>NC_056727.1:405297888-405322888 GCF_019279795.1 Protopterus annectens
GTGCTTTTGGGACCATTTGGAAAAACCAAATATCTTAAAAAAAAAGGGGGGTGAAAAATATGGTTCCTTTTCCAATGGTTGGGGAAATTTGGAAACTTTAAGGGGGGGACCCATATTTTTGAAGTTTTTTTGAAATTGTAATCCCAAGATTTTTGGCTTAAGACCAGCAGTTTATTGCTTGCCTGTTCCTGTTACAGCAGTTGACTTTCACTTGAACTTTGCATGATGAAGGCACTATAGGGAAGCATGAGCCCTAGGCAGTATCCAGATTCCCAGGGGTGACAGGTGCAGGCCCTGTCTGGCAAAGCATCATGGTCTGTCAACCATGTTATCCCAGGATGACAGATACTGGATACCCTTTGACTTGCACCACTACACTAGACAATTGTGGAATACAATCCTTTTGTCCCTGTACCGCATTATCATTCTGGCCAATGGCAGAATGCTACCCAGGCCTTGGGACATACCTGCATGGGCTACAAGACCTGACAGTTCCTACATGTGTGTTTCCATGCAGTCCAGGCTACTGCATCACAGGTCCTGCACAACATCATGGAATATGCCAGGGCCATGTATATAGCTCAAAAGGTGGTTTGAGTGTATGGGTATGTGGCTAATCATGGCAGACAGGCAGCTGACAGTATGTTTGCCCTCGTATAGCTTGGTGTGTAACAGAGCTAGAGTTTGCATTCACAAATGAATACTGTTGGGCATGTTTCCGGCCACGTGTTCTGAGGTGTGGCACAATTATGCAAACTATGTCATACAGTTTGTGCATTTTGTTGTCTGTCTATTTCAGCTTGGGAGGACACTTGCTTAGCCAGATACTTAGAAGCCTCTGTGAATGTGTGTGATTTCTGGTAGTGTGTGCGTCCTTACTGTGTTCTGGTAAGGGTATGTGTTGGTTGTGATGATGAGATGCATGAGTTAACCTACACCTCATGACTGTCCAGTCCAGTCATGGCTGTAGACTGGACTGCCTTCCAGCTTACCCCTGTAGCTGCATCCCAGACAATGTGTGGGGTGTGGTGTTATGTGGGTTTGGCAGTGTACATGGCATAGAGATTACATTCTCCCAGGATGGCCATATACACAAAGCTGCCATTAGTAAACACCAGTAGCTGACTAGTGGACATGCCTGTATGAGCATTCAGTACTACAAGTACCAAGTACTGTATTTAGTGTACTTATTGCTTATGAAGATGTTTAGACAGTGACGCTCACAAGTAATTATTTGTGTTATGGATGTGACAACACTGGCTATTACAGAAACATAGTAGCTACCTTTAGCAGCAATCCTCCTCTGAGGAGCACATCACATCCTGATAGTTGATTACAGATGATGCAAGTGTCTACAGGTCTGTTTCCTTTTCTGGGTATATACTCACATATCCACCAGAACCATGAGCTCTGCTGGGCACAGACACCCACTCACCAAACAGATTCATGTATCAATAGACTCTGCTGCCACTATCAACATGATCAGGATATAATCAGATAGTGTGAGCCATCACCTATGAAGCTGCTATTACACATGGGCAGCAGTCTCCTACATCTTACACTCCTACTGCAGATGCTACACTGGAGTTAATGATGATATGCAACCTGTTTCATTACCAGTACTGTGCACTACCTTACATACAGTATGTGCAGGCGGCTGTTAAGTTGGGCTACACAAACCTGGTAGTTCAACCAGTGTGTCTGTACTCTCAATATCCACTCTATTTAGGTGTGCACGTAGCCATTTGGCCCAGCCCTGTAACAAGGGTCACTACACATTTGCATAACATGTACACATGCATGGCTGATATTGCTTGCAAATGATACTAGAAAGGTGGATATTACATGTGTTATGTACATGGATAGTTACCTAGCTCTTCCAATTATCTTTGCTATCATGCTGCTAAACTGTCAGATGAATACAAGTCATATGTATCCTGTTATTGAGTATTATAATTGCCAATAGACATAACTAATGTTTGCATAACATAACAGAAATGCTATGTAAAATGGAATACAGATCTGCCTAAAATACTGTACATTACACAGGTATTGGCACAATATCCCACAATGCAAACCATATTTGCACAGTAAGCCCACCTTTGACATGTTCATCTTACTTATACACCCATACATATGTCTACTGTTACAATATATCAACATATACTATCCCCTGTTATAGCACACACTTGTTGGACCAACCCTGACACTGACAGTGGCTGGAAGAGAATTGGTGAGCTCCAAGCCCATATATATCATCCCTTGTGGTGTATGAGGAGTTTGCCTTGTGACCTACAGCAGTACACACATAGAATACTACAAGCATTACTACTGCTCAACAATACATCGCTATAAGATAGCTATTTCCACTATATGCATTGATTACACTGTAATTCTTACAGAACAGGCACTACATACACAGACATACTAAATGTTATACATACCTTCTTAGTAATTGGAGGTGTTATTGACTGGTATATTACTCGTGTTTGGTTTGTGTTTCAGTATTTTGTACTGTTCTACAGGTAGATACAGATGGTTTGAATGTGTGACAAGGCATCCTTTTATAGTTAGAGATCAGTAACGTGCTATCCTAATAACCAATTGGTGTTCCTAAGTAGTTAATTACATGCACATCAGCTGTGCAGCTACTGCCTTAGCCAATACCATGGCAACAGTGGAGTAAAACTGAGTACTCCACTTGGGTGTTGTCCCTTTGCCTTACTTGTGAGGAAGACAGCCTGGAAGTGTTGTTTGAAATCTATTGCAACAGCTGTATGGAGACAAACACTAACATATTGTGTGTAATGCCTAGAGGATTTGGTCTAAGTGTGAGTACTGCTGTTATATTTCTGAACATTGCTACTTGTGCAGGGTTTGTCTGTACCTAATACTTCTGCATATGTTTCAGTCTGGCTAGGATGTTTCACCAGCTCAAGGCTGCATGGCTATGGATATAATGTTAGGGGATTTACAGTGTGATTACCAGACATCTTTAGTTTGGTGTTAATGTGTATCATACTGTGCTGATAACCAGTAATTGATAACACTTCCTGGTGTAATTACTTTTCAACCCTCTGAAACGGGAATAGTTCAAACAAACCCTGTAACATCAGCAGCTGTTCCATTGTATAATAGCAACTATTTCACATAGGGCCATGTTAGTGTGTCTGTGTCCAGGTATGTTAAGGTTTCAGCAGATGTCATACAGTGGGTGAATAATTGTTTATGGTATGCCAGTATGTATTGTTGTAATTAGTTTGGGCGTGGGGGAGATGTTGGTGGGTGTACATAGCAGATGCAGGTGTGTAGGAACCGCTTTTATACATCTTCTTTATGTGTGTGTGGGGGTTCTTTCCCTATGTGAACACCTATCCCTTAGTGGACTGATACTATGGTAATTGCAGGCTGATTCATTAAGACACTGTTAAATGCTTCCTGTATAGCATGCAGGTACTGTTAGTCCTTGAATCCTTTTGACAATACATCGGAATGTAATAAAGTTTTGCTAAATGAAAGCTGTCTGTGTATTTCTGTCATGGATATTTGTAGTCATTGTAGTTGTGTTGGTGACTGTGTCCATTGAACATATTTGTAATAGTGTATTGGCATATACTCTTCATATGTTATGTTCACATTGTTTGGGGGGGCTGAATGTGTGATTGCTATGGTCCATGTTATACTCAGATATGAACACTTCAGATGCTGTATACACACATGTATGTATGTATGTGTGTATGTATATATATATATATATATATATATATATATATATATATATATATATATATATATATATATATATATATATATATATATATCATCATCATCATCATTCTCTTTTGGCTTTTCCCGTTAGGGGTCGCCACAGCGGATCATCTCTTTCCATTTCTTCCTATCCTCTGCATCTTGCTCTGTCACACCAACCGCCTGCATGTCCTCACTCACCATGTCCATAAACCTTATCTTAGGCCTTCCTCTATTCCTCTTACCTGGCAGCTCCATCCTTAGCATCTTTTTTCCCAATATACCCATCATCCCTCCTCAGCACATGTCCAAACCAACGCAATCTCGTCTCTCTTGCTTTGTCTCCAAACTGTCCAACATGAGCTGACCCTCTAATATACTGATTCCTAATCCTATCCATCCTAGTCACACCAAGTGCAAATCTTAACATCTTTATCTCTGCCACATCCAGCTCTGACTCCTGCCTTTTTGTCAATGCCACTGTCTCCAACCCATATAACATAGCTGGTCTCACTACCCTCTTGTAGACCTTCCCTTTCACTCTTACTGGTACCCGTCTGTCACAAATCACTCCTGACACTCTTCTCCACACATTCCACCCTGCCTGTACTCTCTACTTCACCTCTCTTCCACATTCACCATTACTCTGAACTGTTGATCCCAAGTACTTAAACTCGTCCACCTTTACCAACTCTACTCCCTGCATCCTCACCATTTCTCTACCCTCCCTCTCATTTACACACATATATTCTGTCTTAGCCCTGCTGACCTTCATTCCTCTGCTCTCTAGAACATATCTCCACCTCTCCAGAGTCTCCTCAACCTGATTCCTACTCTCACTACAGATCACAATGTCATCTGCAAACATCATAGTCCACGGGGCCTCCTGTCTGATCTCATCTGTCAACCTGTCCATCACCACTGCAAATAAGAAAGGACTCAGAGCTGATCCTTGATGTAATCTCACCTCCACCTTAAATGGATCTGTCACTCCCACTGCATTCCTCACCACTGTCACACTACCCTCGTACATATCCTGTACCACTCTTACATACTTCTCTGCCACTCCCGACTTCCTCATACAATACCACAACTCTTCTCTAGGCACCCTGTCATATGCTTTCTCCAAGTCTACAAAGACACAATGCAACTCCTTCTGACCTTCTCTGTATTTCTCCAACAACAATCTCAGAGCAAACATTGCATCTGTAGTGCTCTTTCCTGGCATGAAACCATACTGCTGATCACTAATCATCACCTCCCTTCTTAACCTTGCTTCCACTACTCTTTCCCATAACTTCAAGCTGTGACTAATCAGTTTTATCCCTCTGTAGTTACTGCAGCTCTGCACATCACCCTTATTCTTAAAGATAGGTACCAAAACACTTGAGATATATATATATATATATATATATATATGTGTGTGTGTGTGTGTGTGTATGTATATGTATATAGATACTAGATATATAATATATATTATTGCATACGTTTATCTGTACCTCCATAGATGTGTAGATGTTTTAACCTATCTATATATCTACGTATATATGTATATCTCTATATATCGACATGTATCTATGTATCTCTCTTGCTCTCTCTCCCTCTCTGTCTCTCTCCCTCTCTATATATATATATATATATATATATATATATATATATATATATATATATATACATATATATAGCATACACCTTTCATTGGGTACATGGCGGTTTGCCCTATTTCCACACAATCCTCCCTTTTGTGTTTTAACCTGTCCGAATACACAGCTGGCATAGGTACATCTCAGGTAGCTTAGTGGTAGGTTACTCTGAGTATGGTGTACATGGTTGCGGGTTCTAATCCTGGAAGGGGTTATTATTTTACCTCTCAGAGTAGGCATTGGTAGGGAAAGTGTGAATAACGCACATTTAAGCTGTTGTAAGCATGTTTGCCCGTGAACTGCGTGATGTTAAGCAAAGGTTAAACCTGTGAAGCGCTTATCCATTTAACTGTGTTTAAGCACCACTTACCATCGCGCAAACCCGCTTACAACTGCTTAAAAGTACTTTAATCCACCAGCATCCAACAGCCCTTATTCTGGCCCTCAAAATAAATTAACAACCCTTGAACCCGGGACCATGAACACCACAATCACTGACTTTACCACTAAGGCATCTGAGATATTTATAAACGTTATGGTGTTTAGAATATACATTTTACTACAGGCATTCCTCACTATTGAAAACAAATGTGACAGTCAGTTGGTGTACATATGTATGGTACATGTTAATGTTCATATGTTTGTGGAATTAGGTGTTGCAATGTGACATGACAGGGTATATTATGGATGAGAATGGTTCTTGTTTTGTGTCCTTTTTATATTGTCCCCATACTCCATGTATACCCCTCCCATTCACTTATTGAACATCCAACCCAGGCTCTTCTTGATGCATGATTTCATTACCCATCATTCCTCCCCCACCACAATCTCCACATACACAGCAACCATCCTTTCTATGGTGAATTAGGTTAATATTAATAGTTATAATACCAGAGCTGCATGTGTTTTGTGTACACTTCAATTCCTTTGGATTGTTTCTGTGTCACAAAGTGTGTTCATAGATGCTTATATATATATATGGCTATAGATTTAACTGTATATATATATGTATGTATATATATATATATATATATATATATATATATATATATATATATATATATATATTTATATCTATGTGCAGCCATCACTGACATGTATATATATATATATATATATATATATATATATATATATATATATATATATAAAAAATATATATATATATAAAAAATATATATATATATTTAGTATTAATTTGTAACAGTTATACATATGTAGACTTGTATATGTTGATTCACAAACTACAGTACATTACAATGTACTGTACATATGTATACAAAGTGACTATCCCATTTGTTGTCAGTACTGTGGAATGCCTATAGTATAAGGTGTAGTCTAAAGACCATGAAACATGTATACAGCTCAGATGGCTTTGTGGTGAGTCTCATGACTATAGTGTGCATGGTCCAGGGTTCAACACCTGCGATGCTTTAAAAATGTTTTTTACTCCAGAATAAGGCTCATTTAAGCAGTTGTAAGCATGTTTAAAAGTGTTTGTGTGACATTAAAGCAGCAGATAAACAGTTAAACAAACTTTAAAACGTATAACCTGTGCGCGCAAACACAGCCACATCTGCTAGCTACTCAGGATATATACATTTCAGTGAAGTAACATCTCACTATGTGCTAACATAACATTACATTTTCTGTTGACTTTTCTCTCCAGCACACATGGGTTTATATGGGTGTTTCAAATGTTTATTATACTGATGAATACTACCTATATATGCAAGCTGTGGTTAAGGTATACGCTTTAACATGATAAACATCCCTGACTTTATTGGAATTTGAACCTCGAATGCACAGATACTATGCAAATGCTGTAACCATTACACTATTAACATTAACGTTGCTTCTGCCTATTTCCTATTTAGATGATTTTTATGTGTAAGCTAGGCTAAGCAAAGGGCGGAGGCGCCCAAACCACTGAGCTTCACTTACTCTTGAAATAAAAACATATAACAAATGAAATGAGTGACTATAAATTACATTCCTAACTACATTAGGCATAGCCCCTCACTGACACACTTCAAGGGAATCCTTGATGTGTGAATGAGTAACAGAATATACACCCCTGGTATCATGTGTCACAGAACCATACAGCCAGGGGGTGGGGGAGCCCCTCCAGTTTTATAGCTGAAAGACCTGTTGGGGAAATTGAATGGTGTTGATTTTTCACGTTAGCATGCCCTCTTTAGATCACTAAGTGCCCTATCACCCTCCACCATCACAGTCTTCAACAGCTTCCGGCAACTCTGCCTGGAATCACTTCATTGGCTATGCTTGACAGAGGCTCAGTTACTTCATCAATGGTGCGGAGAAAGCCAACACACTGTAGCTATGCTTCTAATTGCCCTTGGGCAGATAGCCTACTACCTATCTGTGAACCTCTAAAGTGCAGACCATCACAGCCATAATATGTGAATAAACAGAGCTTTCAGATCACAATATACAGTGAAATATCACCATGTAGTCAGAAAACAGTTAAGTACAGCAAGAAAATACAGAACACTGATACTTAATCACTCCAAAAGCCTATCTTGAAAGCTAGAAGACTTGTATAATTGTAAGGCTTTCTATTGCTTACCAGTAGGTTACCTACAGGAAAGATGAGAAACAAGCACAGATGGGAAACATGCATGCAACACTACCATACCTGCTTATGTGTCAGCCTTAGGCTTTGGAATACTGGCCAAGGCTATTGGCACCCCCATGGTGCCTTTTTTAAGGAAGTCTCAAAGGTTAATCCCACCTCCGTAAACAGCACAATAGCAGAATCAATGAGGGTTATGCTACTCATCACCAGGGGTTGTGATCACAACATGCACGCACTCACAGCACTCCTCAGTATGGACAACGTCAACATCTGTGCAGTAACTGAGACCTGTTTTAAGGCTCCTGAGAGCACACCAGCACTACCAGACTACAACACATACCACACATTTCGGACACAGAACATGGACTGACACAGACATGGAGGGGGTGTATCCATATTCATTAGGGATACCTACATCTCCAGGCTAGTGGGGCAGCATGATACCTCTGAGATAATCCATGTGCAGCTAACATCAGCCACAACTGCAATGCAAACTGTGGCCTGCTACAGATCATCCTCCATGACCCTGGAGCACCACTCCACCTACCTGGAGACAGTGGAAAACATGACAGTCCTACCACACACCCTGGTATTGGTCGATGTCAACTACCCTACCATTAACTGGGAAACTTACTCAAGTACTCACTTCCAGTCCCAGCGCTTCCTGAAATTTATCACCTCATATGCCCTGTATCAGATGGTAAACTCCCTAACGAGGGGTGGAAACATACTAGAAGTGGTAATCACCAACATGTGTGACAGGTGCACCACAATGGAGGTAAACTGGTCACTGGTTAGATATGACCATGAACTATTCACTGTTTCCACACCCAACCATTTCCCCCACCCCCAGAAACCAGTGTATACTTTTCCTACAGCTAAATTCACACTACTAGAGACAGGGTGGGGGGTTTCACAGCTCCCATACTAAGGGAAAACACTGCTCAAGATACAGACAAATTTACAAATGCACTCTATAAGCACCTACAGGGATGTATGGATCGTGCCATCACTGGTAAACCAAGTCTCACTCCTCCTAGACAAGGACACCAGTCTGGTGGACCCCTGCAATAAACAGGCTATACAACAGAAGTAGGACAGTAGTCCAGAAAAACAGCAAATCCCAAGAAGGGCAGACATCTGTGACCAGTATTAGTAAGAAACGTAGGTCTCTCATGATATCATCCAAGGCTAACATCAACAGGAAAATAGGCAAGGATTCAAAAGATAACCATAAAGCCTTCTTTGGCTATGTCAAGGATCTAAGTAGCAACACACAGATTTGCACTGTGCCGGTGCAATATAGCACAAAATATACTGACCCTACTGATATCGCCAACATCCTTGCAGATACATTCAGTGCAAACTTCACCCCCTAAAGAGCCCACAACAATACCCG
The DNA here is from genome assembly GCF_019279795.1 of Protopterus annectens. Lineage (NCBI taxonomy): Eukaryota > Metazoa > Chordata > Ceratodontiformes > Protopteridae > Protopterus > Protopterus annectens. Next base: position 405,307,277 of record NC_056727.1, read on the forward strand.
AAAAGTACAGTATCCCAGACATCATAGAGACACACAGGTGGAAATGGCCATCTCTAACAGCAATATACAGCATCAATGGAGGCAGATGGTGTCCCAGACTGCATCTTGCAAACACTACAAGACAAACTGACCCCCCACCTAATTAAGCTTTTCAACCTCAGCCTCTCCACAGGCTACATGCCCATACAATGGCATGTGGCAACGGTTATTTCACTCCACCAAGGTGGAAACACAACTGACCATGGTAACTACCACCCCATAAGCCTGACTATCCCGGTCTGCAAAGCTATGGAGCACATCCTCATGGCACTCATTAACAAAGACATTGGTAACCTCCAAACACTTGACCCAACCCAGGTCAGCTTGGTTGAGTGCAGTTCATGCCTACTGAACCTGTTTGACGCCTTACAGACAGTCACCAAGACGTTAGATGAGGGGAGAGGTGGTTCCCAAATATTACCTGGATCTTGCCAAGGCTTTTGACACCATTCCCCACTCAGGTATTATTGATAAACTCACCAACCTGTACATACACCTATACATCACAAGATGGGTTGCCAACGGGCTTACACACAGAATCCACATGGTACGACTAGCGGTCTCCAGGTCCAACTCTTAACCAGTCATGACTGGTGTCCCACAAGACTCAGTCCTGGGACTCCTACTGTTTGGCATATACTTCTCAGAGGTACAGGCAAACACAGGTGAACTATGGCAGACCATGTTTGGCAATGACTGCAAACTGGGAGCCATACTTGACAGTCCAGTTGACACAGACATACGTCAAGGGGCCTCACAGAGACCAACACAGGGTGTCAATGTCATTGCCTCCAGCTAAGTGCCACAAACTGCATGGTCATTCCATTGTGGAATATTAAGCACCTACATATTAACACATAAGTGGCAGCCACTTTAATACAGACAAGGTAATAGGGTATCTGGGGACTAAGGTAGATAGTGATCTCTCCTTTGACAATCATATCTCCAAAGTAGTTAGGACATCCTTCTATGTAGGCCATCTGATTACTAAAGGGTTTGCATCTAGACATACTGAGGTTATACTGCCCCTTTACTCATCACTAATCAGTCCCATCATTGAGTATAATAACTCATTTGGGATGTACCTCAGAAGACACATCCAACAGCTGGAAGGTCCACAAATGTACCTCACCAAGAGGATTAATGGCCTCAAACATATGTCCTATGCAGCCAGACTGAATAAACTCCTACTTTACTCAGTAGCATCTTGTTTACTCAGAGATGATCTCTGCTGGCCAACAAAGCCATGTCGCACTCAGCCTTAATGGATATGCTCCACCTATGGGAATCCATGTCACAGTGAGCCACACACTGTAGTGAGCTGAACCTTACCACAACAATAACTGGAAGATGCTGGAGGGATGGATTCCTGTCACAGAAACTCCCCATACTTTGGAACAACATCCCTAATTACATTATACAGAGCCCATCACTAACACTGTTTAAGAGAAACCTTGAAGAGTGGATGGGGAACAGTAGACACACCCCAGGGATCCTGCCATTGGCTCTGCTCCACAGAGGGACAGTTAATGAATCAATGGGGTGGCAAAAGCTGACACATTTTGGCTAGGCTTATGAATGTCCTCAGGCAGTTAGTCAAGTACCTACCTATGAACCTATGAACCTATACATACAGTATCAGCACATGCTGATAGCTTAATTTACTGTTCAGGCGTTGACTTGCCTTGTGCCAATAGCAGTTGTGTGTGCAATAGTTGAGGGCTGCCTATGTTGGATGCACACAGTAGACTGCCTATACATGATAATTTACAGGTAGTCTTGTGTGTGTGCCATCCATTTTTACTGTGTGTGCAGGTGGAGAAAGGTGTCAGTCCCTAGGTGCTTACACTGCCAGTGTGTGTGCTATATGTTCCCTCCTTGCCAAGGCATGGGCATACTGAGCATGCCTCCGTCTGCCTACTGGGGCTGGCTCAGGGTGTTCATGGTCTGAGTACCTCTGTGCCTGTGGAGCCCTTGGCAATGGTGGTGGGCTGTGCGGGCCTTCACCATTTTGTCCCTGCTGCAGCTGTTTCCGCAGGATCATATTGTGTAGCATGGCACATACTATGAAGATGTCAACACATGTGCCTGGAGAGTACTGCAAGACTCCACCAGATATGTCCAAGCAACGAAACCGTGATTTAAGCATCCCAAACACTCACTCTATGATGATTCTGGCTTGTGTGTGTGCCTCATTATGGCATTCCTGCATGGGTGTGTGTGCATTTCTGATGGGAGTCATCATCCATGGTTCCAGTGCATAGCCAGCATTCCCCAATAGGTGGCCATATGGGATGACCCCCTGGCAAATACCTGATACAGCTGTGAAGCATGTCAGATGTGGGAGTCGTGATAGCTTCCAGGGCTGCCAGCACACACATCCATGATAATGCCCTGGGCATTCCACATGACCTGGCAGTTGATGGAGGGGTATACCTTGCGGTTTATGTAGCGCCTACCCTGCTCACCGGGTGGTGACTTGATGTGTATGTGCGTGCAGTCTATTGCACCCAGTACCTTCGGGTATTCTGCCACACGGTGGAAGAGACGCATATTGCTGACAAACTCCTCCTGTGTTTGGGGGAAGTATATGTGCTTATTGGCATGTGTTAACATGGCATCCAGGAACTGGTGAAGTACCCTGGATGCTGATGCCTGTGAGATCCCCATGATATCCCCAGTTGGCCTTTGAAAGATATCTATAGCTAGTATTCTCAGGCTTACACATACCTTCATATCTACTGGGATGGGTTCCCCTCTGTTTGTTCTGGCTCTGAGGCATGGCCGGCACAGCTCCACAAGTTGCTGTAGGTTGTCCCTGTCCGCCCTGTAATGCTCTACTATCTCCAGATCCTGTAGCCCCTGGTAGGTTACCCTGGGTCTGAACACTCTTCTCCTCCTCTGGTGCCTGAGGTGGTTGTGTGCATCATCCTCCACACCACCTTCAGTCTCCAACACATGCTGGTGGATCAAAGCTATGTCAGCCCCTAACATGTACATACTAAAAGTTCCCCATCTGTATACACCAATGGTGCAGAGTGCATGGGAGTACACAAGTGTCTGTGAGGTGCTTTAACACTTTATACTATTTTGCTATGGATGCTCCTGATGTCTTTGGGTGTGTATCAGCAATTCCAGCTGCAGGGTATCTTAATTATGGGTTTTACAGTAAGTACAGCAAGTGTGGGGCCTTTAGTGTGGAGTTATGCTTGCCTTGATTAATCTGTTGCCCTTTAATTCACTATTAAATCTTGATCCCCTCCCATTATCAGGCATGCATCTACCTGCCATCTTTCTTGTTTTGTACTTTCCCTACCCAGTCATGTGTTGCAAAATGTGTCTTGTAGCTGATATACTGCAAATCCACTTTGTTCTGCTGTGACACTTTGCTGTTTTCTTTGCAGTACAGCCCCTCTCCTTTTCTGTTCTGCAGGTAGCTGCTTGCAACCTTGTTAGCTGTTGTCAATGGCTCACTGTAGGTTCCTAGGTGTTAATTAGTCATTTGTACTCCAATTTCCCTACTGCAGCATTTCCTTATTTCTTTCCTATATCCTTCCTGTTTCAGCCCCGGTGCGCACCGCGCAAACCCGTTCACCAGGTTTAAGCGCATTTTCATCTCCGTTCACATGCATACTCGGTTACCTTGTGTACTCTCAGCTAAGCAAAGCTATAGCCAGTTCAGCACACCCCTATCCTGCAGCTTTGCTTATCTATGGGCAAACCGGATTAGCAATGCTCAAATGTGCTTACAGCAAAGGTGACACATCCCTCTCTTGATGTCATCTTTACCTCAAGGGCACACCTTAGTGTTATAATGCTACGCTGTGAGGTGCATCCTTACACCAGCGGGGAATCTGTGATTCACTATTACTCCTCTCATTTGCATGGCATTGCCTACTAATTCCTTGCTACCACGCATAACACTGTCACAGCCCCTTAGTAACCCTTGCGTCATGATGTGGTGTAGCATGCCTGCCATTCCCTATTATGGGGAAATCACGATATGTGCTACATTGCAGTTTTATTCTATATTTTTCTATTTTCCTTGCAATCCCGTTTGCACGCCGCTGCCCTGCGTGATAGTGTGAATATAAATATTAAATATTAAATTTATATTTTGTACATTTTTTTATGCCAATGGCTATATATTTAGCCATTGGCATATACTAACAATATAATACACGTGTTTGGTCAGCTGTCATGGCTCCAATTTTATGTTTGCAAAAATGTAAACCTTTTTTTACGGTTTACATTTCTGCATGCTTACACTATGCCTGCACCACTTTCTGGATCACTACATACCTTCATTTGCATGCTACACCGCTGCACATGGGTTAATTAGCATACAGGGCCCAGGAGTTGTGCGGACGTAGCATACGCAGGTAGTGCACATGGAAACAGCTCGTACCTGGACCGCTCACCAGCCATATTTGGTGTTGGAACACCGACGCTACGCCTGCACCTGGCACATGCTTCATGAATCCCGAGGATACATGCTGTATCCTGCATGACAGACAGTTCTCTATCCCAGAGTTATATATATATATATATATATATATATATATATATATATATATATATATATATACATATATATATCCATGGAATCTAAGATCCTGGCATTTGTTATGGTCCCAGCATGGAAATAGTATCAACGATTTTAACAAGATCTGGGTACATAGCATTTTACTTAATATTGCTGTAACTCCTTTCACTAGAGCACAAAATTAAAAAGGCAAGACCTACCCTTCAGAAAGGCAAGCAGGTTCATGTCTAAAACAAACAGATCTTGACTGCTATTCTAAACTAGCTCCATAATGATATTATTCATTACTTTGCAAGGAATACAGGTATGACAAATGAGTATATTTATTTTACATGTATTAACAGGGTAGGTGAACTGGTCTAAGGACCCTTTCCACTATGATCAGAGCAAATAAGCCAATTATAAGCCCACATATGACAAAAAACAAACAAACAGAAAACAAAAGACAAAAGCAACCATACAGAGAAGATGCTCTCCTCAGGAACTGTACAAGGCAAGCTGAAAGCTTTTACCATTAAATCACAATCAATAACATAGCTGAAATTCACCACAACTCTTTAATAGGTAGTTTAGTGCATTTGTCCATAGGCCATTATCAGAGATGCCATAAAACACCACTGACACAAATAAATACATCCAACATTGCATCACATGATCAAGTATTTTCCACCAAAGAACTAAACAAAGAAAGTTGACTTGTGTGTTATCATAATTTTCCAGTAAAGAAATAGAAGTAGAAGGACAACTTTTGTATTATTTTAGAAAAGTTTTCCACAGAGGGTGCAACTTACCTATTAAATGTTTTTTTAGAGCACAACCTCACTGGATAACTGATTGGTTCTTGCTAGATACTCCACTTTGTGGAAAGCATGGAAAAGAGAAACACAAACTTATCCAAACAAAATAACCAAAAACTAAGAAATCAAGCAAAAAAACAAAACAAACTCGATAAACAAAACTACTTCCTTAACATCCAAAACAAGCATACAAGATACCCCCAAAAGTTCTGGCATGCCATCAACTCCCTACTTTACCCTGGTAAAACATTCACTCCAACTCCAACCACCGACAACAATACTAAAGACATTACTTCCCAATTTAACCATTTCACTGAAACCATCCTGTCCTTATCCGCTTATCTCTCCAAAAACAACCAGTCGCACAGCCCAAACCAACCCCTTAATAATATCCTCTCCTTTAACATCTCACCTGTCCCTACCACTACAATTAAAAAAACTGCTACAAAAACTTAAACCTACCACCCTTGCAGCAGACAACTTACCAGCCAATTTCTTAAAAATAGCAGCTGACTCCCTATCTTACCCTCTTATTAACTGCTCCATTCAGGAATCCTACATCCCACAGCTATGGAAAGTACATTATCCCTCTTCATAAAGATGGAAACTCTTACACTTTCTCTAACTACTATCCCATAACCATCCTACCCCTCCCTTATCTAAAATACTTGAAAGGTGCATTCACTTTCAAGTTTTTTGCAATTCCTGAACTCTAACAATCTCCTCTCTCCCACACAACACGGCTTCCGACAACACCATAGCACCACTACTGCTCTCCTCTCCTTAACAAATACAGTTAACCTACACAGAAATGACAACAACTTCGTATCAGCGATATTCTTAGACCTCTATGAGGCATTTGACATGGTATCACATACCATACTATTAGACTCAATGGCCTCCCTATCCTTTGCCCCTTCCACCATAGCCTGGTTTAAAAGCTACCTATCAGACAGACAACAATCTGTCCAATGGCTAAGCAAACTGTCTCCACAACCTCAACCACCATAGAAATCCCACAATGTTCAATATTGGGCCCACTACTCTTCTCGATATTCATTAACAACCTTCATGCCTCCACCCAACATGCCACACTCGTACAATATGCAGATGACTCAGGTCTCATGTGCTCAGCACCATCACTTGCTGCCCTACAAAAACTTACACAGGAATCCTTTACCTCAGTGGAAAGCTGGATTACCCAGATCCAGCTCATCCTAAATCCCAATAAGACCAAACTACTCATATTCTCTCCCAATAAATCTAAATCCATCCAACAACCTTTTATAATCAGATCCAAAAATGGTACTAACATCTCCCCCACTGACCACACCAAACTCCTTGGTGTAACTATTGACAATAAACTTCTATTTGATGTCCATTTATCACAAACAATCAAAAAGGTCCACAAAAAATTGGGTACTCTATACAGACAGAAAATGTCTTATCTGATCAGGCAAGAATTACACTAGCCCAGACTCACCTACTGTCCACACTTACATATGCCGCACCAATCCTTACCCACACAAGAAAACAGGACCTTGAACGACTTGAATGACTTGAATCTTGCTACAATAAAATTGCCAGATTTGCTAATAACTCCACCTTCAAAACCCATCACTGTCAGGCTTTATGAGAGCTTAAATGGTTAGAACTCCCTCAGCTACTTAACTATCACCAATTAATACTTGCCTACAATATCGTGAATTATCCTGACAAAACCCATCCCTAAAAAGACTCCTAACCCAGTACATATTAAATCGTCCCCTCTGCTCTTCTGAAAAATCTCTCCTCTGTATTTCTAAAGCCAGTAACTCTGCAGGGAAAGGTCTGTTCTCCCACAACATAGCTAGAAACTGGAACAACCTTCCCACTCCTCTGACCTCTGTTTGTTCAACTACAATATTTAAAAACTCTCTCAAAGCACACCTAATGAATTCTTGGCTATACAAATTCATCACTTAAAACCTCTACCTTGTAACAACAAATAACTAGCTACTCTTACAGATTTCTGTTGTTCTGCTACAAACTCAGGAATCCCTACTGCAATCCTCTAAATGTAATCTTCTATATGAGTTAATTAAGATTTGCTGTTGTCTGTGTAAAAATGCCTTACAGTTATTATATTTTATGTGTGACTTGTACTATATGTGTTTACTATTCATGTTAATTGTATGGAGCTTTTCTCCCCGGGCCTCGGCTGTAAATGGACCTGTGTCCAGTCGGACTATCCTGGTAAACAAATGTAAAATAAAATAAAATAAAGTTGCGGCCCCCAAAAATATAACAGTATATTAAAAATACTATAACATCTCTTTGCAAATATGCTAAACACAGATTGGTAAAAATGTATATTAGTAAGAATTAGTAATATATATATTATATACATATATATATATATATATATATATATATATATATATATATATATATGCTGCTGACATGGATGGTTCCCAGAATTAAGCCTAATTTGCCACATAAGCTCATTGTATTCTAATTAAGTTTTTAGTGCTACAAATAGGAACCTTTTATGTTCCTTACACTCTGTGGTTTGTTTTCATTGGATTTTTTTATGAGATAATGCTCATAGATCTGTTTGTGCAAAGTACGCTCCATCTTGCCCACATAAAAACACTAGCATGGCTCACTTTAGGCTAGATATATAATGCCTACACTGCCACAATTAAAATTCTATATTAACCTAAGAATCATACTCTAAGCCTCTGAGTGTTAATTTAAGTCCAACATGTGGAGATGGGGATTGCAAACACAGGAAGTAAATACTGTGTGAAGAAATAGTCAGGGAATTGTTATGGCTAGGCTTGTATAGGCCCTAGGGCCGATAGCCTAGTACCAACCTATGAACCTATTCCATATTTATAGGCTCTTGAATTAGCAGCTATTGGTAGATTTTTGCTGCACCTCCAATTTCTATTTTATATTCCTGCTCCTTTTATAGATAAAGGTTCTCTAACATTAAAAAAACAGACTATATTTTAAAACCATATCCTTGTTAAAATTACTATTATGTAAAGAATATTTCAAAAGTCCATCTCCTGAAAACCCATCCTCCAACAAGGGCCCATGCGTATCATCTCTGTCTTTAAGTCTATGGGGTAACCTTGATCAATAAACATAGACACTGCTTTCTCCATGTCATGCTTCAAGGTGTCATCTCATGACACTAATCCCGCTAAGTGTAATAACTGTCCCTTAATTAAGCTTTTTTCTCTGATGGGATGGGTTATTACTATTGTACTGTAATGTGTTGGAGAAGGCAGGCTTATGGAAATATTAGACTTAAATTTCCTTCCCTTAAACTCTTTCTCCACACATCAAGGTAATTAATACTAGTAGTTGAAATATTACAGGTGAACTTAAAAATGACATATCATTTTTGAATATAGTCTAAATACATGTGGAATGCACCCAGGATACCTTGCCACATAATACAAATATCATCCAGGCACCGCAGGTATAAACCAAACTTTGATGCAAAAGGGCAGCTAAATATGTATTTGTTTTTCACAGTACCAGATTATATGATTTGCTAATAAGGGGCACTTGCAGCCCTCATGGCTACACCACTGATCTCTCGATAATATTCATGCTTATAAAAGATGAAATTCTTTGTAAATACCATTTCTGTCAGTGCAGCCGGTAAGTTCTTGGTTAGTAAGAAACTCACACTGATGTACAATTTTTTCAAACTGTAACAAGCCTTTATAATGAGCAATAACTGAATATAAGTCTATTCCACCAATTGTCACAAAAATAATGTTAGATTCACAAGGTCAGATCCCATATAGTTTGTGGGATCCAGTGGAGTGCACTGTGTTCCACGCAAGATTTGTGGATAACCAGTTAATATGCAACTACGCCCCAGCCTACTGAGAATAACTGAGAAAAAGCAGACATAACCAGAGACATCAACACAACTACAACCAGTCATGACAAAGTTGTTTTCCAGGAAAATTAGTTAATAAAATACAATATATATGTGCATAACCAGTGCACATCTACAGAGGGTAAACCATCTCACTGGAACTTTCAGTTATAGGTGGAAAGTACTAAAGGAAGAAGAAGAATGTACATAAGGCATTATGGCCAAAAAGTGAGAAATATCCACAAATGATTACATATATCATAGTAATATGTAAATGGTGCATATAAATACACCAATCAGAATTTGCAGAATCCAATGTAATCTGCAAAAATTTATTAAAAAATGACGTAAAGAGAAGGGTAATCACAGCCACTTCATCATGGCTAACGGCTGCCACCAACGGGTGCAAAACAGGTGTTAGGAACACAAGAAGCACACACCCAAGGAAACAGGGTGATAGAAAAGCATGCAAAGTGGAGGAGCGCAAAAGGGCACGTATAAATGTATAACAAATATCACAAGATATGACAGACAATGGTTAGAAGGACACATAAAGGTGAGATATGATACACAAAATGCACACCTACAAACTATACAACACGGGTGAAAGAAAATTGACAAACAGGGTAGGGATGCATACCAGCCATGATACAATGCAAAAATACATATGTACTAATGCACATGTCATTGCCAAGATGTTAAAAAGTACATGGCAGTCATACAAGAATGAGTATGATCAATGGTAGGTGTGTCAGAGAACAATAAATGGGTAGTGCCATCATTGCAGTACACAATGGATATTGAATACAGTCATCCACTAGGCTGTCAGCCATGCAAGTGTAAGTCAAGCAATAGCAAGGATGGGCAAATGCAGGAGCAGACTAGAACCTCCAACCTTGCATGTGAAAGACAACCAAGCACAGTGCCGCAGAAAAATAATAATTTAATAAATAGATCAGTATGCACACCACAAACACAGGAGAAATGGGATCCATATGTCAAACACATAAGCTATGCTAGAAGCAACACAGATGGATTGTCAGGTATACCATGTATATGTGTGACATGCAATGGCATAACATAATCCAAACAGAAAGAAGGTTGTTGTAGAAGGAAATAGTATTCCATAAAAATCACAAAAACTGCTAGGCCGAAGAAGAGCCATAAAGACAATAAAGTGGACTATTGAGGATAAGAAAGAAATCATGTAATGTTACTATTATACAAGAAGCCCAGAATTTCCAGACACAAGATATAAAAAATGATTAAGAGAGAAATTACAGGAAAGAAAAATAGTTCCACAGGAAAAACTGTCAAAAGCTTCAAATGAAAAATTGTGTTCATTAATACAACAGATTTGTGAAAAACAGTATATAGATCAAGAAATTTTGATCTGTTTGGAAAAGAAGCATCTGAGGAAGTACAAAAATATAAACAACAAAACCTAGAGATATTTGAAAAGTATAAAAAAGTGATGTTCCTCAGGGATCTGTCCTGGGACCCCTATTGTTTGGCATCTACTTCTCAGAGGCCCAGGCAAAGACAAAAGGCCTGTGGCTGACCAAGTTTGTGGACGTCTGTAAGTTGGGTGCTGTCATTGACTCCCCAAATGATGTTAACATATTTCAAGAGGGTCTCACAGCAACAAATGACTGGTGCCAAAGTCATGGCCTTAAGTTAAATGCAAAAAAATCTATTATCAGACCATTCGGCAAGAACATGGCGCCTACTAATTACCACATTAACGACAACCCCCTAAGCACACAAGCTGTGGTGAGAGACTTGGATACACAAGTTGACAACAATCTCACATTTGACCATCTTGTAGCAACAGTGGTCAGAAAAGCCTTTTACTTGGTTCATATCATAAGTAAAGGGATTGCATTCAGATAAAAGGAGGTTATTACCTCTCTGTACTCCTCCCTCATTAAGCCAATAATTGAGTACAATGCATCATTTGGCATGTACCTCTCCAAACACCTGCACCAGTTGGAAAGGCCACAGAAATACCTCACAAAGAGAATCCATGGCCTCCAACACTTGTCCTATGTGTATAGGCTCAAATCACTAGCACTTGACTCTGTATCATACAGATTGCTCAGAGGTGATCTATTTCTTGCCTACAAGGCTATCTCAGACCCTGCTCTGCTATAGATGCTCATCCATAAGTCTAACTCCTCACGTAGTACCCAATCAAAAGGCTTAAATCTAATATGTGAGATTAACAAAACCTGCTGAAGAGACAGGTTTGTCTCCCAGAGACTGCCCCATCTCTGGAATAAACTCCCATACATGTCAAACAAAGTACGTCACTGACCCTCTTCAAGTACAACCTTGATGAGTGAATGGGCAACCACAAATATGTCCCAGGAGTTCCACCTGTGTCCCCCACTGACAGGGTTGACAGGTGTTGATTAAGGTTTCTTTTTTGGGGATCAACTCTTAGATAGGCTTGTAAGGCCCCCAGAGCCATTAGCCTAGTAATCTCCTATGATCCTATGAAATATGGACATAAGAGAGAAAGAGAGATTTGATATGGTGCAATATTTATGCAAAGGAGAAAGCCAAATTAATCAATATAAAGAAGGCAGCCCCAAAGATATTCAAAGAGAAATATAGGCAAAGGCATCCAGATATGGAACATTTCAGAATAAAAAAATAATATCACAAAGAGGGAATGTAGAAAAGAAGATTAGTAAAGCACAAGTTAAAAAATAGAAATTGAAGTTATGGAGTGCCTGCAAAGTGAAGGATTTGATGTAGAAGGTCTAACACAGGTTACGTTACAGCATGATGGAGCGAGTCCCCAAAGCAGGGAGAAGCAGGAAGATCGGGAGACATCTGAAGAAGAAATATGGACATGGGAAAGAAAAAGAGATTTAATATGGTGTAATATTTAGGCAAAGGAGAAAGCAAAACTAACCAATACAAAAAGAGCAGCACCAAAGATATTTGAAGAGAAAAACAGGAAAAGGAATCCAGACATGGGAAACTTTACAATACAAAAAATAAGAAGACAAAGAGGAAAAGTAGAAAATGAAATTAGTAATGGAGAAGTTAAAGAAATAGAAATTCAGGTAATGGAGTACCTGTGAAGTGAAGGATTTGGTGTAGAAAATCTAATTCAGAAAGCACCGCAACACGATACAGCAATGGGTATCCAAATTAAGGGGAAACCAGTAGAACAGGAATCAATTGGTCAGGTGCCATATGAAGATATTTTGGAGCCTTCCACAGGAAACCAGTATAAATATTCACTTGAAGCTAGACAGCAAGGGAAGGAACAGCAAACTGTGGAAACTCTGATGCAAGTAATGTTGAGGAGTGATAGGCCAGTGGTAGGCCAGTGAGTTCCCATACGACAGAGCAATGGATGGCACAGGATGAAATTGAAGAGAATGTGCCCAGGAAGATGCTATAGAACTTTCAATAGAATACCTGCAGGAAATGGAAAACAAGGGATGTGCCCTCAGTTTGGAAGAAAATGAGCTAAGAAAAGAGTTGCTTGATTTAATAGACATAGCTAGATATATTAAGATCAATGAAAGAAATAGACTGTAGAAGGTCTATAAAACCCAAAAAGTGAGAAGTCTGATAAAACAAATGAACACAGTAATTAGGACTGTTCATAGAGATCCGTGCAATATAACAGAAGTAAACAGAATATATTACTGGACAGCTAAGTTAATAACTGATAAAGTTCTACCACAAGAACACAGGGTAGTGAGGGGAAGGAAGAAGAGAAATCAAATACCATCATGAAAGTATTGAATAGAGAAAACTATAAAGCAAGTAAGAAGTGTCACTGTTAGAAGATTATAGAAGAGGGAATTGATCTACAAAAATACTAAGAAAGATTGATGTGATCAAAGCAATGCACAGTATTAGAACAGACCAGGATCTAGCATGCACTATCATGAATATCAAACTAAAAATCTCAGCACAGGTGGAAAAACTTAGAAGATATGCAGATAAATATAAATAAAAAGTACAAAATAAGCAATTTATTGATGACCCAAAAAGGTTTTATAGAGAATTGGGAAACAAGGTAAAAGCAATTGAAAGACCACCAAAAAAAGAAAAAAAAATTTTGGAGACGTATCTATGAAGATCCTGTGGAACATAACAAAGATGCTAAATGGATAGAAGAAGTAAACGAAAGAATAAAAAGTTTAAAGGTTCTGAAAACTCTACGCTCAGCTAATAAGTTACTAGCAGCCACCCTTAAATCTAACAACAAATCTGGAGACTGTCTATTTACTAACACCACTGGAAACTCTTGGAACAAGCTTCCTAATAAACTAACATCCCTGACATCCACACCTCTTTTCAAGAAGCAACTCAGAACCTTTCTGACTTCACAATGGCTATGCCTGTGTACTAATCCCGACTATTTCTTCCTCTTGACCACCACGTTTATATGACTATAACATTCATCTGATGCAAAAAAAAAATGTATATGTTTCTTTTTGTCTATGTTGTCTAATCTGCTCACAAGTAAATTCTGGTATATGTGACTTATATGTACTTGCTTATTCATGTCATTTTTCCCTCTTATATTATATTAATCTACTTAAAAGGAGTTTCTTTGTTAATTAAATTTTGAAATGTATCCCTTTATGTCTTATGCATACTTATTTATGTCAAGTTGTATAATACTGTAGTGGAGCTTTTCTCCCTGAGCCTCTACTGAAAATGGGCATATATCCATTTAGACTAGCATGGTCAACAAATGTAAAATAAAATAAATAAAATAAAATTCAGAATATGAAATGGGATGAAGTAACAGCCAGAGAGATTGAAAGAAAGTTAAGAAAAGCCTCTAACTGCAAAACCCCAGGCCCAGATGCAGTACCTAACTTTTGGTTAAAAGTATTAACATCTTTGCATGAAGATTTAGACATGAGTAAGAACTATTTATATGCACATCCCAAACAGACACTAACCTGGCTAACAATAGGAAAAACAATGCTCCTACTTAAGAGTGAAGCTGCAAACTACCCTAAAAATTATAGACCAATAACTTGCCTTCCGACAACATATAAAATATACACCGGAAGAAAAAGGGCAATAAAATAAAGTCTTATGGAACAAAGGATCATTTGTTGTTAAATAAAGTTATAGTGGAGAACTGTAAAAAGGGGAAGAATCTAAGTATAACGAAAAAAAACACTTGCCAGTGAAAAATACGCTGCACATGAAACTTCTGTATTAAATATTTTATATAATTTTGTGTGCAACGTATTTTTCACTGGCAAGTGTTTTTTTTTGTTTTCTTCTTACGAGTGTTTTTTTGTGAAGAATCTAAGTATGGCATGGATTGACTACAAAAAAGGATTTGACAGTATCCCACATTCATGGATAAAGGAATGCTTAAAAATATATAAGATACATGCTCTACACTGATCGACTACATTATAGTGACAGTGGCAGACCACTTTGCAACTAAGCCACGATAAAGGACAAATTATTATCCCAGGGATAAAAATTCAAAGGGGGATATTCCAGGGTGAATCTCTGTCACTGTTGCTATTCTGCCTTGCCTTTAACCCATTAACCCATTAAGCTGTTTACTTAGCAGCTTAGGCCATGGCTATAATTTGGCTCCTAGAAAACAACAAAGTGTAAAGATTTCTATCTTCTCTTTGTCGATGATTTAAAACTGTATAGCTCATCAGATGAGTAATTGAAAGCACAACTGCAGATTGTCAAAACTTTTTCAGATAATATAAGAATGTCATTTGGTCTTGATAAAAGCACAAAAGCAACCTTTAAAGCAGGAAAACTGTAGCACCAGGAAAACATCAGTTTGGGACAAAAAATGTGATATAAAAGAACTTAAGCAAGAGGGAGTGTATATATATATATATATATATATATATATATATATATATATATATATATCTTTGGGAATTGATGAAGTATCAACAATAAAACATTAACAACAAATGTGAATAAAACATAGTAAGAAATACTTCAGAAGATTTAAATTAATCCTGAAAATAGTGTTGACATCTAGGAACAAAATCCAAGCTATAAACCAATTTGCTCTTCCTGTCCTAACTTACAGTTTTGGAGCGATTGACTGGCCCCAAAGTATGTTGGATAGATAGATAACAAAATGAGAAGGATGCTTCATGCTCACCAAATGATTTATAAAAATCACTGTATACCAAGATTATATATTCTCTGTTCCAAAGGAGGGATGAGCCTCATTGAAATTGATTACATGTACAGATCTGGAATTCTAGGACTCCATACATATCTGCTGACCTCACAAGACCCAAATGTAGTGAAAGTTTTGAAACATGAGAATAAATCTAAGATGACTTCCCTGCTTAGTC
>NC_056727.1:405627888-405760388 GCF_019279795.1 Protopterus annectens
ACTTTCCTATCCCCCCATTTTTCTTTTCTTTCAAAGAAATGAGCACGGGAGTTAGCGGGAGTAAGCACTATTAAGCAGTAGTTAGTGGGTTTGCATGAGTTTGTGCTTGTTTGCGCTTGGCTAAGCAATGCGCAGCAATGCGCAAACCCGCTTACTACTGTTTAAAAGTGCCTTAGTCACTCTGTATGTGAGGGCCCTTGTTCTGCTCAGGAGCAAAATAAAACACCTCTGTAAGTCTCGAACCCCTGACCTTGCACACACTACACAACATGAAGTATCACTAAGCCACAGTAGATATACTTCAAGTTGGTGCTTAAATAAATATATCATGCATCAGAATCAGTGAATGTAAAGGAAAAATAGCAATACCATGCCACACAACTTGTTCTGTGGATGTTGACCAACAGTTGTTGTGGGATTACATTACATGACTGTGATAAGAGAAGCAGTGATTCTAGCAGGAAATAATGTTACACCATCACTATAAACCCCACACAGTATCACAGCAGGACAAACACTGGCATATCTGTTTAGGGCAGAGGCCATACCTCCCAACTGTCCCTAATTTTCAGGGATGTCCCTGATTTTGACACAAATTTTAGCTCTATCCCTCTGAATCCCTCCAAAAACTACTGACTTTGGCCAGAAAGGTGGTGAATTACATTTAATGAATAATGACAATAATTAAGAGTTAGACACTACTTTTACTTCAGGAAAAGGTTCTTTAATTCTTATGCTCTGATTCCCTCAATGTCTCAACTTAATGGCAGTAATATTTTAAAGGTGTCCCTGATTGTCCTTGACTTTTTCTTGACTTTTCCCTGAGTCTGTTCAAATATGTACCTGATTGGTTGAGAGGTCTGGCAGAGGCAGAAACACAGAGGCATATCAGCCTTTCTGCTGTTACACACTGTGCAAATAGCTTTGGAAGGAGTTTCAGAAGCATACCCTTATGTAGGAATACAACACTGAAATACAAATGGATGTAGCCATGTACTGGTAGCAACCAACTGTAAGAATGCCATTGCTCTTTTGCAGAAAAGACCTGTATGGTGCACAGACAAAAAATAACAGGCTATTCTCTGGCTATCATGTGGATAGGTCCACAGTTGGGAGTTACACAGACTACTTGCCTTGATAAACTAACATGTACACAGCAACCCTGTAAGCCCAGCAAGATAAAATCCACACAATAGTACTTACATTCTCTGTACTTCTGCAACTCTACCCAAATGTATAATATACCTGTGTGTGTAGGGTTCTGATATAAGAACTATACCATCCTTCTGTCTTAAACAATGATGTCCACAGCAAACAAGGATGATCTCCATCTTGTAAAGCTGAAAGGGCCATGCCTACATGAGTCAGCAATTTATAGTACTGGGCTGCTATGACAGTGATTACTGCAATTATTATACAGCAGGCTGCATGCAGTTAGCAAATGGTGGCCACTAATTGGTGCAGAGGCCATCACATGCTCATGTGCAAATTCCTACAAAAGCAGGCTGCAATCTCTGCCAACAAACTCAATCACTCTATTGCAGAGACTGACAGAGAGAGAGACAGATAGAGAGAGAGAGAGAGACAGAGAAAAGGAAAAATAAATATTACCAAATCATACAAAGGAAAGGTATGTGACACATATGTATTTACTGGCATGTAGTAGATGTTATTGAATAATAGTCTACATAATGTGAACCATTCATATGTGGCAGCAGTACTTCTTTATGCACAGATGTTCTGCTTAACTACTGCTATGGACAATACTGTGTGTACCTGTGGGCAGTGGGACATACCTGTGAAATGTGTAGCTCATCATTAAATGTCAAAGATCTGATACATGTTATCTGTGTTCTGTACAGTAGTGTGGCCAATGGCTGTTGGTGGGATTAGCGCTAACATTATATAAACATGGGTATGACAGTACAACACATGCATGATAGTCATATTAAAGTGTAGCTTAGCACTGGCAACTGCTGTAGCAGTCTAGTATGCTTATCTAGCATCTGTTGCCATATATACCCCCCTAATGTTAGTGTGTGTTCATATGTGACACCTGTTTGTGTTGCAGCAAGGCCCAACAGTTCAGCTGTGAGGTCCAGGGACTTACAACAGTGTGGATCTTGTGTGTGTATGCCACACACAAACGGAGAAATATATATGTGTCATATATATTCACATCTGTATATGTGCATAAAGCAGGGGACATATTGCAACAGTTTGTGAAGGGGGGAGATATATATGTTGGTGAAGGTTAGTATGCGCATATTTGTATGTAGGTTTTAGTGTGTGACAAACAAGACAGCATACAGTGCTGGTATATGACATGTGGTGGTTAAACACTGTGGGTGGTTTGTTCAGTTTGCAATGTTGAAGCCAGTAAGGCCTGCTAAAGCTACCTGGGCTGTGAACACCTTCAATGCATTTATCCCAAGACTGTGCAATTTTATTACATTACTGTACACCTTACATCCTTTGTATAATTGATATTATCACTATGAAAGGTGAAATGTATATGTGCCTACATATATATGTATATGTAGACCAATGGATGTGTGTGTATATATATATATATATATATATATATATATATATATATATATATATATATATAGTTATATATACTCATAGCAATAGATTCTCTGTACTGTTGACTGACTGTGATGGCCAATATGTTTGTGAATAAGTCAAAGATATGTATCTGCAGGATAGCTTAGTGGGAAACTGTTTATGTCATGGTATTATGGGTCTTTGCTTTGATCCTAGCAAAAGCTGTGTATTCTGTTGCTAGGCAGAACAAGTGCTATTGCATACAGTGTGATTAAGTCCCTTGGTTTTAACTAGGGTGTGTCATTGGAGGCTAAAGCACTACATCTATGATTATTGATTGGTACTGATGTTGAATGCAAATCCTGTGTGTACTGTAGTACTACTTGAAGCTCTGGGCCTGTACAGCAAAATATGGTGTATGTCCACATTGCTTGCTTCCACTGTTTTGTGTGGTAATTGTATTCATCACAGATTA
Source organism: Protopterus annectens (assembly GCF_019279795.1). NCBI lineage: Eukaryota > Metazoa > Chordata > Ceratodontiformes > Protopteridae > Protopterus > Protopterus annectens. The sequence continues at coordinate 405,630,914 of NC_056727.1, forward strand.
CATTTCTCAAGATTAAGGTTGTGTAAGTACTGACACACACTACTGTATAGTACACACTGAAAGCTTATCTGGGTTGTCATACCTTTGTGTCCTGTAATTATGTCTGATGTGTGTGTGGGTATGTCTGTAACATGTCCTTTGACATATGTGTGGTAAAACATATAACTGCATATCTAGCAACATTCATAGTGTAGTGTACTACAGTAGTATGCAACCTATATTCCCAATTGTGCACATATTTTGGCCACGGGTTTGCCATTAAAAAGTTGTGTGGTATAAAAGTAATACATTTACTGGACCTTACACTGATTGTGATGGATGATATATTTCTTTACACATCAGCTTGATGCATATCTGCTGTGGCTAGGTTGTGCATCGTGTTGCATACAGTGTGCCAGGTACTCTTGTGTAGTCTTATATAGTGATTTTATTTTGTTGCTGTGCAGAACATGGTTCATTAGATAGAGAGTGAGCAAGGCACTTTCAAGCAGTTGTGGGGTGAGCAGTGATAAGTGGCAGTTACAGTGTTTCACTCTCGGTTAGCTTATAGGTTGCTATATATGGCAGTTCAGTGATATCTGTACTATATAATGTTAAATGTGCCATATGACTTGCTCAGACATATTTTTGTATTTATGTCTTCCAGGGATCATGGCCCATCACAGGAACCCCAGTTACAATAGTTCTGAAAATGATATCATTACTAGCAGTATGATTCAGCATTACCATCTCATGTTCTCACGAACCAGCCAGGACCAGCAGGAGCGTACTGCAGTGTGGTAAGATGTTGTCTGCAGGGTCAATGAGGTAGGCCTGCATAACAGGACATATGAGCAGGTACACCACCACTGCAGTGATCTTCTCAGACATGTCCGTCAGCATGCTGCTGATGTGCGTAGACAACAGCTTGCAACAGGAGGTGGTGTTAATATCCATCCCCCCTCACCAGAGTGGAGGAGCTGCTCCTGAGCCTGGTGGCATCAGCGCAACGACAACAGCAGTAGACATACACCATGACGGAGGTTGGAGCCACCCAGCAAGCACACATGGAGCATGTAGGTAACATGGCATATCTGCAGACTACTGTTATCTGTATTGGTAGATCATGCATCTGTGAGATGTGGAGTGTGTCGTTCAAAGATGTGGAGCCTGTTGTTGTGCAATACTGATCATTTGGAACATAATCTGTAGCCCTGTGAATGTAAACTGTTGTACTGTAAGATTGCAAACACACAGTAGCAATGCCACAGTTGTGGCCACTGACAAACTGTCTCATCTCTATGTAGGTCCCTCTGGGGTGACATCAAGACAGCGGACAGATGCTGGTGAGTGTGTTCTACATTTATTATTGTAAATAAAAAGTGCATGTCATAATTAAGGTGTAGGCCATGTACACATGTAACACACCTACCCATAATGCATGCTGTGTATGTTTAGTGTAAGAGCACACACATTTCACTAATGTGATTAGCTGCCTCAAACACATGCAATGCCCAGACCATCTCAAATAAACGTGGCTAGACTGTAGTGACCATTGATAGGCACAGTAGATACTCAACATGCACATAACATACACATCTATGTCATACACAGAGCATTTTAACATGCTACACATAAATGATTCCCAAACCCTCTGTAAAGACACACTCCAGTATCCAAAATCTCATCCACACATTACACATAATATACCTGAGGGGTAGAGGCCTATCATGGGGCATTTAAACACTATGCAACACACTACACATTCATGTCAGGGAATGCTCCGTATTGGCCTCCTTACAAACTCACGTAACAACTGGTTGTGAAATGGTGAATTTAGCCAAGGTAGTATAGTTCTGGATCAGCATAATTAGTGCTGGTTTGTGAAACATTTGTAGCCTTGAGTGACCACCTGATGCTTCATGATGATGGCCTATGGTACTATACCCCATCCAGTTAGTGTAACCACAGTACTACACATAGCTTTCATTGCTATACCCCTAATTGTTGTATGTGTGCACACATATGCACCTCTAAACAGTATGCATACCAATAACCATTTGCACAACTGACACATATATGTCTTGTGATGCTATTGAGTGGCTAGGTCATATGACACATATTGGGTATGTGTAGTGTTTAAATATGCAGTTGTGTTTAGCATGCCATGTCATGGATGAGGCTGGCATGTCCACAATATGATCTACACTCACCATAAGTACCGTACATTGGGTATGTGGCCAAATGGTATTCTATCAATTATCCATGCACCACTGATGATGCTGTGTGAATACTCATGCATGTGCTAAAAATGGCTGTAATCAGCACTGGATACCTATCTGATACAGATACACATCACGCAATGGTATGTACACCTGTGAGTTATGGAGCACAGTACATTACAGGGTTATGAATACCTGCACAACAATGTTGTGTCCATGTATGCATTGTGTTCCAGGGGGAGGGCCATCACCTAATAATAAAACACATGCATCAAAGCCATGTATACTATTAGTAACAAGGACTGACTACACTTGCACTGCATGCTGTTGAGCAACACATGTCCTGCATGCTGACATGTGTTATATGACTGTTTTGCTTGTGATACTGTACCCCACCATCACCTGCTATTGTGTATGTTCTCTGATTGCTGGTGTTGTGTGTGTCTGCTTTAGGGAGGAGTGTAGTTTTGTGTGTGTGCATGTGTGCATGTGTGCATGTGTGCATGTGCGTGTGTGTGCATGTGTGCATGTGTGCATGTGGGCATGTGTGCATGTGTGCATGTGGTCTGAAGTCATGTTCAGGTCTTAAAGTGTGTTTCCAGTTTTCCTCTCACAGGTGCCAAGGTGGGGCTGGTTCAGTACAGCAGGGAACCTGATGTCACTGAGACAGACAGTGATGATGAGGATAGGTGTGTTGAGGCACAGGCAGGTTTGTCAGGGTCTGTTGTTGGGCCACAAATTGACAGTACACAAGTCTCCACCCCATACATGCACACAGTCATACTGCCTGTACATCCATCATCACCATTGCCCTTAGCTGAGGGACAGTGTACGGTTGGCACTGGCCAGGACAGTGTGGTATCTATGGCACATGTATCAGGACACAGCAGCCATAGCCAGATGTCTGGAATGGTGCCACATAGGCAGATGCCCAGGGGTTCTCATCAGAGCACTGCTGGTCATCATGCCCCTGGCAGACGTGCCACACCTCTTTCTACCACACGCATGTTCCAGGCTGTCATGGAGGCACAGACATGAATGGAGCGGTACACCAGACAGGGGCTAAGGGCACAGAGGGCTCATTACACCTCTGTAATTGACAGTGTCCGTGACCTAGCAGGTGCCATACGTAACTACACTGAGGTCATTGATAGACGTTGGGGTGAGACATTGGATGTCCTCCACAATGTCATGTCCATGTGTCAGGACAGTGCGGGATGGTTGAGACATCAACGTGGATGTATGCCAGCAACATCAGCAGCTGGAGGTCGCCGTGGATGTTCAGCAAGTCACAGCCGCTCCCCTAGTGCCAGTACCAGCCCCAGCAATGTTGGGGGGGCTGTCCATAGACCGTCCTACCAGACCACATGCACGTGGCTCTGGCCAGTTCCAGCAGGGACCTGGATCCAGTGGACATATGTCAACCTCTTCGGATAGTACCCAATCTGGATTAGTACCTGATACTGTCTATAGCACCCCTGACAGGCACAGGTTCCGCATCTGTGGCCAGAGATGGTGATCTGTAAAGCCTGCCAGGTACAGTCTGTAGCTGTCTCACAAATCCCTGTATATGGCAGCCACATGGTGGAACTGTGTGCATGCAGACACACACACATAAACCAGAAACCTAGGGCAAACACATACCCACACACATTACATCAACATTGGCCCATAACAGTACTCATGGCCCTCACACACACACTCACACACATGTCAATTGTATGGCTCAGTGTAGGCCTCTGGCAAACCAACAACACACCCTGTGCATATGATGAAACCTGTGCCACCTCCTGTCATCTGTAACATTGATGCAGGAACAGGCTAACATGGTGCTGATGCACAGGGTGACTTTAATAAAGTATAGCAATGGTTGGATGTGTAGCATGTTGTCAGCAGTAAAGTGTAATGATATCCTTGAAGGTGTAGCTGAGCAGGCATGATGCATTAAAGCTGTAATTAGCAAGGTTGTATTGTTTTCACCAGTGTTTATTCCAAATGTGTTTTGTTTGCCCATGTGCCACTTGGCTGATGTGTGTAGTTGTGTCAGCATGCGTTATTCAGTGGACAGTAAGTGTGCGGTGTGTGCAACACAGGTCTGCAGGTGTCCATTTGAGAACATGGTGGAGGTGCACTGTCTGCATGTACATGCATATTGGACACATGGGCAGGGTGACATGCCCTGTATTGGCCAGTGTTAACACTCCATAGTTTGTATTGGTGGCCTGTATGCATTGTACTACACACATTTTGGAAGTTGAGTACGCATGTGTGTGTATGACACAGGTTGACACTGTGCTGTGGGTGATGCTGTTGTTGCTCTCTGTCATTGGTTTGCATTACTAAGGTTAACACTGTCCCAGCTGCATAATTTTTTAGTAATGCACATTGTTCACCTACAGGGTTGCATGGACTGTGCTATCACAAACACAAGAAATTCTGACTTATACAGTAAAAGTGCATTAGTCTCATGGACCCCTGCCATAAACTACATATATAACAGAAGGTGTGAAGTTGTACCAAAAAAGAGTTACATACCAAGAAGGGATAACCTCTCTGGTAAGTATCATTGGGAAAATATAATCCTTCAATAAACATACAAGGCAAGCTTCAAAATACAAAATGGCAAGGTTTACAAAGACAACACTAAAACTTTCTTTAGTGTTGTGTATAATCTACAGGGGAAATCTCAGATTGGGTCAGAGTTAATGTAAATGGTCACAAAGTACACTTATCTGACTGACATTACCAGTTTCTTGTCAAACAGTTTGAATGCGGATTTCACCATGCTGTCGTTACAAAAGGGCCACATTTCCAGACCTGAAGAATGTAAAACCTGAAGATTCACAGACACTGTAGTTAAAACATCTCTTTACCAAAGTCCAAACCACAGTGGCAATGGTACTGGACAGTGTCCCTGGCTGTGTCATACACAAGCTGATATATGAAGTCACCACTCACCTAAACACTCTGTCCAGATGCAGCCTCTATACAGGTTACATACTTGTGGAATGACGCATGGTAATGGTGTTCACAGTCCACAAGGGTTGAGCTACAACGTCTTCTTCTTCTCCTTTCGGATGCTCCCATTAGGAGTCACCACAGTAGATCATCTGTTTCCATTTCTTCCTGCCGTCTGCATCTTGCACTGTCACACCATCCACCTGCATGTCCTCTCTCACCACAGCCATAAACCTCATCTTAGGCATTCCTCTTTTCCTGTTACCTGGTGGCTTCATCCTTAGCATCTATTTCACAATATACTCTTCATCCCTCCTCAGCACATGTACAAACCAACTTAATCCTGCCTATCTGGCTTGGTCTGCTAACCTTCAAACCTGGACTGACCCTCTAATATACTTATTCCTAAACCTGTCCACCCTTGTCACACCCAGTGCAAATGTTAACATAAATTGATTAAGGGTAGAACTACAACAGATCCTGGAAATTCTCACCCTATAAGCCAGACAAATGTTATCGGGAAGGCTATGGAGCACAGTATTATGGAACTCATTAACAGAGACATTATGAACCTGCAAACACTGCACCATACCCACTTAGGTTCTCTAAAGGCCAGATCATGGCTCCTACACCTAGTAGACTTCAAGCCAGTTAACAATGATATAGGTGAGGGAGGGGAGGTCCACACAGCCAAGCTATAGCTCACCAGCAATTCATACCCATCCCACATTCTGGTATTATACATAACCTCAACAGACTGACCATAAATGATTGTTAGATGATGGATTGACAACTGACGCACAGATGTAGGACACACAGTAACATTTGCAGCCTCCATGTACAATTCTATGCCAGTAACAAGTGGTATTCACCTGCACTCAGTCCTGGAACTACTCCTGTTTGGCATATAGCTTTCTTAGGTACAGGCAAACACAGTAGGGATATGTCTTCCCATGTCTGATGAAAATGCATACTGTGGGCTATACTTTGTTCTCCAGATGACACACACAGCCTCCAAAAGGGTATCATAGAGACAGATACCTGGTGTCAAACTCATGCTGTAAAGCTATAACCCAAAGAAAGCATAGTTATCCACTTTTAGAAAACAAAGTATCCACAGAGTACAACATAGGTAGTAGCCCCCAAAACGTGGAACAGGTACTAATGTACACATAGATCCATGTGTTTAGTCATCTCTCCTTTGATAATCACATTACCAAAGAGTTTTGGAAATCCCTCTGTGGAGCACATAAGCAATAAAGGGTTTGCATGCAGATCCACAGAGGTTGTTGTCCACCTATAATGAGTAGTCATCTTTGCCAGACTTTGCTTGCTTTGGAACAGGATTCAAATATGCTTCAAGCATAAACCCTCACTCACACTCTTCAATAGAAACCGTGATGAGTGGATGTGAAACAGAAGGCATAGCCCAGGGATCACTGCAGTGGCTAAACTTGTCACTAGCATACAGAAGTGACCTAAGGCCTGGAAAGCGCCAGCATGCTCTGGCAAAGATAACAGATGCGTTCATGGAGAAAACAGAGTACCCACCTATGAAATAATTAAAATCACATGTATGTATATGGCTTTGCCCCACAGCTACCTTACATGTGTAATGCACATACAGTTGTCATTGTGATGACATACACTAGAAAAATCAAAACCCATGCCACATTGACCAACAGTGTCACACACTCTCACACACCTGGAACACATAGTCAGCAAGTGCGAGATTTAAACTCCTTCCTAAGTACATTATGATACTACAGCAGTACGCATTTACACGATGCACTATACACATTACTGGAATTTCTCCTTTCCAGAGGTATATTTGTAGGATGGTGACATCATCAGACTTAAAGATGAGTATACCACTTTTAAGGGGTGTGAGTATTCTCCAAAAAGGTTACTCTTACCCAGGGAGGCACGCACACACAGTTAGCAAGTGCAGGATTCAAACCCCTACCCAACTACATTATGAGACTACAGCAGTACACATTTACACGATGCGCTATACACATTACTGGGATTTTTTCTTTCAACAGGTATATTTGTAGGATGGTGACATCATCAGACTTGACAAAGATGAGTATACCACTTTTAAGGAGTGTGAGTATTGTCCAGAAAGGTTGCTCCTCCCCAGGGGGGCACACACACACACAGGTGGCAAGTGGAGGATTCATATCCCTATCTAATTACATTATGATACTAGAGCAGTACGCATTTACACAACATGCTATACACATTAGTGGGATTTCTCCTTTCCACGGGTATATTTGTAGGATGGTGGGAGGGTGGCCTAATGGTTAAAGTGTTTGCCTTACAAACACAAGGTGCAGGGTTTGAGTCTCACAAGGGATAATTGGCTAGGCTTAAAATGGCTCACAAGAAGAGCAGCTTACTTGTTACTTATCTATGAATCTATGAATCTATGAATCAGACTTGACAAAGATGAGTATACCACTTTTGGGGTGTGAGTAGTCTCCAGAAAGGTTGCTCTCTCCCCAGGGAGAGACAGACAGACACACACACACACACACACACACACACACACACACACACACACACACACACACACACACACACACACACACACACACACACACACACACACAGTTGGCAAGTGCGGGGTTCTTAATCCAAACTAAGTATGTCTTTACACTTCAGCAAGCAATATGGAGTTACAGGGTGCAATACAGACATTACTTACTGACAGTTTGCCCAAAGGTTTTTTCACATTTGCTAACCTCAGCAGGCTTATTATACTAGGTGTATTGTGAGTGTATTGTATGCATAGGCCATGACCATATCATATATGGGTTGATGCACCACATGCTGGCACACACAGGGTCAAACTGGTGGCTAAGCTCTGTCAATCCAATACTGGACAATACAGTCAAGAGGAGTAGGGCCATACAACCACAACACCAACAGTTTCACATAGATCTACAATATAAGCACTAACAAAACACACACATAAATACACATTACCATACTCAGAGAATACAAATATTAATCTGAAAAAGAGAGAGTGTCCTCCTAAGGAGACAAGCAAGCAACATGCACCTCCAAGCACACGCCAGAAAACACAAAATACACCAAAGCAGTGTGCCTCACAACAGGCCCTAAGGCAAAACAACATACCCAACACACTAGTAATAGGTGACTTCATAGTCAGGCACAAAGATGTTCCACTCACTCGGCTGGACAAGGGGAAGGTTACTGTCAGTTGTCTGTCAGGTGCTATGATCCGCCACATAACACAAGCACTTACATCACTCCAGAACAGATACATATATGACGTGTCCTTTGTACATGTCAGTGTGAATGATCTGAGACATACCTCCCAGGACAACATGACAAGAGATATATAGTAGCTCTATGATCATGTAGCCCAGGCTGGTATGACACTGACCTTGAGTAGCATCTTACCTTCACCTACATGATACTGCAATATAACAGAAAGACAATAAACTTCAACAATTGGCTGAGCTTCTGGTGTCATTCAAAGGGGATCCAGTCTCTGTCTGCCTGTGATGACATGATAGACAAGCCTCATTGCTTCGCTACAGATGGTTTGCACCTGTCTCCCCTATGCTTCTGAATACTGGCCAAGGCTCTTGCTGTCCCTATATTACCTTTTTTTAGGCAAGGCTCAAAGGTTCATAGGTTCATAGGTAGGTACTAGGCTATCAGCTCTGGGCCCCATACAAGCCCAGCCAAAAAGGTACCCTGGCTTTTGCCACCCAAGAAATTTATTTTCCTGTGCCACTGTTGAGCAGAGACACAGAAGTGATCCCCGGGGAGACTTTCCTATTTCCCTTCCAATCATCAAGATTTTTCTTGAAGAGTGCTAATGAGGAGCTTTGTCTGATATAGATAGGTAGTTTATTCCGGAGTATGGGAAGTCTCTGGGAGAGGAATCTATCCCTCCGGCATGTTCTGTTTATAGTGGTGACAAGGTTTAATTTCCTAGAGCGTGTAGCTCGGAGTGATTGGGATTTCTTTAAGTGGAGCATGTCCAACAGCTCTGGGTTTGACATAGCTTTGTATGTTAGACAGAGATCACCTCTGAGTAGGTGATATACGACAGAGTAAAGCTGGAGTTTTTTGAGACGGTCTGTGTAGGGCATGAGTTTGAGGCCGGTAACCCTCTTTGTGAGGTATTTCTGAGGCCTTTCCAGTTGTTGTAGATGTCTTGTGAGGTACATACCAAAAGGGGCATTGTACTCTATAATGGATCTAATGAGTGATGAGTAGAGGGGAACTATGACCTCTTTTTTTCTGAATGAGAAACCTTTTGTGATGAGGTGTGCCACGTAGAAGGATTTCCTGACTACTGTGACAATGTGATTATCAAAGGAGAGACTACTGTCCACCTGTGTCCCAAGGTCTCTTATCACTCTTTCGGTGTTAAGTATACTACCGCCTATGTTGTAGTTCATGGGTACAGAGTTTTTACCAAAGGGGATGACAATGCACTTTTTGGCATTGAGCTTGAGGCCATGGCTTTGACACCAGGCATCTGTCCCAGTGAGGCCCTTTTGTAGGATGTTCACATCGTTAGTAGTTTTGATTATGGCTCCTAGTTTGCAGTCATCTGTGAACTTCATTAGCCAAAGACCTTCTGTGTTAGCCTGTACTTCAGGGAAGTAGGTACCAAACAGGACAGGACACAGGACTGAACCCTGTGGTACTCCACTTGTCACTGGTCTGAAGTCGAATTTGGAGTCTGCTACTTTCACAGTGTGAGTTCTGTCAGTGAGCCAGTTGGCAACCCATCTTGTGACATAGGGATTTATACCTAGTTTAGTGAGTTTATCTATAATTCCAGAGTGGGGGATGGTGTCGAAAGCCTTGACAAGATCTAGGTTGGCTGTGTGAACCACCTTACCCTTGTCTACGGCTTTGGTGACTGCTTCAAAGAAGTCTATCAGGTTTAGGAGACATGATCTGCCTTTTACAAACCCAAACTGGTTGGGGTCCAGAGTTTGGAGATTACCAATGTCTTTGTTTATAAGTTCCATGATGATACATTCCATGGCCTTGCAGACCAGGCTCATCAGGCTAATGGGGCGGTAGTTCCCAGGGTCCGTGGTGGCTCCCTCCTTGTGTAGTGGGATAACCGTCGCTGTGCACCATTCAGCAGCCACAAAGCCTGAGGTGAGGCTATGATTGAACATGGTACTTAGGTGTGGTGCCAGTTCATCCTGTAGTTCATGTAGAATGCAGCCTAGGATGTTGTCTGGTCCCATAGATGCTGTGTTCCTGGCTTTGGAGAATGTGGTTTTTACCTGTGCAGCTGTGATGACAGGAACTTTGCATTCATCCAGTATAGAGATGGGCTCTTTCATGGGTGAGAGGGGGGTAAAGTTAGCACTGAACCTATCTGCCAGGATGTTGGCAATATCAGTTGGGTCTGTATATTTAGTGCCATTGTGCTGTAACACAGAGCGGATTTGAGTGTTGCCATTGAGATTCTTGAATAGCTATAGAATGATTTGTGGTTGTCTTTAGAATCAGTGGCAATTTTGTTTTCGTAACAAACTTTGGAGGGTTTTATCAGGGATCGCAGCTTCTTACTGAGGCTGACCAAGGAGCTCCTCCACTCATGGGATTTTACCCCCTTTTGCAACAGTTTCTTCCTTCTGTTGTAGTTTGTTTATGGCAGGGGACCACCAGATTGGCTTCCTTTTCTTGGAGGATAGCATCTTGGTTCTGTTTGGGATAGCACGATCCATGCACTCATGTAAGTGCTTATAAAGTGTAATTGTGTAGGACTCAGTAGTCGTAACTGTATTGTCCATCTGCATGGGTGTCATGAAGTTCACCACTTCTGTCTTAAGAAGCATGAAGTTGGCTTTGGAGAAAACTTTTAACATGGTTTCCTTAATGGGGGTGGGGGAAGAATGTGGATATGTAGGGTAATTAGCTTATGGTCGGATCAGACCAATGAGGCATTGACTTCAGGTGTGGAACACCAGTCACTCGGGACAAACCAAACCTCGTAACCAACACGAATAACCACAAAGTGAGATAAATGCTACTCATTGCCAGAAGTCTCAGCCTCCAAATTCACACACTTGAGGCACTTCTCAGTATGGAGAATATTGATATATGTGCAGTAACAGAAACCTAGTTCAAGTCTCCAGAGAGCACACCAGCACTACCAGGATACTACTTATTCCATACCTTCCAGCATCAGAACCTGGATCATAGCACATAGAGTGGGGATGTATCCATATTCATCAAGGATACCTACACCTCTCTCTACATCCTCTCTACAGGATATGTACCCATAGAATGTTGCACAGCAATGTTCTTCCCACTCCACAGGGGTGGGGCCACAAAAGACCCTTGGCATTCACGCTCTATGAGCCTGACAAGTCTGATCTGCAAGGCAATGGAGCCAATCATAATGGAAGTCAACAATAAAGGCATTGGGATCCTTCACACAGTTGAGCACACCCAGTTTGGCTTTGTCAAATGCAGATCACACCTCCTGAACTGGGTGGATTTCTTTGAGACAGTTACCCAGCCTACAGATGATTGAAAGGAGCCCCACACAGCCTACCTATACCTCGCTAAGGCCTTTGCCACCATTCCCCAGTCAGGTACCATAGATGAACTCACCAACCTGAGCATGAATCCATACATCACAAGATGGATTGCAAGCTGGCTCATAGATAGATCCAACAAATTAAGAGTTGATGGCTACATGTCAGACTCTACACCAGTAACAACTGGTGTCCCTCAGGGTTCAGTCCTGAGGTCCCTCCTGTTTGGTATAGACTTCTCAAAAGTACATGCCAACACAGGAGGGTTGTGGTTGACTAATTTTGCTGGGAACTATAAAGTGTTTGCCATAATAGTTTCCCCGGATGAGACAAATATTCTCCAGAAGGGACTCTATAAGACAGATGTGTGGTGTCAGAATCATGGCCTCAAGCTCAGTGTGAAAGAATGCATAGTAATCCCCTTTGGGGAAAATGTACCCACAAACTAACACATAGGTGTTACCCCCTAAAAACAGACGAGGTAAAAAGGGATCTGGGGACACATGTAGATAGTCATCTTTCCTTTGGCAACCATGTTGCCAAAGTGATTATGAAATCCTATGTGGCCCACCTAATCAACAAAGGGTTTGCATCAGGATCAAAAGATGTAGTGGTGGCCCTCTACTTTTAAGTCATCAGACCCATCATTGAGTACAATGCACCATTTTGGATGTACTCAACTAAGCATATCCAGCAGCTGAAGAGACCACAGACGTACCTCACCAAGAGGATTACTGGCCTCAAACAGTTGTGTTATGCAACATAACTGGTAAAACTAAATCTGTTCTCCATTATGTACCACCTACTCAGAGGCACACTCTGCCTAACATACAGAGCCATGTCCAACACATAACTGTTGAACATGCTCCATCTATGGATAACAAAATTGAGTCGCACTGCACACTCCAGGGATATGAACCTCATCACAATAATGAATACAACATGCTGGTGGGATAGAGCACCATCAGACAGAGCCCTTCGCTGACACTCTTTAATAGGAACCTTGATGAGTGGATGGGAAACAGACAATTCACGCCAGTCATCGCATCAGCAGCCCCACTAGAAAGGGGCTTAGGGTACTAACTATTAGAACTAGGGATTAGGAGACTACCCAATGGGGTGGTGAAAGCTGCACAACTTGCCTAGGCTAATATATGCCTTCGTGAAGATAGTCTACTACATACCTATGAACCTATGTGACAGGTACATGTCTACAGATGGTAGATGTGTACTTCATTGTACAGTCATGTTGTACAGCAGGCACATGCACCACATACACTGTAATGCTTACAGATACTGGTGGCAATTATGTACAGTGGGTGAGATGTGCACCTCATGTCTTTTGTGCCATTGGGATGTGTGCTGGGTGGGACAGTCCTGGATGGCTCCCTGTCATGGTCACCCTCTTACACACATCTCTGCCCATCAATCTTTAGCTTATTATACTGTGTTCCCCCTACATATATATAGGTACATAGGTAGGTAATAAGCTATCTGCCTGAAGGCATATATTAGTATGGCCAGAGTGTGCAGCTATCACCACACATGAGGTTAGTTCCCCAGGCCTCTGTGTAGTAGAGCTGATGAAGTGATCCATGGTATGACAGTTCAGTTTTACATACACTCATCAAGGCTCCTCTGGAAGAGTGTCAGTGAGGGACTCAGCTTAATGTAGGTTGGCAGCCTTTTCCAAAGCAAGGGAAGTCTGTGAGTTAGTAATGTATCCCTCCAACATGTTCTATTTATTGTTGTGATGATGATATTCCTAGAGCATGTGGCACAGTGAGCTTGGGTTTACTTCAGATTGAGCATGTACATCAGTTCTGCATTGGACATGGACCTGTCTGTTGGGCAGAGATCACCTGAGTAGATAGTATGCAACAGAGTACAGATTGAGTTAACTTCAGTCATGTTGCATGGGGCAACTGCTTGAGTCCAGTAATCCTCTTGTTGAGGTACTTTAGTGGTCTTTCCAGCTGCTGAAGGTGCCTAGTCAGATTCATCGCAAGTGTGCCGTGATGCTCTTTGATGGGTCTGATGACTGATGAGTAGAGGGAACCTCCTTTGACCTACATGCAAAGACCTTGGCAATTTGTGGGAATACATAGCATGATTTTCTAACCACTTTGTGAATGTGTTTCTGGAAGTAGAGATGACTATCCACATGTGTCCATAGATCTCTTATTATTACCTCCATATTTAGGGTATTGGCACCTATGTGGTATTTGTATGACTGTAACTCGAGGCCATAATTTTGACACTACATCTGTCTGACTGAGATCCTTTTTAAGGATGTCTCTGTTGTCCCAAACATCGATTATGACAACCTTTTTGCAGTCATCCACAAACTTTGCTAACCATAACCCTCATGTGTTTGACTGTATTTCTGAAAAAGTATACACCAGACAGGAGGGGTCCCAGGACTGAGCCATGGGGGTCAGCAGTTGTTACCAGCTTACAGTCCAACAGGGAGACCACAATTCTTACCTTGTGGGATCTATCTGTGCCCCAGTTGGCAATCCATCAGATGACATACGTGTTTATGCACAGGTTGTTGATTTTGTGGATACGACATGTGTGTGGGATGTTGGAAAAGGGCTTTTCAAGGTCTATGTAGGCCATGTGAAGCTCATTTCATTGATGTATGTTGTGGGTGACTGCCTTGAAAACTGTCTAGCAGGTTTAGGGACCATGATCTGCCCCTGACCAAACCAAAATGGGTAGGGTTGGGTGTTTGTAGGCTCCCAATAGCTCTGTTTATGAGTTCCATAATGATGGATTCCATGGTCTTGCAGATCAGGCTTATTAGGCTTATAAGACAATAGTTCCCATGGTCTGTTGTGCACCAGCACGTGTGGAGTGTGCCAAACGTTGCTGTAACCCATTCAACAGTTTGATATCCTGTACAGAGGGTGAGTCTGAACAGACTGTTCAGGTGCAGGGTCTGTTTGTTTTGGAGTTCACATATGACATAGCCAGGGACACCATGTCATCCCATACACACCGTGCTTTTTAGGTTTGAATAGAGCTGCTTAACCATTGTATATGTGATTTCTGGCTTTTCACAATCTCCAGGTATGGTAATGGGCCCTTTTGTCAGTGAGAGGGGGGTAAATATGTATGAACCTGTCTGACAAGATGTTGGCAATGTCAATCATGTACATGTATTCATTTACACTTTGCATTGACTCAGAACATATATGAGTTTACATTGATATTTATGACATAGCTAAAGAAAGCTTCATGGTTCTCTATGGACTCTTTGGCAATATTTTTGCCAGAACATGGCTTGGATAATGTTAGGAGTGCTCATTGTTTCTTGATGATACTGATCGGAGATTTATTGATCTTTGGATTTTCACTTTCTTTGAACAACTTAAGTACTTGTATTACATAGTTTGATTATGACAGGGGTCCAATATATTATATGGGTCTGTTTTCATATCACTGTGTGTGCACAGCAGGATTGGTGAATAGTGACGTGTCTGGAGTAAGAATTGCAACTGCCAGATATGTGTGGCCCACTGCTGTACTCAGACATGGCCTAAGTGTGTGAGCATGCTCAGTATGACCTTTCAGTATGTCGTTGACTGAAATTTGCTTCGTTTATTTAAGTGTGTGAGCATGCCCAGTATGACCTTTCAGTATGTTGTTGACTGACATTTGCTAAATTTGTTGGGCATGCCCACTATGGGCATATATATATATATATATATATATATATATATATATACTATATATGTGTGTGAAAATTCAAGTTGGCTTTTACTTCAGGGCTCACCTTTGTTTTGTGCATTGACAGGAAGCATGTTGTGTCTGCATGGCTTCCATGAGTCAATTTGCATAGACTTATCAACATTTCTACATACAGGGGGGACAGCTATTATTTATACATTTCTGCCCGGGGGGCACACCTGATTGTTACTGTGGGTGTACATAGGAGGAGGGGTACACCTGACACTTATACACATTTGCTAGGCCTGCACTGCTATGTCAGGTACTCCATTTCAGTCTGTACTGTTGCCTGTCATACTGGCTTGAGGCATACCACAGTACTACAGACCTTAGCTTCCAATTACACGCATATTAGTTTGTGACTTCATAGCCTACCCAACCCACGTCACACTGCCTGGCCTGCTGTTATCTGTCTGCATAGGCCTGGGGGGAGGTTACTCATATGCCTCTTCAGAGGGCATGATACAGCATTTGTTTGTGTTTGCGTTTGTCTACAATTGTCCTGCTGGCTGTGACTGTTAGGTATGTGACCCCCCCCCCCAACTGGTATGTGTGAGTGACTTAAGTTGTGTCTGTGCCAGTGAAATGCTGTCATGGCTTAGTGGTTCAGTACTGTGACTATAGTGCACAGTATCCTGAGTTTGAGCCCTGTCACTGCTTTTTATTTTCCTGCTGGGCAGAACTGACTGGTTAAGGAACAGTAAAGCAGGTGTGAGCATGTTTACCCGACTTTGCTCAACTTTGCCCGACTTTGCACGACTTTGCCCAACTTTGCCCAACGTTGCCCAACTTTGCTCAACGTTGCCTGATGTTGCCCGACGTTGCTCTGGTTAGCACGGTGCGCAGCTACATGCAATTGGATTTAAATATGCTCAGTACTGGTAAAATGTGCTTAGCAGTGCTTTATATTGCTTAAAATAGGGCACTCATGCCTCAGGTGGTGCTGCAGGGCTGCCTATGTAGGATGCACATAGTACACTCCCTATACATGTTTGAAAACAGGTAGTGTCAAGTTAGGCATCCCTTTTACTGTATGTGCGAGTCAGAGAGAGGTGTCATTTCCAGGGTTCCTACTGAGTCAGTGTATGTGCTATGCATTGCCTCTTTGCCAAGGCCAGGGCATACTGGACACGCCTCCTTCTGCCTACTGGGGCAGGCTCAGGTTGTTCCTCCTCTGAGTCACGCTGTGCCTGTGCAGGCCTTGGCAAGGGTGGGGGGCTGTTTGGCCCTGCCCCATGCTGTTCCTGCTGCAGCTGTTTCCGCGGGATCATATTGTGTAGCATGGCACATACCATAACAATTTGGGTACATGTAGTTGGTGAGTACTGCGAGGCTCCACCAGATGTGTCCAGGCACTGTAACCATGACTTGAGCATCCCAAACACATGCTCAATTATGTTTCTTGTTTGTGCATGTGCCTCATTATGGAGTTCTTGTTCAGGTGTGTGTGCATTTCTGATGGGTGTCATCAGCCTCGGCTCAAGTGCGTATCCAGCATCCCACACTAGGTGACCATCAGGGATGTCCCCATTGGCAAGTCTCTGGTACAGCTGCATCAGATGCCAGATGTGGGAATTGTGATAGCTTCCAGGGCAGCCAGCACACACATTCATTATTATGCCCTGGGCATCGCACACGACCTGGCAGTTGATGGAAAGGAAGCCCTTGCGGTTGATGTAGACCCTACCCTGCTTACCGGGTGGTGCTTTGATGCATATGTGCGTGCAGTCTATTGCACCCACTACCTCAGGGTATTCCGCTATTTGGTGGAAAAGACGCATATTGCTGGCCAATGCCTCACGAGAATTGGGGAAATATGCGTGCTCACCGGCATGTGCTGACATGGCATCCAGGAACTGGTAGAGTACCCTGGCTGCTGATGCCTGTGAAATCCCCATCATATCACCAGTTGGTCTTTGGAAGGTACCTGTAGCTAGTATTCTTATGCCAGCACATACCTTGGTATCCACTGGGATGGGTTCCCCTCTGTTGGTTCTGTGTGTGAGGTGTGGCTGGCACAGCTCAACAATTTTCTGTAGGAGGTCTCTGTCCACCCTATAGCGCTCCACTATCTCCAGCTCATGTAGCCCCTGGTAGCTTACCCTGGGTCTGTGCACTCTTCTCCGTCTCCTCACTGTGGATTGCTCAGCAGCATTCACAACATCACCACCCTCAGCACCTTGCACATGTTGGTTTATGATAGCAAAAGCAGCCCCTAATATTTTGTCTGACTTAAGCTTTTTAAGCTTTCCCTGTTTGTATACTGCAGTGTTGTAGTGTTCTTGGGAAAAAACAGGGAGGAATGCTGTTTGCAGTGTTTAAAGTGCTGGGCTGGGCTGGGCTAGTCTGCTGCCTGTGTAATTGGCTGATTCTGATATATTTTACCTGGCAGCTCTGCTAGTTCTCCTTGGTTAACTTCCTACTACTTCTTTTCCTTCCTTTTGCCTTTCTGTTTCTGCCCGGGGGAAGCGCCATGCAAACAAGCGCAAATGTGCGCACACACGCGCACACGCTGTGTGTATGTTTGCAAGGAGTTTCCTATCTTTTAACATTGTGCACCTTTGGTTTGAGGTTTTCAAATAGGACAACTGTAGGAATGCCTCTTGCAATCCTGAGCAGCTCAAAGCAAACATAAGCCACTGTGCTCCAATTAGCTTACAGTCTGTCTGACACACCCCCTCATGATGTCACTTATATTCTACTCTACTACTCAACTACTCCTACTCTTACACTCTTGGGACATGGCTCACATGCTGGGGAAAATTGGGATTCACTATCCTTATCCTCATTTGCATAGGATTGCCTACCAATGCATGGTTACATCTCTGAAACTGAGCTTTCCCCCCTTAGCAACCACTACTCAGTAGCCATGTTGTCTTCAGCCTGCCAATCACCTGCATGGCAGAATAAGCTTTTTAGTGAAAATGCCTATTTTTGGCTTTTTTTTAATTATTTTCTTGTTTTTATAAGCGCCACATGTTTGCACGGTGCTGCGCTATGCTTAAACATCGGAGATCGGGGGAAAAAAGTTAGATTTTTATATTTTTAAACATTTATAAATGCCAATGGCCTTATATTTGGCCATTGGCATGCTTCCTCAACTGTATGCATCCTTTATTTGGAGCTGTCATAGCTCCGTTTAGCTATTTGCAGAACGGTACTCCATTACCAATGGAGTACATTTCTGCAGATAACACTAATCTTCCATGGACAGGTTAGTGTTTCCTGGATCGCAAATTTACCTCATTTGCATAGCTTTCACCAGCAAATGAGGTAATTTGCATACCATGACGCTGCCATACAAGAGTAGTTTTAGCAGCTCTCGTGCGCACCCCTGCCGGCTGTTCCTGGATCGCACAGCAGACATATTGCCTGTTTGACGTCTTACAGTACTCTACAACTCCATGCAAGCTTTCGTAAATCCGGCCCAATGATTATCTAAACAATTAAAAAATTCTATCTATGCCCTTGTTTTAGATGCTTGAAAGCTTTTGACAGAGTAAACTTCAACTTTTTACTCTCTGTTTTACTGTACTTTGATATACCACAAGAATTTACAAATATAATAAAACTTTTATATGAGAGCTCTCACACAATTTTACAAGTGAACAAGAAAAATTCAAATCCATTAAAAATTTTAAATGGAACCAGACAAGGATGTCTGTTATCTCTCTGCCTTTTTAACTTATTAATTGAATCTCTATTTTTATTTATAACTCAAAAAATGTACTATCATATCCTAGAAATTTTAAGAAGAAAATTGTACTAACAGCCTTTGCTAATGAGTTAAGTCTATACTTCTCACGCCATAACACAGACTTAGGCAAAATTCGTAACTCAATCAATAGCTTCTCAAATGTCTCAAACTATGAAATTGATCTTATAAACTCCTTAATTTTCCCTATCAGTCTAATAAACTACACTGACTCTTATTTTCCAGATTTGGGAATAAAATTAAAATATTCCCTGAAATATTTAGGCATCACCTTTGAACATAGCCAAAAGCTATTCATGCAGAATAGCTTACTAAAGGTTTGGTCAGACATTGATCAGGATATTCAGATATGGGGAAAAATGAAGCTACCTTTCCTTTTGAAAGCATCAATTATAAAAATGAATAGTCTTCCAAGGCTACTATTTCGGCTAATTGCAACAAACTTAATAGTCCAGAAAACCTTTTTTTAAGAAATTGAATGTAGTTTTAGCTAAATTTATCTGGTATCCTAAATCTGTCAGAATTAGTTACCAGAAATTAATGCATCCTAAAGAAAGGAGTGGATTGTTATTGCCTAATTTCAATCTATATTATGACATAATATGTGCAAACAGGATTATACAAATTGCTGATTATAATCCCAAGAGTAAAGAATGGCAACCGCTATGGATCAAACTATGGTATTACTATATCAATAACAGTAACATTAATCCCAGAGCCCTTCCTTTCTTAAATCAGGAGAGTTTAAAGAATAGCAATTTTCATTTCTCCTTAAAACATATAATAATAAGGTTTCAGAAACTCTTGGAAGTTTTAAACCTAACAGATACGTACATCTTCTTACAGCCATTACATCGGAACCCAAATCTCAGATTAAATAAAGAGATGTTAAATATGAACAACTAGCTGCTCATTAATGACTATAAAGTTTAGGATATTTACAGACATAGGAAAAAAATCTTTAGAAGATATAAGGAGTGCTCTCCACCTTCGAAAAGGATATATCACAATGTTAAGGCAAATCAGAGAACTATGTACTTCAGTATTTGTTGACTTTGTAGCAAATGAAAAAGACTTAAATACATGTATTACATTATGGAGCTCACTAACCCTAAAGAAAAAGATGCTATCAAACACTTACAAGTTAATAGTATCTCTTAAATACCAATCATCATTATTGCATTCAAAATACTGGACTGATAACATAAAATAATGCTGTGAAAAACAAAAATCTAATTCTATTGAAGCAATGCTAAAATGAATCTCTTTCAAAAAACTCATATATACTCAATTATTGATAACCAGCAATGCTTAATTCACCCCATAAATAATTAACAACTTCAATCTGATTAACAACTTCAATTTGGAGGCCTCTCCAAACTGCCCATGCTGTTCCTCACAAGTAACAGATTTATTCCATATCTTCTGGAGCTGCAAATGCACTTATAAATGATGGTGTTCATTGAGAGTTAGACTAGAGAATATGGGATATCAAAAATCCACATTATCATGGGAATTTGCAATTTTGCATATTAGCCCTCAAAAATTACCCAGGTTTAACCTACACATTCTAATTACTCTCTTCTCTCTAGTGAAATTGCATATTATCCAGAAATGGCTAGATCAAGCCAAACTATCATGGGAGGGTTTCAGAAGTATGGCAATAAATTATATATCTGCACATAAGTATATAATGAATAACCAAAGTAAGCATTCCTATTTCGTAAAATATTGGAGTCTTCTCCTGAATCATATTTTGAAAGATCATCTGAACATGGAATAACAGATTATTGTGATGCTTTTAAATGAAAAAGGGCAAAAAAGCACCCACCCTCATGAGCTTTGTGTCACCTCTGTTTTGTGTATGTATCTGTATTGAAAAAGTATGTTAATTGTGACACAATGTCAATTAGAAATTGACTGTCTGCAGCACTATTTTGTACATAGTCTATATAGGATGTTATCAATGTGTTTTATGTTGTAACACTGACATTTCTCTTGTTAAGTGATGTACCTATGCCTGAATTCTTCTTAAAAAATAATGATTGTACTGTATCTTGCATAATGACTGGATCTTGTAACATGCATACACTACAAGAGAAGAAAAAAATAAAAATATTTGGAAAAAAAATCGTACATGCAATAGAGTTCTCTGCATAGAATAGAATGCATGCATAGGCTTGATGAGCAGTGGAGGAAGACAGGTATGTGTTATTGCTTTACACCTTTATGTCACCAGAAATACGAGTAACATATTCCATTCTACAGGTTTAGATGTGTATTCCTATGACTTTCAGGCTTGCAAATGTTATAGCAGACTTCCCATAATGCATTTGCAAGGTATGTGTAATACATAGTGATTTGCTGTGAATAACGTTAATGTACATCATTTATGTGAAATGTTGTCTTGTGCTTTATCAACAGGTATTTTTCTAACATTCGGGTTATGTGCTGTTTGTTGACACAACCTAAATGAAAACATCTGTGTTCTACTGGCGTATTGAGTTTGATTTCTATATGTTGTATACAAGTTGTGTGTGTTGTATTTGTATTAGTGTAGTACAGCATGCAACTACTGCCTTGTATGTACGGCAGTGGTTCTGGATGAATTTTGCATTTCATTTATTTATTCTGAAGTAATTCTAGATATTAAAAAGAATGGAAGTGCTAATTTATTTTGTCTTGGATTTTTTCACCAGACAATGTACTTTTGTTGTTTTATATATTAATATGTCAAGATATTTTAACTGTATGATTGATTGTTCATACCAATATATATTTACCACACATATTTTGCTTACCGTATGCCACCTTGAAACATTAGTTGTGCATAATACTGATTTTTAAGTGTCACTTATAATGTTATATTGCTACCTCTGCATAAAAGTGTGTTACACCAATTGAATAAAGATGAAGGGCCATATTCTAAAAGAGTTGTTTTCAGTATAAGTGATTTATGTTGGTGTAAGGCCTATCTATAAACAGGCTTACACTAGAAGCCACATTCCAAAAGACTTGCTCACAGCTTGCTGTCAGTGCTAATGGTCACTTACACTGGAGTAGGTCTTTTGGAATTTGGCCCCATGTCAGTGTTGTATCCCTTGAAATAAAGCAATGCTACAGTGGCATGGTATACTGCCCTTCTAAATTACTGACATATGTGTCTGTCTGCTGTTCACATGTGTGTTTTCCATGCATACAGAATGCTGGTGCAGCAAAAAATGTACAAGAAACATCAGACGTATGACTGATAAACTGAATAGTGTTGCCATGTAATGTACTTAGCAACTAATGAGACTGTATGGCGGGCATGCTTATTCAGTCAAGGCCTTCTGTTTATAGTATCAATATATGAATATTAGGGTATTTAGAATTATGCATACTCATTACATTACACTTTTTATTACTACACCTTTGTATCTTTTGTTTTACAATGTATACATATACAATATGGGCCAGATCTGGTAACTGTTATTGTGGCATTACAAATGTACTGGGCTGTAATGTAACTTGGGCAAATGTTACACATGTCCTGTTTGATATGTTTTGATGTTGTTAATTGCATGTCATATACTCTCTTTCTGATTATGTTGGTGCACATCTGGCATGACAGTAATAATTAGATGTTGCACCTCTCTGTCACTAAGGCTGATTGTGTTATGTGACACATGTCATTACATACTATAAAGCAGTAGATAGATGTGACAGTGTGAGAAGACCTGCCGTGAGTATTATGGCCATATAGATATTACTGCTGTGTGGGTGACCTCCTTTCTATGCCCTTCATAATGCTTCAATAACATGTATTGTAGATTGTGAAATCCTACACATATGTTTATGACTAATGTTTAATTTTGTAGCAGAAATGTTATAACTATACAATATACATGATATATGTTAATAGACATAAATAAAGACTATTTTTTAATGGTGCTTATGCATTTATGTGCATGCCTTATCCCTGATTGCACTTTATTTTGGATATGTTTAGCATATAACTGTGATGTATGCTACACATCATTTTTTAATTCATTATGGATTGGATGCATACCTAACTTCAAATAAGGCATTATAGTTACATAAGCTCAGATCATAGTGTACCATCACATACATAACGGTTAAAATATTTAGAATGTATACTTTATGTCAGCATTTATGTTTATAATTTTTGGTAAGTTAATACATGTTTTGTATATGTAATGTTGTTCCTGTACTGAAATGTGACAGAACTTGGGACTCATGCTGCTTCGCCAATTACATGAGAATGGTGATGTACCCAACCACTGCAAGATGGCTCAGACTCCAATGACCAGGACAGAAACAGCAATGCTGATGATGATGACAACAGACCTGGACCTGCATGTGTCATTGTTCCTGCAGCATGGTGTAGAAGATGCCCCCACCTCACCAGGATGAAGACTTTCGGGACCAGATCCATAATTTAGTGACTGATGTGCTCCACAGATGAGAGATCTGATGGTAAACATTTTTCAGGGCATAGTAAGGGCTATGCTTGACTCTTTCTGGGAGTTTGCAAGGGAGATCTTTTATTAAGTTCAACCCCTTCAGGGTGGCCCCTTAGGGATGTAAGTATTGTATGTGTGATTCTCTTACATAATACTGCCACCATGGTGTTTCAGTATTCCATTTTGTACAACACAGGCACAGTTGTGCACATACCCCATACTGCTGTCATGCTTTTCTGTCATGATGAACACTACATATATTGGTTCATATGTGGCTTTATCATATTGCTGAAGTATGACACACATTAGCAAATGACCCATGCATTACTATTATTATTTACACGATCATCACATACTGTCATTACTGCAGACATTGCTGCATATGGACTGGGTTACTACTCCTTCAATATTAATGTATGGGTACTGATATCCATGCAGTGGTACATACTATTGTTATAATACACTATGTCCCTGTATGTGACATATATGACTGTTGCAGTTAAAATAATGTGAAGGGAATACAATTGTTCTGCTTGTGCTGTTCCTGTATGTACTTAGAAGGGATGACAGCAACTCACATACTATAGTATTCCCATTCCTCTCTCATAACACAGTAAGGTCAAACAACTATATTTTTATGTACGTTATCCTTGTGTATACATTACACCCATTTCTGAGTTGATATTTGCTGTCATATGTCTGTTCAAAAACATGACATTTCCTTGACTAAGTACCTTATGCAACATGATGGATCATGCATGCCCACTGGCAAAATGAGCATGTGTGTGAAGTGTACCAGGAATTATGATGGTAGGTAATACACAGTTTAAAATTACTGTTTGTTTTACTGTGACAAGTACATCTGCACATGTGTCCTTCACATACTGCATTGACATTCAATGGTCCCTTATGGAATACACATAGGTAATGATAAGCATCATTCTTGACTCCATTTTTTTGTCTTTTTGAAAATGGCTTATATTAAACATGTACATACAGGTTACCATACAGTTCTGTGTGTATGCATTTGTAGTACATATGCACTAATTTTTAATTGGGTTGGGAGGGTGGCTTAATGGTTAAGGTGTTTGCCTTACAAACACAAGGTGCAGGGTTTGAGTTTCACAAGGGATAATTGGTTAGGCTTAAAATGGCTTGCAAGGGCAGATAGCTTAGTACTAAACTATGAACCTATGTACATGTGTATGGCCCTACTATGACCAACGCAACATCTCTTGTAATACTTACCAAGGTACATGCACTTCTTCCATTTTGTTGTGTTAGAACTTTGTACACAAGGCTGTCCTTTGATCAGTCTTGCACATGTACTGTAATATTTATATCGCCGATGGTTTGTGTGCCACCTGTTTTATTAGGCTTGCATGGTTATATAAAAGGGTATTTAATATTTAAACCTACTTCTGCTGTGTACCTGTGCCATTTTCTGTTTAACAGTTGAACATTACTAAGACATGTTTATAGCTATCCACAATGCACTATACACATATCTCAGATGTTCACCATTTTCAACAATGTGCTTTGTGAGGACTTGAATTCCATCTTGGGTTGTGGACAGGTGCATGTGCAATGTATAGTTGTCCTGTTTTATTCCTTGCCTGCTGTCTCTTGATAGCATTTCCACCCTGATGTGGGCCTATGCTGTCTATCTCCCCTTCCCTTACAATTTTGGCAATTATGCTTCACATATACATGCCATATGTATATGTGTATGTCCACCTTCTTGTAATGTATAGTCATTGTCATGTAGGTGTAGTGGTACAATATGACCTTCTGCTACCATGATGCGTATCATACACATGCAAGGCAGATGAACAAAAGATGAAGGCAATTAAATAAATTCCATGAGTGTTTATGTTTTACTTGTGCGTCATGTATTACCTAGACATTAGTATGTTTCCTACCTATGCGCAAGCTTGTATTTCTTAGCTTTTATTATGAATATATGCATCACCATTTACTTCATATCCCATGTCATTGGTGTGGGTATGTGCGATGAGCCTTCTTCCTGTTTTCCTTATGTAATGTCATTTGCATATCACACATCTATGTTGTATAGCTCAACACCTATCTGTGTTTCCTTTGGCCTGGAATATATTCTTTGACATATGCATCCCATTTCTCCTGAGATGGTGGTGTGTATACTTATTAAACAGCCACATTACTCTTTTGCTGCAGTACTGCTGTTTGACACTGTGCTTAGTTGTTTGTCTGTCACATGCAGGGTTGGAGGTCCTTGTCTGCTTCTACATTTCCTTGCCTGGAGTTCATCATCCTTGCTGTTGCTTGGTTTATACTTGCACTGTGGATGGCCTAGTGGATGATGGTGTTTGATGTCCATCATGTACTGCAATTACAGCACACCCCATTCTGTGTTCTCTGAGACATGCCTACCATCGATCATACTCATTTTGGTATGACTGTCACACAGTTTGCAACATCTGAGCTCTGTTTTGTGCATTGGTGCTTATGTATTTTTGAGGTGCACCATGGCTGGTATGCAACTTTATCTTATTTGTTATTTTTCCTTCACCTGTGTTGTATAGTCCATACATCTGTTGTGTGTGCCCCTTATGCATCTATTATGTTTATTACAAACCTTTGATATTTTTCATATCTTTGTACCTGCACATTTCCCCATCTACTCTTTCCATGCCTTTTCTATTCCATCTATTTTCTCCCAGAAAAACAATTGGGACTATTCCCACCAAAAACATTGCCCACTCCCCTCTGCCCCTCTCCCTGAACTTCCTATTCCATTATCCCTCTTGTGTGCTAATCTTCTTTACCCTCAACCCACATCTGCTTTTCTGTTGCCCTATCTCCTTCAGTGTGTGCATTACTTGTGTTCCCCACACATGTCCTGCACCCATTGTTAGCTACTGCTAGTCATGGTGATGTGGCCATGATTGCCATTCACCGTATTTAATTCATTTTTATTAGAAATTTTGCAGATTACGTTGGATTCTTCAAATAATGATGGATGTATTTATATATGCCCTTCTACATTTTACAATAATATCCATAATTGTTTGTGGATATTTGTCTCTTTTCATGATTATTGCTGATGCACATTTGTCGTAGCCATTTCCACATATTACTGACTCCATCAAGCTTGTATACCTTTCATAAATGTGTGCTGGTAATGCACGTGTATTACTTTAAGAATGTGTTTTCTCTTTATTTGTATTTTCCTAGACTGATTGTGGCTGTGCTGATATCACAGGTTATTTGTTGTTTCTGCATTGCATTAAGGTATTCTCCATCAGCAGCGTAGCTAGAGTGGGGCAAGAGGGAAAACTGTCCTGGGTGCAAAGTGTTGGGGGGAATAATCAGACAATCCCAATCTCTGTTGCATTTGTGGTCTAACCTGAGCGCTGCAGCACTCAGTGTGTGGTCTAAACTGTAGCAAGCAGTTTGTTACAGTTTAAAAGTAAAAATAAAAATCACTTTTTTAACCAAAACCAGCATGGTACACTCTGTGTAGGCAGGGTATAAAGTGCATCAAACTGTACTTCAGCCAGTAGGGAATTTGCACTTCCCCCACTATTGTGCGATCTCTGAGTTACTATATATAATTAAAGATCTACTTTATGTTGTCTAAAAAACACTTATGCAAAATTCAAAATGTCGAGACCAATTTGCCGAAATGGCATGTTATCAATCACCTGGAACATTGCAATTTCACTCACGGAAATGAGCCACTGTGCCACCATGGTGAACTTCGCCCTTTTCTCTGCTATAGTGCGATCTCGTAGTTGGTATAGTTAGTTAGAGGGGGTGTGGTTGGGTTTGCTGTTACACTCATGTAGATACACACACACACACACACACACACACACACACACACATATATATATATATATATATATATATATATATATATATATATATATATAAACACTTTAAAATAAACTAACTGCACCACAAGAACTAAAGGACATGAAATAAGAAATGGAGTATGAATTTTGTTATAAAGAAAGGATTGTAAATGTTTAGAATACAGCAGTTCCCTAAGAGGCACTGGTCAGAAATAGTTCTAGAATCTTAAGGCTACATAAGGCAAGTGTAAAGTTGAAGCATGGAACAAAGGGCTAGTTATAGATCAACAACAGTGTGTTTCAGTAGGTTGGAAAATGAACAGGTTTGGTGAGCCACTAATTTTTATCTGCAGTATAATTCTGCTGTTTCTATGGATACAGTACAATTGAAAGCAGCTGTGCAGTTTAAATAACTTAGAGTTGATGACTCATAATTCAGTGAGTTTTACAAACAATGCCATTGCTTCAAATACAATGTAGCAATGTGTAGTCATTGCCAACTTTGTCAATGTATGTGGAAATGTAATCACAGTTTCAATATCTTTTTATGTCTATTCAAGGACAGTTAGTACATTCTTTCAAAGTATGAAAAAAGCAAAAATAGATCTGTATAATTTATACAGAATAATGACAAGTGAAAAAGTTTAAAAAAACTTGTTTGAGTTGTTAAAATTTATAATTAGCATTACTGAGAGAAATTGGAAGATGTAATGCATACTGGAGATTGGAGATGTACATAGATAATTCAGGAGGATATAAATAAAGACTAAGACCTTGACTATAATGTCATGTTATTCAACTTGTCAAATTAAAATAAATTAATGTTATTGGGCTATTGGATGGACACTTTTTAAATATCCTGTGCATTCAATTCTTTAATATGGCAACTTAATTCATTAGCACATAAGTAAGGGGAAAATAAACATCTCTTAGCTTTATATTTATCATATATATGTGGACAAGTCGTCTGATTTCTGTCATTCATGTTGTAACAATATGAGGTATTGCCAGCTATGCCTGGAGATGTAGGGCAGTGGATGTGTAACATATGTCAGCATAGTTTGCTGGAGTTTTGTAAAGAATTATATGTCATTTGTATATCAAACTGATTTGTGCAGGTGCTTCTGTTAAAAATGTATTTGTAAAGTTGTTTGTGCTAAAAAATATACCAACAGTGAGTCCCGCTGGACAGAAAAATGAAATGCACCTGTATGTCAGACTGTTTGGTAACATGCTTTTTTAATTTCTCCAAATATTGTGGGTTTCTAATACCATAACAGGAATGGACCCCATTCCTAAGTCAAAGCATGTTTAAAATTCATGAAATTAGTATTGTTTCAATCTTTGATGTCAGCCAAAAGTGATCTTCGCAGCACCTGCAATGTGCCCAGTAATGACTCCTTCTGCAATTTGTATCAGGTTGCATGTATTGGTAACATATCTAAATACAATTGTAGATTCTTTTTATAAGACACATTGCTCCAATTACTATTGGAACTGTCTGGGTATCTTTCTTCCACATTGCTCTCATTTCTACCTGCAGATCCTGATATTTTGTGACTTTGTGACTTTCTGTATGCAAGACACTGTAGTCACTGGGTGTGGCAATTTCAATGATCAATGCTACTTTTGTCCTCTTTTCATGGACCACTATAGCCAGTTTTCTGGTATCTATTTTTCGAACTGTTGGTAATGGGTGATTCCGTGTGATGTAAACTTCATTATTTTCTATGATGCTTTGTGTCTCATGTTTCCAGTGTTTTTCAACCACTTCAGTACCATAATGTTTGCACAATCCCCAGTGAAACAGTCTTGCTACATTATTATGCCTTTCAGTATACAGTCCTTCTGTCATTAGTATGTCACAATCAGCAACAAGGTGTGCGACTGTTTCCCATTTGGTTTTACTGAACCTACATTTGTCTGTTTCTCCCACATGTCCAATGGACTTTGAAAACCAATGTGTACATAGCCCACTGTCTTGGGCCACCAATATTAACCTTTCATCTCTTGATTTGAATTCACCTCTCCTTAACCATTCCTGAGTTCATTCCTGATCAACAAAGGTTCATAGGATGATACTAGGCTATTGGCCTTATGGCACTTATAAGCTTAGCCAAGAATTTTGCTCGTGTTCCCTCAAAGTCAGCACCTGTTTCCCCTGTCTAGCAGGGACACAGGTGGGAACCCAGGGGTATATTTTCTGTTTCCCATTCAGTTGTCCAGGTTCCTCTTAAAGAGGGCTAAAGAGGTACTCTGCTTGACATGGAGAGGGAGTCTATTCCACAGATGGGGGAGTCTTTGGGAGACAAATCTAGCCCACCAACAAGTTCTATTAATGTCACAAACCAAGTTAAGGCCTTGCGTGTGGGTTGGATGAGTGGAGTTTGTCTTACGGATATGCAGCAACTCCATCAAGGCTGGATCTGAAATGGTCTTGTATACCAGACACAGGTCACCTCTGAGCAGTCTGTATGAGACTGAGTAGAGGGACAAGGCTTTTAGCCTATCTGTATAAGATAGGTGTTTGAGACCCTGGATTTTCCTGGTCAGGAACCTCTGTGGTCTCAACAACTACTGCATGTGCTTGGCAAGGTACATGTCGAAGAGGCCATTGTACTCAATAATGGGTCTGATAAGGGAGGAGTACAGGGATGTTATGACCTCCTTGTTTCTGTATGAAAAACCTTTATTTATAAGGTGGGCCATGTAGAAAGCCTTCCATACAACAGAGACAATGTGGTGGTCAAAAGTCAGGTTACTATCAAGCTGGGTGCCCAAGTCCCTCACAACTGATTGCATGCTTACTACATTGTTATTAATGTGATAATTAGCAGAGATGACATTTTCCCCAAAGGGGATAATGATGTATTTCTTGGCAATCAGTTTGAGGCCATGCTTCTGGTACCAGTCATTAGTTTGGGTAAGGCCCTCTTGAAGGATGTTCACATCACTAGGGCAATTTAAGACAGCACCCAGTCATCTGCAAACTTGGTCAGCCACAGATCACTGGTTTTGGCTTGCACCTCAGAAATGTATGTCCCAAACAGTGGAGGCCCCAACACCGATCCTTGGGGTACACCGTTCATTATGGGTCTACTACTAGAGGCGGCTTCCCCTACTTTGACTGAGTGGGCTCTATTAATGAGTCAGTTAGCTACACATCTGGTAACATATGGGTTGATGCCTAGCTGGGAAAATGTATCTATTATGCCCGAGTGGGCTTTGACTAGGTCAAGGTAGGTGGTGTGCACTGTCTTCCCCTCATCCATGGCTTTGGTGACTGTTTCACAGAAGTCAACCGAGTTTAACATGAAGTTCTTCCAGAAGCAATTTTCACATTTCTTGCCTTCTCATCTGGTCCTTCACCTTATATTCTTTCTTTTGTTTTTTGGCACATTCAGTTGCTGCCTGATTTTTATCTACTTCTGTTTTGATTTCCATTCCTGCTTGATGCTGATATGCTTCTGCTAGATTAAGCAGAGAAGTCATCTTAGATTTATTCTCCTCATGTTTCAAAACTTTCACTGCATTTGGGCGTTGAGAGGTCAGCAGATATTTGTGGAGTCTCACACTTGCAGATCTATATATGTAATCAATTTCAAGGAGGTCCATTCCTCCTTTGGAACTGGGAATATATAATCATGGTATGCACTGATTTTTATAAATCATTTGGTGAGCATGAAGCATCCTTCTTGTTTCCCTATTAATCTATCCATCACATTTTGGGACCAGTCAATCATTCCAAAACTGTAAGTCAGGACAGGAAAAGTAAATTGGTTTATAGGTTGGATTTTGTTCCTAGATGTCACCACTGTTTTTAGGATTAATTTAAGTATTCTAAAGCATTCCTTACTAAGTTTTATTTGCATTTGTTCATGTTTTATTGTGATCCTTCATCAATTCCCAGATATGTATACACTTTCTCTTGCTCAAGTTCTTTTATATCACATTCTTGTCCCAAACTAATGTTTTCCTGGTGCTGCAGTTTTCCTGCTTGAAAGGTTGCTTTTGCACATTTATCAAGACCAAATAACATTCTTATATCATCTGAAAAAGTTTTGACAACTTGCAGTTGTACTTTCAGTTGCTCATCTGATGAGCTATACCATTTGACATCACTGACAAAGAGAAGATGAGAAGTCTTTACACTTTGTTGTTTTCTAGAAGCCAAATTAAAGCCATGGCCTAAGCTGTTAAGTTAACAGCTTAATGGGTTAATGGCAAGGCAGAGCAGCAAAGGTGACAAAGAGTCACCCTGGAATATCCCCCTTTGAATTTTTATCCTTGGGATAATAATTTGTCCTTTATCATAGCTTAATTGCAAAGTTGTCTGCCTGACTTTCATGGTCACTTTAATGTACTCGATCAGTGCAGGGTGTATCTTATACATTTTTAAGCACTCTTTTATCCATGAATGTGGGATATCATCAAATGCTTTTTGTAGTCAATTCATGCCATACTTAGATTCTTCCACTTTTTACAATTCTCCATTATGACTTTATTTAACAACAAATGATCCTTTGTTCCATATGACTTTCTTTTATTGTCCTTTTGTTCTAGTAACACAGTTGCATTTTCTTCTAAATGACTATAAACTCTGTTGGCATCAGTTCCAATGTATAGTTTATACACTGTTGGAAGGCAAGTTTTTGGTCTATAATTTTTAGGGTAGCTTGCAGGTTCACCGTTATGTGGCAGCATTGTCTTTCCTGTTGTTAGTTAGGTTCTTACTCATGGTTAATTCTTAGTGCAAATATGTTAATACATTTAACCAAAAGTTAGGCACTGCATCTGGGCCTGGGATTTTCCAATTAGAGGCTTTTCTTAACTTTGTTTCAATCTCTCTGGCTGTTACTTCATCCCATTTCATATCCTGTACCTTTAAACCTCTTATTCTTTCTTTTACTTCTTCTGTCCATTTGGCATCTTTGTTATGTTCTACAGGATCTTCATAGATAATTCTCCAAAATATATATATTTTTTCTTTTTTTGGCAGTCTTTCAATTCCTTTTACTTTGTTTCCCTATTCTCTATAAAACTTTTTGGGGTCATCAATAAATTGCTTGTTTTGTACTTTTCCTTTATATTTATATGTGTATCTTTTAAGTTTTTGGTAAGCAAATAACTTGGCAACCAATCAACACTCTCTATGTTCCTGGTAAATAAAAGTCTGTTAAGTAATATCTCAACAGATAACCTAAAGAATGTCTCTGGCTTACCACACTTTCATGCAAAGTATGGCACACCACTTCAACTACTATGATTTTCTCTTGCAGCCTTAAAACACAAACTGAAGAATCACTGTTTTAAGACCAGTTGCTCTGGCCTTGGTATATCTTTCTTCAAAGCAAAACTTTCCAGATTTGTCTGAAGCTGTGAACGCTGGACACACACTGATTTTTTTCCATATTGACAGTAAACCTGCTTGAAATAGGCAACAGCCTCTAGATGCTGTCAGTTACCTGCTAGTGTGACTAATTTACTTAAGGGGACCAGTCCTTATGTTTTCTTAACACCTGCAACTATATTTAGATTCTCATAGATAGTCCACATACCTTGAACAACATAATGCATCCAGTAGCCCTACACATGCGTAGTGATGCTATTTGCTAGGTACTCCCAGTTGCACCATCATATTATGCAATAGATGACACCCATCCACTGGAAGCCACTGGTTTTGAGCTTGCAGGAAGGTCTGTGAGGCCTAGAATGATCATCTACATTGTGATATACACTTACTCAGATGGTGCGTAATGTTGTGGCAGAAAAGGAAGGCTAGAGCCCACTGGCAAAGTTTTACATTGCCCTTCTTCTGCTGGTGAAGCCACTAAAGGGGCAGCATGGTTTATCAATAGTATAAAATACCTGCCTAGAAGATATCACCACAGTGTCCCTGGGCTTGTTTTGTGGCTAGGGATTCTTTCTCTATAGTTAAGCATTGACTTTTATTTTTATTTAATTTCCTATTCAGACAACAGATTGTGTGTTCTTTATTAATCTTCTGTGTCAGCGCTGCCACCAAGGGCTCTAGGACCTCAAGAAAAAGAAGAGGAGGAAATAAAATGGAGCTAAAGAAAAAGAATGACAGTGCCTCAAAACAGCATGTGTGAGGACAACAAAACAGAAATGCAGTTGAGTCAAGTATTGAAAGAAGGTGCATAAGGAAAGGTGGTAGTGGAATGCAAAAATTCATGAAGTCATCAAAAGAAAGAAGGAGTGCAAAAAAAAGTAGATGATAGAAAAGACGGACCATGTTTGGGAGGAATACTAGTTAGCTAACAAAGAGGCTAAGGGAGGAGTTACAATAGCAAAGAATAAGCCACCAGGGGCACTCTACCAGCTTTTGGAAAGTGACTCAGTAGATAGCAGAAAGAAACTATATCAGGTTGCAAGGCAAAGGCAGAAAGATAAAGATAGTCAGACACCCTTCAAAAGGGTTGCCAGCAACAACCTGCTCAACAGTCCACAAGCCATAAAAGACAGAGTTAAGGAGTATTTCTAGCAGCTTCTGAATGAAGAAAACCCCACAGAAGTTATACTGCTCCAGACATAGCCTACGATGAAAGAAGATGAGGAGCCCACAATAGAAGAAGTAAGAACGACACTAAGGAAAATGAAGTCAGAGAAAAAGCAGGCTCAGATGAAGTCACAGCAAATATGATAAAGATATTGGGTTAGACAGGGGAGAAATAACTTCTGATGGTACTCAGACCTCCCAACCGTTCCAAATTACTCAGTTTTTACCAAGTTTTGGGGTCCAAATGAAGGGGTGCCACGATTCCCGAGTGGCACCCCTTTATTTCCGATTTTTCTTTTCTTTTTTAAATGTTTCATGCTGTCGGAGCTGAAGTCATCACGTGTGCAATGACGTCAGTGCCATCAGGCTACCAGCCAGTCGGAATTGAGCTCAAGGAGCTCGCATCATCATTTCTGGCTGGCTGGCGGTTAACTTTTAACCGCAAAGCTGATACAGGTAAATGGATGGCAGCAGCATGGCGAACAGGGGCCGGGATTAATGGTGGTGACGAAGCTGATACAGAGGGCCGGGATTAATGGCGGCGACGAAGCTGATACGGGTAAATGGATGTGGCGAGTGGAGCCGGGATGAAGGCACTGGCAGCCCTGAGATGGATGGCAGCAGCATGGAGCCGGGATTAATGGTGGCATGAAGAGTGGAGAGTGTAGCCGGCACTACTCAGGGTAAGTGTGTGTGTGTGCTGCTCAGACTTCTTTTTATGATTTGGAAATGCTGAATGATTCATACAGGATTCTTAGCCTGAAGAACTGATGTAGGAGAATGAATACCAGTGTTACCTATGTGGGTACAGTGCATTACCATACACTAGTACATTTTAATGGACATAAATCCCTAGATGTAAGTATTGATTAGCTTGCTACAACTGCAGCCTATGATAACCGCACAGTCCATGTATAAGGCTCATTAGTGAAAGGCAACTACTTTGACTTCCATTCCAGTAAAGTACATAAGGATCCTGAAAACAGGGAGCAGAGGCTGAAATGAAAGAGATTTTCTACTGCTCTCAATGGTTGTGGGGATGTGTATAGCAAGCCGGGTTATGATTTCTCAAGACATCCCTGTAGGGTGTAGGCATTCTTTGCTACTAGCTTTGTGAAAGTGTTAGAATGACAATGAATTACTTTCAGAACATCCGATAATCCTGAACAATGACACATTTACATGGAAAGCAAACTTATCAGGTAACTTCATATGACATGTAAACTAAAAATGCTTCATTCTGGTTTATAAATAACGTCGTTCTAGCTGGCTAACCAAAGTACCTATAGCAACTGATAAGCTGCTAAGATGAGTCACATCTTTAAAGTAAGTCATTTCTGCTCTTGACTGTTCTATGAAAATAACTGTTAGGGGTAACACAATATGTTATGCCTAAGCATAAAATAACCAGCCAGTCTAACAATGTTTAGACTACCATAAGTACTTTAGCATAACATTTTTGGAACTTAACAGTATACTCGTGTAATATTATTTCTAATGTACTTCACTGCAAAGTAACTGATATTTACTGCAGTAATGATGCCATGTATGTTTTATTCATTACCTCTAAAGTAAAGCCAAATCTAAACTTATACTGCTGCAAAATGTAATCCTGCTTATAGTATCCAAGTTTAATTTGTAATTCTCCTTGCCTTTACCCTGTGTAGGCTCTGACACTCAACTATTTTGGTTTTAGTCTAGTTACAGGATTCACAGCAAAATTAGCTAAATAAATACATCATCTCTCCTCTCTCTCTCTCTCTATATATATATATATATATATATATATATATATATATATATATATATATATATATATGTATATATATATATATATATATATATATATATATATATATAAATATATAGATTGATAAATAGATATAAATCCTGCTAGCATTAGCAGACTAGCAGTTAACATTGTTTTTCTTAGTTTCTGTGAGTCATGAGTTTAACCTCTCCCTTTTCTGTTTATATAGTTTTTGATCCTCCATGTCTCCTGCCCATCAGAACCGTTTCCCACAGCACCATTTACCCATTCTTTCTCCACAAGTGGGCAAGAGTATGGTCATGTAGAGGTCATCATCTGTGCAGCCATTGTAGATGCTTTTTTATTTAACCTGTTTCCCTTATGCAGGTCCATAATCATAAACATGGTGGGTACACGATTCCTCATTGCAAGAACATGCCTCCCACTTCCATTAGTGACATAATGCCTCAGAAGACCCTCTTCCCATTTCAGGCAAGTAATTCTGTCTCATCTTTACTTTCCAGGATGGATCAAGGCAGAGTTTGCACCCCGGACAGATGCTCACAACCCTTCCAGGGAAACATCTGAGCAGGAAATTGCCTCACCTCCAGATAGATCCTGCAGTGTCCAGGTCAGTTCTTGAACTTGAGACATCTGACTCAAAGGACTTTAACCCTCTCTCTGACAGAGCTGCCCCCCCCTTTTACTTAATATGGATAGGGAATATAGGAACAAACTACATTTAGAAATGTACCAGAGAGTTTGCAGGGGAGACCTAAGTAGACAATGTGAGTGTTTTAAGATGTGCACACCCTCATCACTGGGGAGAGATAGGGGTAGGATCAGGACTTGAGGGATATACCTGAAGGATGAATGTTTAATCTGGTACTGGCTTTAGAGAATATAGCTGGTACTGAGGTGAGCGTCAGTACAGGATGGTGTAATTTTCAAGGACATGCTGTGACTTTCAGAGACTAACTTGCAAAATAGTTCCATACAGACTGAAAAGCTATGCCATAAACAGCTATTCACCAATCCCTTTTACTGCCCATGATGGGATCCAGTAACAGCTGGTATGAATGACACACACCTCGGTCCAGTCAGATGTTGAGGAAATAATCAAGAATGTACATGCATGGAAGGATGGGCAGGTACCATGTCCTACGAGTAAATAAAATGGTGTACGATTATATTCAGTATGCTTACTAACAGAGAGTGCAGGATATTGGCAAGCAAAAAGAGTAGAGACCCTGACAAGTTTGAAACGTTGAATCTTTACAGACGTTTGAAAAATGGTCTATAAACCCTTTAAATAGTTAATACTAGATCCATGCACCCTTTCATATTGTAATATCTTTTTCTGGTTGACAGAAGAGCAAACAACTTAATCATGGACATTAAGATACACACATTCAGTAATTATACTACTGTATTCTTTCATGATGAACTATGCAAGTTCATTTGGTTATCTGCTCTGGATTTTTTATTTTGTTGTGTTATTTTCAAACCATACCAGTAAACTAGAAGATAACAAACTTCGGATATATGTGACAAGTTATATCTGTTATATTTTTTGCTCATCTGCATACTTTTCTGTAAACTGCTGATATAAAATATTAACTTAAGAAGTTAATAAATTACACTTCTGCTAAGTAGTGTAACCAGTTACATTACCCTTGGATGGGGGCAGTTAGATACCCATTTACCAAATATCTCTTAGCTTACATATGTACATTTATTTTTATTTATAGTTTTGATAAGTGGGTTGGTTTGTGTGAAAATGCCCCCATATAAGACACTTGGTGACTAGAGGTATTCAGGCTCAAACCCTCTACCTTTAGTACAGGGTAAAAAGAGCCTACTATCCCTAGCCACCACCATTTCCGGCTGAGTTGAGAGCTATGATAAGTAAGAACACTTTTTTTTTTTTGCTAAGAGTTTAGAGCTATGATAAGAAGACTGAGTTGAGAACACTTTTTTTTTTTGCTAAGAGTTTAGAGCTATGATAAGAAGATGACTGAGTTGAGAGCTATGATGAGAAGTAAGAACACTTTTTTTGTGTTAAGAGTTAAGAGCTATGATAAGAACTTGAAGTGAGCACACAATTTGTATTCCCCTATTGTTTTTATGCTAATAGTTTAGAGATATGGTGAGTGAGAAGTGAGAACTGAATTTGTATTCCCCCATTATTGGCTTTGTTGTTTGTCCATGTTTTTTGTGTTGAGGTTAAGAGCTATGTTGAGAAGTGAGAAATGAATTCACTAAATGATGGCAATTAGTTTCAGTCTTCCTATTTTCAGGCAGCTGCTGATGTGGGATAGTGGTATGTTGTTCTGAATGTAGTGCATAGAGTCGTGGGTTCAAAACCTGTCAGTGAAATGCATGATGGTAATGCAACATTTTATTCTAGCAACTTTACAAAATTATACAAGCAATGTTTAAAATGTGTCCCTGTTTTTTGACCTTTTGTCCCCCCCCCCAAAAAAAAAATGAAATTGAAAATAAGTGCGAAACACTGTTCAAGATGCCTATGGCTTACACTACTGTCATTCTATTTATAGTGTGGGTGTGGAAGCAGACTTTTATGATGGAAAAGTTCTGAATTGGGCAGTTTTGTCATTATTGATTCATGTGTTTTGTTTCATTGCCTACAGTACAGATTACTGGTAAAATGTTCAAACAATAAATTTAAAATGCGCTCTAACATGTGTGTTGTATTATACAAGGAATATAATTTAATAAAGTCAGGAAGGTGTATAAAGAAAAAAACACATGTATGTTTCTTGTTTTGTGTGCAAGGGGCCAATGATAAACAGCCCAAAGGTAATCTTTATCCACCACTGGCCAGATGCATTTTCTTTGGATGTGGTGTGGGTTTTAATGCTGTTTCAATGAATGTGAGTTTCAAGGGCAAAGTTTAATGTCAAGCCTATTTTCATTGTGAGACAGTATTGCTTTGTTTACCAGATGATGTATTTTAGTGTTTCTGCATTGTTGTGCTGTAAAATGTAAAAATAAAATTCAAATCATTGTAGACGTAAAGCAGTATGCATACATTAGTGTTTATGGTAAATGGGGCAAAATAGCCAGGTAACAGGACACTGGAATGGCTGCAGGGGGACTCTGGTCTGGTGCCATGTTTTGGTTATCTGTTCTTCAATTTGCGTTTGAAAGTTGGTATCTCACAATTCCATTGGAGTGGGTGGGGTTACATAATTATGTATGCAAATTAGATGTTAATCAGCGTACAGATTTGTACCTATTTTTCATGGGCCTTGTCCAGATTTTTGATATTTCCAGGTTGAGAGGTATGATGGTACTCAAACTGGTATGGAGAGAAAGGTGTATCCCAGGTGACTGGAGAATAAGCATACTAGTGCCACTGTTCAAGAACAAAGAGAACATTTACAACTGTGGGCAGTACAGAGGTAACAAGCTCCTGTCACACACTGCATGAAAGTTCTGGAATAGGGTGATTGATAAATGAATACACAGAGTAGTAGAAAGTAAGATGGGAGATGAGCAGTTCAGATTCTATCAGGATGCAACACAACCAATCTAATGTTTGCAGTGAGACAGAGAGTTGAGAAGAATATAGAGATGAGGAAAAAGTCCATCTGGGTGTTCCTAGACTTGAAAAATGCATATGAAAAGGTTCCAAGAAAGCTGATTTGGAGAGTCACTCAGTGGTTCAAAGTCCCAGGAGCATTGGTAGAATTAGTGCAGGCTATGCACAAGGACCCAATGACTCTTTTACAAACACTCATGGTTCACTGCTGTTCATACTGGTGATAGACTACATTAGTAAACAGGTCAAAGGGATCAGGTCAACATGCAGATGATGTGGCATTACTGGCAGTCTCTGAGCAAGAACTTCAGCAAAGGAAAGGCAAGTAGAATGCAAAACTGAAGGCACACTGAATGAAACAGTACAGATAAGACATTAGCAATGACAACAAATAGGGGAAATCAGAAGAAGCTGAGAATTGAGATAGAAAGGAAAGTAGTGGAACAGGTCAACAGCTTCACATATCTGGAAAGGGTGGTTAAGGAGAATGGAAGTTTAAATGATGTGGTCAAACCTAGAATCAGAGGGGCATACAGCCAACTGACACAGAGTGTCGGGGTAGTGTATGACAGAAGAATGCTAAAGAAGCTGAGAAACAGTGGTGCAGCCAGTACTACTGTATCCCACAGAAACCAGAGCAGTAAAGGCAAAAAAGGTGAGGAAACTAGGGGTGACAGACAGTGCCTGACATGGGTGGTAGGATGCCCACTGTGTGACAGATAAAGAAATGAGTACATAACAGCAGAAATCAAATGAGCTCTAATTGCAGAAAAGATCAACCAGGACAGATTACAGTGGTTTGGGCACATATGCAGAAAAGCAGAAGATAATCTGGTGAAAAAGATTTGGGGCAGACAGGAAGAAGGCAAGAGGAAAGGAGGATGTTCAGCAAAGAAATGGATGTATTGTGTGAGAGAAGACCTGCAACAGTCAGGCATGGGTGTCAAAGAAGTTAGGAGCGTGATGTTGAACAGAAAGAGATGGTGACAGTTGACACAACACCATAACCCCATGTAGAAAAACAGGAAAAAAGGATGATGATGAAGATGACCAGTACTAGCTCAACAATGTTAGTCTCTGGTGTCCACCTGACCTTTTCTTGGTATCCTACTTTTATTAAGGTCTTTCAGGGCATTGATTATAAAAGCCAAGTCCATGATGAATTTCCTCTAATTCTCAGCAAGTCCAAGGAAAGCCAGCTTTGCTTCTTCGTTTGTGCTGTTGACCACTCATCTACGACTTCTATTTTTTCTTCATGAGGTTTAATTAATCCCTGGCTTATTATATAAACTAAGTGTCTGAATTCAGTCATACTATCTCGCATTTTGTAAGGACTGATAGTGAGCCCTGCCTGTTTCAGGCTAACATTGCTTGGTGTTTGTGGAAATGAGAGTCCCAATTTTCTGAGTGAACAGTGTAAGATAAAGTTTTTTTTTTTTTTTTGTTATTGTGCTCTTTGCTGAAGAACAGATAGGAGAGAAGTTTTGCTCCTCACTTGAAGAGCTGGGGGGAGGTGCTAAATCAGGAATGGGCACCAGGTGCTAAATAAGCCAGTTACAGCTCTGGTTGTGTGAACAAATACCTGAGGTTTGTTAGTTTTAGCCTGGGAGGTTTAGGCAGCATTCATTTAACAAATCCAGTGCTAGGTAGTTTATTTAAAAGTGCTCTGTGATGTGTGTGCTTGTGTGTTTTGCTTTCTGAATGTGTTCTTAGGTGAGAAGGTAACCTCCAAGTTAAGTAAATACTTACATCTCTCTCTTATATTGAATTATTGTGAGGTAGTAATAGGGTGTTTTCCATAAGTATTAGGCAGTTAATAAGCTGCCTCCCAACACCTAGTGCTATGATGCTGGCTACAGAAAGGACAAATGCTGACTACGATTCCACATTAGCCAATGCATATGAAAGAGTATAACAACAACAGAGATGAGTGTAGTAGCTTACTCTTGTTATAAGACAAAGAGGGATAACTGACTGGTTATATAGATTACCTTCTGTGCTTTCTGTGTTCTGTTAAGTCAACCATAATGCCAGTCTCATATTTCAGTTTTGACAACTGATGATATGTGACTGGCCATGTATTGTTGCATAATTTGTGGAAAAGTATGTAGGCAGTGAATATTATCCTAATACTTGTGGCAGGTCTTCTTCACATATCTGAAATACCATAACCGAAGACCAGATGACCAAGATGAGGACACCGAAACTTCAAATAAACGAATGACCACAAAGCTGAAATGTTTCCCAGGGTAAGTAACCACTGTGCCAAATACTCAAGAAGAACACACAGCACCATCTACAACCTACCCAGGTGGGGGGGGGGGGCTACTCCCACCAAATATGGGAGACTGTGCCTCCCACACAACCGCTAACTAAATATACTAACTCCAGGATCGCACTACAGTGGTGAAAACTGTAAATCTCCCCTTGTTGGCCCAGTGGTTACTTACCCTGGGAAACTTATTGGCTTTGTTTTCGTTCATTTATTAGAAGTTTCTTCATTCTTGTCTTTGGCATCTGGTCTTCGGTTATGTGGTAATTTGAGTATGTGAAGTATACCCCTTGTGGCATATAATTGGTTCTTTCTGATCAGTCAGTAAGTAGTTCCCTATATTATTCAGGCATGTCCAAATGTCAGTTTCGAGTTTATCTCCAGTCCAGCTGGTGAATCTGGGAATCTTGAGGCAATGTTATGACTGCCTTATGTATACAGACCACCCTCTCCTCCTCCCAACAAGCCCAACTATATAGCCAAACTGGAGGCTAGCTCTCTCAACCCAGTACTGGCACAGCCTGTCAGGAGGAGAAGGTAACCACACACACCACAAATCCAGTCTCACATCAGCAAACCAAACACATAAACACAAAAAAACATACTCGGAGGCTCTAAATAAAAATCTGCCTAAGCAGCAGAGACCTCCAAAGCAGACATCCAAGCAACACCTACCATGAAACAATACCCACGTAGCACATAGCTCACAAAGTCAGTGTGCCACACAGTCACAGACCTTAAGACTAATCAACACACCTAATACACTTGTAATAGGTGACTCTATTGTCAGACACACTGACGTCCCACTCACCAGGCTGAACAAGGAGAAAGTCACTGTAAGCTGCCTGTCAGGTTCCAGGATCCGCCACATAGCACAAGCACTTGGGTCACTCCAAAGCAAGTACAAGTATGACTCCATCATTGTCCATGCTGGTGTGAATGACCTAAGATGTACCTCTCTGGACTACATGAAAAAAGACGTACAGGAGCTCTTTGATCATGTAGCCCAGGCCGGTATGACCCTGACCTTGAGTAGCATCTTACCCTCACCAAGAATGATGCAACAGTATAAAGACAAAATGATCAATTTTAACAATTGGCTAAAGTATTGGTGTCATTCAAAGGTGATCCAGTGTCTGTCAGCCTGGGATGACATGCTCGACAAGCCACATTGCTTCGCTAGGGATGGCTTGCACCTGTCACCCCTGGGTTTTCGAATACTGGCTAAAGCTCTTGCCTCCCCCATAGTGCCTTTTTTAGGCAAGGCTCAAAAGACAAACCCACCCCCATAGACAACACAAAGAAAAAAAAACTAAGGGTAATGTTGCTCAATGCCAGAAGTCTAAACCTCAATATGCACTTTTCGAGACTCTCCTCAGTATGGAGAATATCGATATCTGTGCAGTAACAGAAACCTGGTTCAAGGCTCCCAAGAGCACCCCAACACTACCAGGCTATACTTCATTCCATGATTTCCGGCCCCAAAACTCGGACCGAACCACAAAAGGAGGGGGAGTATCCATATTTATCAAAGATACCCACACCTCCAGACTAGTGGCACTGCACAAAGCTTCAGAGACCATCCATGTGCAACTAACAGTGGGCAAAACTGCCTTTCAGTTTGTAGCCTGCTACAGACCACCCACCCAAACACAGGAACCTCACTCAGCTTTCCTGAGAACACTGGAGAATATGAAGGTCTCTCCAAACACTATTATATTGGGTGACTTCAACTACCCAAACATTGATTGGGAAAACTACTCAAGCCCAAACACCCTCACCCAATGGTTCCTAGAATTTATAAACTCAAATGCTATGGAACAACTGGTCACCACTCCCACAAGAGGGGAAAACATACTGGATCTGGTCATCACCAACATGGGGTCTCTATGTTCCACACCAGAGGTATACCCCTCATTGGTAAGATCAGACCATAAACAAATCTCACTGGATATCCACATTCTGTCCCCACCCCTAGCCAAGGAAACCACGGTGAAGAACTTCTCAAAAGCAAGCATCACACTTCTCAAAACTGAGGTGGAA
Organism: Protopterus annectens; assembly: GCF_019279795.1. Taxonomy (NCBI): domain Eukaryota; kingdom Metazoa; phylum Chordata; order Ceratodontiformes; family Protopteridae; genus Protopterus; species Protopterus annectens. The sequence goes on from NC_056727.1 coordinate 405,674,538, forward strand.
TTCTTCAAAGCCCCCGGGCCAGTGGACAATACGGCCCAAAATGCAGCATCCTTTACAAAAGCATTCCATGGACACCTACAGGAATGCATGGAGCATGCTATCCCAAATAAAACCAAGACTCACTCCTCCAAAGGCAGGAGACCTGTCTGGTGGACCCCGGCCATAAATAAGCTATACAACAGAAGGAGAAAGCTACTACATGACAGAGCAAAATCCCAAAAAGGGAAGGCGTCACTGATCAGTACTAGCAAGAAATTACGATCCCTCATAAAATCTTCTAAGGCCAGCTTTGAAAGAAAAATTGCACAAGACACTACAGATAATCACAAGGCCTTCTTTAGTTATGTCAGAAACCTGGGAGGCAACTCCCAGATATGCTCTGAGTTAGTGAAAAATGACAAAAAATTCACTGAACAGACATTGCCAACATCCTGGCAGAAAGGTTCAGTGCAAACTTCTCCCCCCTTCCCCCCAAAAGAGCAAATGTCTATCCCAACAGAGTGTAGCCTTCTTAAGATCACAGATGCACAGGCGAGAGCTGCCCTCTCCAAAGCAAAAAACTCAGCATCAATGGGACCAGACGGTGTCCCGGGCTGCATCTTACACGAGCTCCAAGAAGAACTAAACCCTCATATAAAGTCACTGTTCAATCTCAGCCTTACTACAGGATATGTTCCCAAGGAATGGCGTACAGCAACAGTGGTCCCACTCCACAAAGGTGGTGCCACAACAGACCCCGGAAACTATCACCCTATAAGCCTGACTAGCCTGGTCTGCAAAGCTATGGAACGTATCATCATGGAAATCATAAACAATGACATTGGGAACCTCCAGACACTAGATCCTATCCAATTCGGCTTTGTTAAGGGCAGATCTTGCCTCTTGAACCTGGTCAACTTCTTTGAAACAGTTACCAAAGCCATAGATGAAGGGAAGGTAGTCCACACAGCCTACCTGGACCTCGCAAAGGCCTTTGACACAATACCCTACTCGGGCATCATAAATAAGCTCACCAGCTTAAATATCAACCCCTATGTCACAAGATGGGTTGCAAACTGGCTCAGAGATAGAACCCACATGGTCAGAATAGCAAGTGCCATGTCAGACTCTAAACCAGTTACAAGTGGTGTCCCACAAGACTCAGTCCTGGGACCTCTCTTGTTTGGTATATATTTCTCTGAGGTACAGGCTGACACGGGTGGACTATGGTTGACCAAGTTCGCAGATGACTGCAAACTGGGTGCTATAATTGACTCTCTGAATGACACAAGCATCCTCCAAAAGGGTCTCACAGAGACATATAACTGGTGCCAGAGCCATGGCCTAAAGCTAAATGCCAAAAAGTGCATAGTTATCCCCTTTGGAAAAAACAAAGTGCCCACAAATTACCACATAGGTGGTAATCCATTAAGTACGGAAGAAGTAATTAGGGATTTGGGGACCCAAGTAGATAGCAATCTCTCCTTTGACAATCATGTTGCCAAAGTGGTTAGAAAGACCTTCTATATAGCCCACCTTATCATGAAAGGGTTCACATCTAGATCAGGAGAGGTCATTGTGCCTCTCTACTCATCACTTATCAGGCCCATAATTGAGTACAATGCCCCGTTTGGGATGTACCTTACCTGACACCTTCAGCAACTGGAAAACCCCAAAAGTATCTCACCAAGAGGATCAAGGGTCTCAAACAGATGCCCTATACAGTTCAGCTAAAGAAACTCCAGCTCTACTCAGTTGCATACCGCCTACTCAGAGGCAATCTGTGTCTGACGTATAAAGCCATGTCAAACCTAGAATTAATGGACATGCTTCACCTCAGGAAATCTAAATCCCTTAGAGCTACACTCTCCAGGTACCTGAACCTCAGCACAGAAATAAATAGGACATGCTGGAGGGACAGATTCATTTCCCAGAGGCTCCCCTCATTCTGGAACAAAATCCCATCCATGCCAGGCAGAGCCCCTCACTGACCCTCTTCAAGAGAAATCTTGACGAATGGATGGGAGTTCGTAAGTTTACCCCTGGGATCTCTTCTGTGTCGCTGCTTGACAGAGGTACAGTAAACAAACCTTAAAAGGGCTACCTTCTGTGACCTACTATACAGAGGCACAGTCAACTACTCTAAAAGGGTGGCAAAAGCCAAACATACTCTGGCTAGGCTTATAAATGCCCTAGGGCAGATAGCCTAGTATCGACCTATGAACCTATAATAGGTCACAGCAGAATACAGACACAGTCACAGCCTAACTTACTGTAGCACATAGACACACAAGTAGCAGACATTTACTAATGTGTCTATGTGCACTTTCTTGTGTACATACCCAAAATGATTGCCATAGTGCATTTAGTAATAGATATGAGTTTGAATACTTTTGTGCATTGCATATTTGTTGTCATTTATACAGCCATTCAGACACAACTAATTTTCTATTGCTGCATGTATGAATATGCATCTTTTTGTGTGCACACAAAATGATAACCACATTGTATGCAGTAATAGATAAAAATTGGAAGGATTATGTGTATTGCATATTTGTTGTCGTATCTTGAATGTGTGGTGTCTGGTTGATGTTAATCATCATCATCATCATCATCACCTGCTCCCCCTTTTCCCATTTTCTACATATCAGGGTATGATGTTAACTGTCACCTTCTCTCTCAATTCAGCGTCACACTCCTGTCTTCTTCGACACTCATACCTGACTGTTGATGATCTTCTTTCACACAATCCATCCACCTCTTTGCTGGATGTCCTCATTTCCTCTTGTCTTCTTCTTGTCTGTCCAAAATCTTTTTCACCAGATTGTCTTCTGCCTTTCTACACATGTCCAGACCACCATAATCTGTTGTCTTTGATCTTTTCTGCAATTGAAGCTACTTTGGCTTCTGCTCTTATATCGTCATTTCTTCATCTGTCCCACAGTGTGCATCCTACCACCCATCTCCGTCACTTCATTTCCGTCACCTCTAGCTTTCTCAACTACTCTGCCTTTACTGCCCAGGTTTCTGTATCCTACAGTAGTACTGGTCACAACACTGTCTTGTACACCTTACTTTTCAGCTTCTTTGGCACTCTTCTGTCATAGACTATACCTGAGATTCTATGCCAGTTGGCTGCAGCCCCTCTGATTCTAGCTTTGACCTCTTCATTCAGACTTTCCTTCTCCTCACCCACCTCTCCCAGATACTTGAAGCTGTTTACCTGTTCCACTCTCTTCCCTTCTATCTCTTTTCTCAGCTTCTTCTGATTTCCCCAATTTGCTGCCATTACCACTGTCTTATCTGTACTTAGTTTCATCCCATGTGCCTGCAGTTTTGTATTCCATTCCCCTATCCTTTGCTTCTTCTTCTTCTTGTTCAGAGTCTGCATGTAATGCCACATTGTCTGTGTATAGCAACTTTGTTGATCTGTCCCGTCCAACCTGTTTGCTAATGTAGTCCATCACCAGTATGAACATCTGTGGGCTCAGAGCTGAACCCTGATGTACACCTACTCCCATTGCGAACCCCTTTGTAAGACTGAACACTGTTCATATTTGAGTCATTCGGTCCTTGTACATAACTTGCACTAATTTTACCAATGTTTCTGGAACTTTGATCAACGGTAGTATTGCCCAAATCAGCTTTCTTGTGACCTTATCATATTCTTTCTCCAAGTCTAAGAATGCCAGTTGGACTTTTTCCTCATCTCTAGCTTCTTCTCAACTATCTGTCTCACTGTAAACACTGGGTCAGTTTTGCTGCATCCTGATCTGAATCTGAACTGCTCACCTCCCATCTTAATTTCTACTACTCTGCATATCCATTTATTAATCATCCTCTCCAGAATGTTCATGCAACGTGACAGGAGTTTGATGTCTCTGTACTGCCCACTGTTGTGGATGCCCCCTTTGTTCTTGTACATTGGCACAAGTATGCTTTTTCTCCAGTCATCTGGGATGCACCTTTCTCTCTACACTGCTATGAGTACCCTCAGGAGCCATTTCTCCCCTAGCTCACCCAGCATCTTTATCATATCTGCTATGACCTCATCTGAGCCTGCTGCTTTCCCTGACTTCATTTTCCTTAGTGCTATTCTTACTTCTTATAGGGTGGGCTCTTGTTCTTCTCTCATTGTAGGCTGTTTCTATAGCAGTACAGCTTCTGTGGTGTTTTCTTCATTCAGAAGCTTCTGGAAATATTCCTTCCAGCTGCCTTTGATGTCTTGTGGATTGGTGAGCAGGTTGTTATTGACATCCCTTATGAAGGGTGTCTGACTATCTTCTTAATCTTTCTTTGTATCTTTCTTTGTCTTGCAACCTGATATAGTTTCTTTGTGCCACCTACTGAGTCACTTTCCAGAAGCTGGTAGAGAGCCTTTGATGCCTTGTTCTTCCTATTGCAACTCATTTCTTAGCTTCTTTGTTAGCCAACCAGTATTCCTTCCTAGCCTGGTCGGAGTTTCCTATCTCATACTTTTTCCTGCATTCCTTCCTTCTTTTGATGACTTCCTGAACTATTGCATTCCACCACCAGGTTTCCTTATGGACTTTATTTCCATAACTGGCTCGACCACATATCAGTTCTGTAGTCCTCACAAAAAATTGTTTTGAGGCACTGACATTCTTCTTCAACTGCACCTGTTTTCTCCTCTTCTTGGGGTGCTACAGCCCTAACTAATTCCTTGAACTGTTGTACTTTCTCTCCAATCAACTTTCATGTCTTCAGCCTGTTCTCTATTGACCTTAGAGCCTTCTCTGACCATTGCTTGCAGCTAATTGTGCCAACCAGTAGTTTATGCTGTGGCCTGACTGTTTCACTGGAGATGACTTTGCAATCATTGATTCTACCCCAGTGCCATTTCCTTACTAGCAGGAAGTCTACCTGAGTTGCATGTTGACCACTCTTGTACAATAAACTCTCAGTTAACCAGAACTCAAACAATCAGCACTCTCAAGCAACCAGAAAAAAATCAAAGAAATACAGCACAATTTTCATGTGTTGCACTTTCTGTTTTTCCCCGCAGAAACATACCTTATGTTTTTAGAATTTTAGAGTTTTAAAAAGGAAGATAGGAATAAATTCCCTCTCTCCCCAACCTGAGAACAAGTCAAACCAAACAAATAGTACAGGGTACAGTATTAGTCAAGCCTGTTTTTAATAGTAACTCTCAAGCAACCAGAAACTACAGTTATTTGTCATCTACCAATCCCCAATAGTTGCTGGGTAACTGCGAGTTTACTCTATGTGATCTTGTGACTGTTTCTCTTTCTGAACCATGTGCCAGTTACTATCAAGCCATTGCCAGACAGAAGTCCAGAATGGTCTCTCCTTCCTTATTTCTGTCATTCCACCCATGTGGACCCAGGCAGTCCTTATATCCTGCTGTGTCTGTCCCAATATATGCAATCAAGTCAACCATTATCAATTCACATTGTCCTGCTTCATCTAGTAGGTCATGTAACTGCTGTACGAATGTACTCTTTTCCGTACTATCACAACTCTGCTGTGGGGCAAAAGCTGAGATTATGAATACTGCCCTATCAACACTGGTGTCAGACTGCCGTGAATCTGTCACTAATTCTGATGATATCCCTCACTGCCTTCTTAAGCCTCTCTCTCAACACAGTTCATATGAAACAGAGCACCTCTATGACACTGTTCAAGAGGAACCTGAACGAGTGGATGGGGCACCATAAATTCTTACTGAGGATAGTGCCTACAACCCTCCTGGACATGGGTAGTCATTGCTAAATGCAATATTGGGTATTGACTAGCATTTCTATGGTATTACATTGGGATGAAATGGCTAGGCTTAAAATTACCTCAGGATCAATAGCCTAGTAATCTATGATCCTATGAATTCCCACACCATTTCTACCTTGTCCTTCTCCTAAGTAGTAGACTCTGGATCCCAAGCCAAGCAGCTTCACTGCACTGCCCTTCCATCTTGTCTCTTGGATATAAAGGATGTCCAGCCACCTCTTTATCATCATGTCATCCACTTCCAAGCTGCATCCGTCAGTGAACCTACATTAAGTGTAGCAATTCTCAGTTCATGTTTGGCAGGTTGATTGGTTTTACATCCAGCTTTCACTCAACAGAGCTATCCCAGGTAACCCAGGCTGGGTAGCCAGACACCACCCGGCAAGTAGTTTATTGACCCAGGGGTGTTAGGCTTTATGGCAGGCACACACTGGTAAACAGGGGCACATACACCCCTCCCATCATTAGCATGGGTCTCTGGCATAGGTTGGCGTAGGTTGGGTCCTCAACCCACTTATAATTGGTAACTACTCATGCTCATTTCTGTTGACATTATTCAACATTACCAAATCACCTAAAGCTGTATTTTACACTAAGTGGCTAGCCCTGCCACGGTGCACAGTCTGTGAGCCATGTTCTCCTATCTTGAGGATACTGCACACCACAGTAGATGCCCAAAGCGTTTGGCCTCTACAACTCTTCCCCCATATGGCACAATGTAGAGTCTTTGCTGCTGCCCACAGCGCTGTTCGTTGGTGAATGTGAGATGGAAACACTCAGCATGTTTTTCAGAGGTGGAAGGAACCCCACAGTGACACAAGAAGAACATGCAAACTCCAAATAGGAATTGGCTGGAGATCAGACTCGACCCTTGTACTTTGTGCACGGGAGGTGGAGAAATTAACTGTTATGACAATTGGTCTCTGAAATCATCTTTATCATCATCAACTCCATTTTCTATATGAGGTTAAAGTGTCATGTCAGCTGTTGCTATCACTCTTGGTTCAATGCTATTTTCCTACCTTCTTTGATAGTGAATCCTGACTTCTGCAGGTTTTCTCTCATACAGTCCTTCCATCTCTTGACGGGCTACTTTGTTTCCTCTTGTCTTTTTCATGTCTCTCATAAATTTTCTTTACCAATCATCTGCTTGCCTGTACATGTGCCTGAGTAACTGTAATCTCTTTTATTTGATTTTCTCTGCAATGAGAGCTACTTTGTCTTCTGCTTTAATCTCCTCACTTCTGCATCTGTCTCACAGTGTACAACTTTCCACCCATCTCTAGCATTTCATCTCCATCATCTGTAGCTATTTCAGATGTTCTGCCTTCTCGTCCAAGGTTCATGCACCATACAGTAATTCTGATCAAACCACTATTTTGTATACCTTTCTTTGCAGCTTCTTTGGGTTTCTTCCATACACTATCCCTACCACTCTGTGTCAGTTGACTGCAGCAGCTCTAATTCTATTTTGACCTCCTCATCCAGACTTCCATTCTCCTCAACCACCCCTCCTAGATATTGGAAGCTGTTAACCTGTTCTGTTATTTCCCCTTCTATCTCATTTTATTTTCCCTTCTTTCTCATTTCTTAGCTTCTTCTGATTTACCCATTGTTGCCATGACAACTGGCTTGCATGCGTACTCATTTTCATCCATGCACCTTCAGTTTTGCATTCTATTCTCCTTTCATTTGCTGAAGTTCCTGTGCAGTGTCTGTTTGTAATAACACTTCTGCATGAAGCAACTTCATTGATCTGTCCCCTCCAACTTGTTTGCTAATGTAGTCTGTCACCATTATGAACATCAGAGGGCTCAGAACTAATCCTTGATGCACACCTACAGCCACTGGGAACCCTTCTATGAGTCTTGACACTGTACTTGTGTATATGGGTCCTTGCATATAACCTGCACTGATTCTACCAATATCTCCAGGATTTTGAACTATCAAAGGATTGCCTAAATCATCTTTCTGTGGACTTTGTCAAATGTTGTTTCCAAGTCTCAGAATGCCGAGCTGGACATCTATAGCTTCTTCTCAACTATCTGTTTCACTATACAAGTCAGCTGAATTGTATGACTCTAAACAGCTTATCTCCCATCTTACTTTTTACCACTTTGCATATCTGATTATCAATAAACATTTACACTTCAGTCAGTGTGACAGGAGTATGATACCTGTATACTAACCACAATTTTGAATGTTCCCTTTGTTCTTGTATTCTAGCACAAGAATTGTTACTTTCTAGCCATCTGGTGTATACATTTCTGTCCATAATGCTATGAGTACCTTCTGGAGCCATTTGTCCCTTAACTCATCACCTATGTGCTGTGGAATGTCACACCTCTAGCAGCCTAAACACATTTTGCATTCCAGAGCATTTTCTGAAAAATATACTTAAAAAGCATACAATAAACAAATGTAAATAATTTGTGATCGATAAAAGCTATTAAAACTGCACAAATAGTAATGTTGTCAGTAAGACGTTATTCTTTAAGGTGATAATAGTTGGTACATTCACAGTCTTTTTCATAACTACAGTAATATATTATAATGCACACAACCTTCAAATTACATTTTTGTAAACTTTCACAAACACATCTTATCTTGAAAACTGTACAACCTAGACATATAGTTAAAATAACATTCGTGTTAACCAGACATAATGCTACCTTGTTCAGCTTTGTACTATTATAACTGTTTATGTTCTAATATTAGAATTAATAATTGTAAAGTTTTTATGTATGTATTCCGACAAACCTGGAACATGTATCTATATGTAATTGTATAAAAAGCTGCAACTGTTATGTCTTATGTATCTGTTTATGTAGAGCTTTTCTCCCAGGGCCTCCGCTGAAAATAGACCTGTATCCAGTCGGACTTTCCCCGGTTAACAAATGTAAAATAAATAAATAAATAACTAATCTTTCACATGACAAGAAATTCCTCTAGACCTGCATGTTTATTGCAATATATTGATATTTACAGAAGTATGAAAACATATGACTGATTGTATAATTAATAAAACAAATAATATTGGACACCTCTCAAGATGTGCACCTTACACTGCAAATATCAAAGACAGTTTTCTTCAACAACAGCTATGGTTTCACTTGATGTCATGCAACAGTTTGTAAGTCACTAGGTTTTTGAAGCATTAAGTACATATGGAAGTATTGCTTATTTTCATAATTACTAGCAAACAACTAGCAATATTTCCAGTATAGTGTGATATTAACCCACATTGACAGTGAATTATCTTGTCTCCCACATTGGTTTTCACGCCATATACCTCAATAACATGTAGGTCTCTCAATTATGAAAATATGAACATAAATATGAAAATATATAACAAGTGGCAAAGATTAACTTCTCCACTGAAGGACATCCTAGACTAACAATCTTAGTGCAATTTTGTTAATAACGCCTTTCTCTTTCTAATACTGCCTGTTATTAGCTGGCAAGTCCATGGGCACCGGAACCATAGAGTGTGGGGGGAGGGAGGCCTCCCCACTTTTGCAGATCATCCATACCTCTGTCCCTTTCATTTTCCATGCCTCCCGCACATATTTCCGTCTGTGTTTTGCTAGCGGTTTCATTTGCCGCAATGATGTTAGCACACATATTTCCAGCTGTTTTTTGCAAGTGGGATTTTCAGAAGCTGCTGCAGAAGGTATTTATTTCAGAAGCCTGTAATGGAGTTTGCTGTGTCTGGACAGGAGTTAGTTGCAGGGTGGAGTGGGGGAACGGAGAGTCTGTCTTACAGGAGTTAATTGCAGAGTGGAGCAATGGAATGGAGAGTCTGTCTATTAGAGTGAGTATTGCAGAGTGGAGAAACAGAAGTGTGTGTGTGTGTGTGTGTGTGTGTGTGTGTGTGTGTGTGTGTGTGTGTGTGTGTGTGTGTGTGTGTGTGTAAATGCTCCCAACAGGGTACAGCTGGTGGCTAGAGGTACTCGGGCTCAAACCCTGTACCTTGGGTACAGGTAAAAAAAGAAGTCCCTAGCCACCATCATTTGTGAAATTATATCTCACATTTTTGTTTTGTTCTTTCTGGTTTGCAGGAGTGGTAAAACAAAACCTTTTATTCTAGCACTTTTCTAAGGTTATAAAATCAGTATTTGAAATGTGTCCCTATTTTGGGGCTGTATTCCCCCATTATTGGCTTTGTTCTGGATTTTTGTGCTAAGAGGTTGAGAGCTATGGTGAGAAGTGAGAACTGAATTCACTAAATGATATGATAGCTGTTTAAGTTTGTCTTCCTGTCTTTCATGAAATTGCTGGTTTAGCTTAGTGGTATGTTGCTCTCACTGTATTACACAGTGTTTTGGGTTCAAGACTTGGCAATGAAATGCATGGTGGTAACAACGTTTTATGCAAGCAACTTTCCAAAATTATATTTCTAAGGTTATAAAATCAGTATTTAAAATGTGCCCCTATTTTGGGGCTGTATTCCCCCATTATTGGCTTTGTTCTGTATTTTTGTGCTAAGAGGTTGAGAGCTATGGTGAGAAGTGAGAATTTAATTCACTAAATGATATGATAAGAAGTGAGAATTTAATTCACTAAATGATATGATAGCCATTTAAGTTTGTCTTCCTGTCTTTCAAAAAACTGCTGGTTTAGCTTAGTGGTATGTTGCTCTGAATGTAATGCACAGTGTTCTGGGTCCAAGACTTGGCAATGAAATGCATGGTGGTAACAACGTTTTATGCAAGCAACTTTCCAAAATTAGACACACAATGTTTAAAATTTGTCCTTGTTTTTTGGCCTTTTGCCCCCCCCCCCCCAATTGAAAATAAGTTCAAGAAGCTGTGCAACATGCCTATGGCTTACAGTCTGCTGTGATTCTGTATTTATATATTGTGTGTAGAAGTAGACTGTTATCATGGAAATGTTCTGAATAGAGCAGTTTTGTCATTATTGGTGCATGCATTTTGTTTCATTGCCTACTGGAAAAATGTTCAAACAATAAATTTAAAATGCAATTGTGTGTGGAAGTAGACTGTTATCATGGGAATGTTCTGAAAAAGGCATTTTTGTCATTATTGGCGCATGCATTTTGCTTCATTGCCTACTGGAAAAGTGTTCAAACAATAAATTTAAAATGCAGTTGTGTGTGGAAGTAAACCTTTATGATGGAAATGTTCTGAAAAGGGCAGTTTTGTCATTATTGGTTAATGCATTTTTGTTTCATTGCCTACTGGAAAAATGTTTAAACAATAAATTTAAAATGCACTCTAACTTAAGTCTAACAAGTGTGCTGTATTATACAAGGAATATAATTTAATACAATCAGGAAGGTAAATCAAGGAATGCATACATGTATGCATAGCCCTAAAAATGTGTTTGAAAACAGACCAGAGGAAAGTGTGAAAAGCTCAAAATCATGGGCAAATTTTAAGCTTTACTCTTGTTACCAAAGCAATGGATGAAGGTAAAACATTTCACATCACATTACCTTGACCTGGCCAAGCCTTTTGACACAATCCCCTACTCAGGTGTAGTACAAAAGAGGAATAATGTAGGAGAAAGCACATCACCAGCTGCATTGCCAACTTGGCTCACAGGGTGCAGGAGATCAAAACGGGAAGAGACCAGTCACCAATGGAGTTCCCCAGGGTTCAGTGCTGAGACTTTTTCTGTTTGGCATATACATCTCAAAAGTAAAAGGAAATATCAAAGAGCTTTGGCCAGCTAAGTTTGAGATGACTGCAAGCTAGGAGAAGTTATTGAATTCCCAAATGACTTAACCATCATGCAGGAAGGTTTGTCCCAAATAATAACTGGTGTCAAAATCATGACAATGCCCTCTGAGAACTGATCCAATTGTTTGGCATTTGGGAACTTATGTGTACAGTGACCTAACTTTTGACCAACATGTGCCCAGAGTCATAAGAAAGCCTTTCTATATTGCACAGCTTATAAACAAATTGATTGTGACTAGATCTAGAGATGTTGTTCATCCCCCTTTACAAAGCTCTCATTATGTCAATCATTTTGTATAATGCCCACTTTGGCATATATCTGTCCAGCCCCATGCAACAATTGGAATACTTTCAGAGATACCTTACTAAAAGGATACAAGTCCTAAACAATAGGTCTTGCATGGACCACCTCAAAGATTTATCACTATACTCATTATCCTACAGAGTGCTTAGAGGTGACATGTCTGGCATACAAAGCATCCTCTGACATAATACAGATGGACCTACTGAACATCAGCAAGTCAAATGGCATCAGAAATACTCAGTCCAGGTATCTAAACTGAATGTTGTGGAGAGATGGATATATATCACAGAGGCTATCACTGTTCTGGAACAGACTATCCATAAAAATAAAGCAAAGCTCATCCATCCATATTCAAATGCAACTTGGATCTAAGGATGGGTAATAGAAAATGTACTCCAGGATTTCCCCTCATGCCACTAATGGATAGAGGCAGTTCCTAAATGCTGCATCTGTTACATGGCCCCCTCAAATTATCTATGGTATGATCACAGTTGTTTTCACTAGGGTGAATATACCGTTATCAGCCATGGGGATAGCTAAGACCAATCAGGAAGTGTTAATTCAAACACAAAAAGGGAATTGGCTAAGCTTAAAATGTCCTCTAAGTAAACCTATGTTGTTATAAAAAAAAATTACCCTTTTTAGTTCACCAAGTGCCCCTATCACCCTCCGCCCCCCCCCCCCAGTCTTTAACAGCTTCCGGCACCGATGAGTAAGTCACTTAGTTAAAGAAGCCAGACCAAAAAGTTCTGTATGCCATAAGGTGGAATGGGTTTGAACTGCAACTATTCAAAAAATGTGTTATAGGCTTGAGTGAAACAACTCACCCAACATCTTCATCATATCTGCCATGACCTCATGTCAACCTGCTGCTTTCCCAGACTTTATTTTCCTTAGTGCTGATTGCTGACAGATGTTGCTACACACAACAAAAGCTGACATTAAGTGCAGGTTAATAGTCTGGTTACTAGGCTGCAGCATCAACATCTATACAGCACATCGGTATACAATTGTTATGCAGGCCTTGTACTACAAAGTGGTTCACTCTGCATACCTGCTTTGGCATGGCAGATGGTGCCACTGTCCATTTTTACCTTGTCAGGTGGGGAAAAGTTGTGGCTGGTATGTGCCAGAGAGTGACACCATTTCCTGTACAGCTTTAAATGGATTTTGATGCAGTGTGTTAGGGCATGGGTTCTACACTCAGAGAAGTTAATTCACTTGTGGGGTTTAGGTGTACTGTCCTAACTAATGTGTATCAAGTATATATCTGTGATAAATGTGTTTATTTATATTGTGGATTTTGCTTTACCTTTGCTCATGCTGACAGAAGATGTGTGTATAAATATGTGTGTGTGTGTGTGTGTGTGTGTGTGTGTGTGTGTGTGTGTGTGTGTGTGTGTGTGTGTGTGTGTGTGTGTGTGTGTGTATATATATATATATATATATATATATATATATATATATAAAGAGAGAGATGTGTCAGTTTCATTATACCAGCAGCATACATACTCATGCACACTATGACCTGAACATAGCACTGGTGGTACACGCTGTCACAGGCCTTCTTCTGAGGTCAACAGTTCTTCCAAGTATGTAGCGGTGCTCCACACGTGTTTTGATTTAGATCAGCCATTATGAAATGAGGGGTGCCAGGTTTGTAACTGCCTTTTACTCTTGCCAGGTGTTTACTAGTGTACATCATATCATAATGGCACTCCAAAGGTTTCAGGACATGCTGGAGTGCACCTGACACTGTGGCATGTACACAGTGCTATTGAGTATGGATCTGTCCTGAATATGTGGGATTGCAGATTGTACTTTCATTGTACAGATGTATACTTTCATTGTACAGAGCAACATCTGTGCTACTGCTAATGTATTGAAGAGAGGATTAGATTAGAAATCCAATCTTACAAGCATAAGCTAACGTGCAGATGGACTGAGATACACCAAATTCCTTTTTTAAAATACTTATAAAATACAAAATACTATTTTAAAACAAAAAAAACTATGATCTGCATTCCTTTTAGTACAATTTTATTAAGTTCGTGGTAGGTAAGTGCAATAATTAGAACAGAACATTTTCAGGGTCTTTATACAGTGATTGTTGCAGTAAAAACAATTAATTTCATTCTTTTTTGACATTCCAGTACAGATCTTTATATTAAAACTAGTTTACATAAAAACTGTTTGTAAAACACTTCAAGATTCCCAAATAGTGGAGGAGACTGGGATTTGGTATATTTTGGGTTGGCCTGTATTGATTGGTGGAAGGGGGATGTGTGTGCGCTGGGCAAGTGGAGGTGTGTTGCTAGTGGGTGGGGTTCAGAGCGGGCGACCTCAACTGATAGGGCCAGAGTGGACGTATAGCAGCTGTGTATTGATGGGAGGGTCTGGGTAGGTAATAATGGAGGCATGTTTTTGGAGGGAAAAATGGGTGGGGCTTATGATTAGGGAAGTGCACTGATAGGGCCCTTTGAAAGAGTGTGACAAATGGGGAATGAAAGGGCATGTCGGATGGTGATTAGTGCAGGGTGTGTCCCAGTGGGCAGGCTTAATTACGTCATGATTTGGATGTGAAGTTTGGGTAAGGGGGAGGAGGGGGTCTTCAAGGCAGGAATGGATTTGATACATTCCCATTAGTGTGTTGGTCAAATGATAAACGTGGAGGGCTGGTTTAGTTGGAATGGCAAAATGGGGAGGTGGTAGAGGGGATTAACCAATGGGATGGGGTCTAAATCAGCTTCAGTAGGAAAGAATCCAAGAGAACACCAAACAGAGAGGAAAAAATGGCAAATTGTTTTAACATTATACTATAAATCGACAGAATGAAATTCTGGCTGAAGTTAACCCAAAAAACCCACTATTCGATTTTTTTACATGTTTGGCTTTAAGGTTATAGGGGAAGTATATGTGGCAAGGGGTAAGCGCACAAACTTCGGTCTTATTTAACTTTACGTGTGCAAAGGAATTGGGTATGTGGTGATCGGGGTTCGTAGCAAGCTTTAATAAAATTGAAGGTCAAATTAATGAATGAGTGGTTCACAGTCAGCTGCTGACATGTATTCAAACATTACCAAACCCACATCATTTAAGCTGCTATAAAGTACTCAAGCGTTGTTAGTACGCTGCTAAAAAGTACTCAAAAGTTACCCAACCAACGTTATTAATGAAAGTTTTTTAAAAAGTTAATGGGCATACAAACCATGCATAGGCTGATTGAAAACCTGCATATTGATTGTAGAATCAGGTATCTTTACTAGTTTGGCTACCATCATCTCTTTATTGATTAATGAAGAGACCTAGTGAGCGTTAAAGATGAAAAATCCTACCCTCAAACAAGATTTTCATTTTTTCATCATTAACACTCACTAGGTCTCTTTATTAATCAATAAAGAGATGATGGTAGCCAAACTTCTGTTAATATAGGAAAGGCTGGCCAATTTGCTGAATGCTGCTGCAAGGGTTGAAAGGAGTTATGGGAGACAATAGGAAAACATAGATCCATAGGCAAAATAATGGGCAAGCAATCACAAGGACCATAAATTATTGCCACCTTTCTCAAGCACTTAATAGAGCTCTTCTCTCAAACTGAGCAGGATCATATACCCTGTGTCTATCCATCTACCAATACAGTCATTAAGACTAGCCCTAAGTTTAGCCAAAATAGTATTTGACTTGACTTGTAGTGATAATTTATTCCATAGGCTGGGAATACATTGAAGTGTTTGGTCATTTTTAGAAGCATCCTTGTTTTACAATTAATTTCATTTCTTGATATGCTCCTCATGTTAAAGTTGCTAGTGATTTCGCAAAAAATGAAGATTGATTTTTTAGTTTCACTGTTTACTCATTTTTTTCTCTTTAGTCACATTCAAAAAATGACTTAATGGTGGGTATTTGGAAATTATTTACATATGACTACAAAGCATTATGGAAAGGAAAATTGATGTCCCTACTTAGGTGCACAACTTCTTATTTACATAGTGGTGTCAGTACTACATCATCATGTGCTAATTTCCAATTTACGTTGTTTGAAATGCAAGAACTAGTTGGCAACTAGTCTTTCTAGGAAGTAAGAACTCACTACCAATGCATTATTGTGGTGATACTTAGCTTATACATAAGTTTAGGAGGTGAGGCATTGTGACTTGACTCTTTCATAATGTCATTGTGATGATGTGAAGTATTTCCAGCTATGCAGGAGAAGTAGGACATTGGATGTATAACATATGCCAGCATAGCTAGCTGGAATTTTATAAAGAATTATCTGCCATTTGTATATCAAACTGATTTGTACAGATGCTTGTGCTTAAAAAAATGTATTTGTAAAGCTGCTTATGTTAAAAATGTACCAAGAGTGTGCCCTGATGGACAGAAAAAGAAATATATATATATATATATATATTATTGTATGACTGCAGCATCCACTCCCTTTAAAGAACAACAGAATACAGTATCAGCGATCCATCTGTATATCGTGGGAGTAGAACCCACAGTCTTCTGCATCAAAAGCAAGTATATTACCTGTTGGTGCTACTAGCAATGCAAATGATTACGCATAAGTAGCACTAAACATTTCTTCCCCTGAAGCTCTCAGCTCCTTGTAAAATCCACTAGACATTCAACTAAATCTTTCTACTTCACAGCAGAAGAAATCTGAAAAAAGCCAACATTTATTTGGGAGGGGCAAAGGCCAAAAATCGGGGACACATTTTAAATATTGCTTGTATAATCTTAGAAAGTTGCTAAAATAAAGTATGTGTTACCATGTGTTTCCTGAGAAAGACAGGAAGACTGAAACTTAAAGGGCTATCATTCTTTAGTGAATTCAGTTCTCACTGAGTTGCCAGAAAACCACACATTTTAAGAGGAACAGACCAAAAGTATGAGCCAAATATTCTATGAAAATCTGGACAGTTGAGAGCTATGGACTCACCTCCCTGAATCACAGGTGGTGGTATGGGTGGAGAATTCAGGATCTTGTTTGAGCCTCAGTAAACGTGTGTTTGAGGTTATCCTTGCAGATGTCTTAACAAGGAATTATTTTGATAATGCAGTACCTCGTGTGCATGCAGTTACAAGCAGTGAGGATTGAGATAGGCATGTGGGTCTAGTAGCTTTGAGGAGACCCAAACAGACCACACACCTGAAGCCAGGGCTAGTGAGGTGGTTATTTCAGGGAGGAAGCTACCCTGCAGCAGTGAGCCTGAATTTGAGCCACAGCTGCTGGTAGGTACTGATGTTCTCTTGGATAGAGTGCCTGCAAGGGTAGAGGTGAGTGATAGTACCCAGGCTGCCAGTGGGGCACTGCTGTAAGAGGATACCAGACTTACTGTGGAAAGGGGGCTGAAAAAGGTCATAAAGATAGAGATGAGACAGGCTCAACTCTCGGACTCTACA
The DNA here is from genome assembly GCF_019279795.1 of Protopterus annectens. Taxonomy (NCBI): domain Eukaryota; kingdom Metazoa; phylum Chordata; order Ceratodontiformes; family Protopteridae; genus Protopterus; species Protopterus annectens. The sequence goes on from NC_056727.1 coordinate 405,691,698, forward strand.
CTAAGAAACTTCAGGGAGATATCTAGAGATGCACCTGATCCTCAAGGAAAATGGGAGCTTGTATACTTGAACAAAGGGTTATTATATAGGGAGTGGACCCCTGGAAGAGGGGTAGAGGGTGAGGTAATACAGCAGTTGTTAGTGCCTAGAGCCTGCCATCTGGCACTCCTATCCATAGCCCATGACATTTCTTTTGCAGGTCGTATGGGCATAAAGCATACCAAGACATGGGTGGCAGAACCATAGATCCAGGGGGAGGGGGAGCCCCCCCCCACTTTTACAGCTGCAAGACCTGTTGAGAAAAATTAATGAAGTGGAGTTTTCACACTAACATGGATTTGTGCGTGGAAGTTAAACTAGCTAAACTAGCTAAACTAGCTGTTCTTGTTCTCTTATTGCTCTGTGTTACAGGAGTTATGCTGCCACTGTTCTGTCAGTGCTGCCACAGCAAGAGTCATGCCAGTAAGGAGAGTTTTGTTCTTTTATTTGCAGAAGTTATGCTGTTCCCGTGTGTGTGTGTGTGTGTGTGTGTGTGTGTGTGTGTGTGTGTGTGTGTGTGTGTGTGTGTGTGTGTGTGTGTGTGTGTGTGTGTGGTAAAATGCCACAGTTATGTATACCTGATGGTTAGTGTTACTGAGGCTCAAACAAGATCCTGAATTCTCCACCCATACCACCACCTGTGATTCAGGGAGGTGAGTCCATAGCTCTCAACTGTCCAGATTTTCATAGAATATTTGGCTCATACTTTTGGTCTGTTCCTCTTAAAATGTGTGGTTTTCTGGCAACTCAGTGAGAACTGAATTCACTAAAGAATGATAGCCCTTTAAGTTTCAGTCTTCCTGTCTTTCTCAGGAAACACATGGTAACACATACTTTATTTTAGCAACTTTCTAAGATTATACAAGCAATATTTAAAATGTGTCCCCGATTTTTGGCCTTTGCCCCTCCCAAATAAATGTTGGCTTTTTTCAGATTTCTTCTGCTGTGAAGTAGAAAGATTTAGTTGAATGTCTAGTGGATTTTACAAGGAGCTGAGAGCTTCAGGGGAAGAAAAGTTTAGTGCTACTTATGCTTAATCATTTGCATTGCTAGTAGCACCAACAGGTAATATACTTGCTTTTGATGCAGAAGACTGTGGGTTCTACTCCCACGATATACAGATGGATCGCTGATACTGTATTGTGTTGTTCTTTAAAGGGAGTGGATGCTGCAGTCCTATGAATGCCTTCCTTTGGAGGAGTTACCTAGTAACTATGTTTCTGTTATCAATTTGCCATCCATTCCCCATTGCAAAATTACTAGCTTCTCATTTTTTAATGTAGCATAGGCAATTTATTCTTCAAGGGCAACAGGCAGTTTATTTGTAGAGGAAACAATGAAATATAAAATTGTTTGCTAGCAGCAACCTCTTCATTAGTTACAGATCCCTTTAATGCAGAATTATTTAGATGACTTACTTCTGCAGAGATTTTGCATATTTACTGATATTGGTGGATTGTAATGACAGAAGTATGAGTGGCCCTTTATGGTTGAAATTTTCTGAAATGGGTAGTTTTGCCATTATTGGTTCATACATTTTGTTTCATTGCTTACTAGAAGACTGCTCCAAACTACAAATTTAAAACACATTCTAAAAAGTGGTGCTGTATTATAAAAGTAATATAATTTAATACAATCAGGTTAATACAATCAGGAAGGTGAATCAAAGAATGCATACATGTATGCTTACTCACATGATGCAGGAGATCAAAATAGGGGAAGAGACCAGTCACCAATAGAGTCCCCCCAGGGTTCAATGCTGTGACTTTTTCTGTTTGGCATATACATCTCAAAAGTAAAAGGAAATACCAAAGGGCTTTGTCCAACTAAGTTTTTGATGACTGCAAGCTAGGAGCAGTTATTGAATCCCCAAATGACTTAACCATCATGCAGGAAGGTTTGTCTCAAACAATAACTAGTGCCAGAATCATGAATTGAAACTAAACTCCAAGAAATACATTACGATATCCTTTGGGAAGTCATCTACTCCAGGGAACTGCCAAATTGACAATGCCCCCTGAGAAATGACTCAGTTGTTTGGCATTTGGAAATATGTGTGTACACTGGCCTAACTTTTGACCAATATGTGCCCAGAGGCATAAGAAAATCTTTCTCTATTGCACAGCTTATAAACAAATTGATTGTTACTAGAATAGAGATGTTATTGTTCCCCTTTACAAAGCCCTCATTATGTCAATCATTTTGTATAATGCCCACTTTGGCATGTATCTGTCCAGACCCATGCAACAATTGGAATACCCACAGAGGTACCTTACTAAAAGGATACGAGTCCCAAACAACAGGTCTTGCATGGACCACCTCAAAGATTTATCACTATACTGAGTATCCTATAGAGTGCTTAGACGTGACATGTCTGGCATACAAGGCATCCTTCAACCTAATACAGATGGACCTATTGAACATCAGCAAGACAAATGGCATCAGAAATACTCAGTCCAGGTATCTCAACTGAATGTTGTGGAGAGATGGGTATATATCACAGAGGCTACCACTGTTCCAGAACAGACTATCCATAAAGGTAAAGCAAAGCTCATCCATCCATATTCAAATGCAACTTGGATCTAAGGATGGGTAATAGAAAATGTACTCCAGGATTTCCCCTCATGCCACTAATGGATAGAGGCAGTTCTTAAATGCTGCATCTCTTACATGGCCCCCTGAAATTATCTATGGTATGATCACATTTATTCTCACTACGGCTAATGTAAAATTAACAGCCATGGGATAAGTAAGACCAATCAGGAAATGGTAATTCAAGCACCAAAAGGGAAATTGGCTAAGCTTAAAATGTTGCCTAAGTGAATGTATGTTGTGGTAATAAGTACGTTTAAAAAATTGCCCTTTTTAGATCACTAAGTACCCCTCTCACCCTTCACCCCCCAGTCTTAAACAGCTTCTGGCATCTCTGTACCAATAGATGCATTATGCAGAACTTTTATTGACCTGGAATTGCAAGGGATATAACAGGATACTGCAGAACCTGTGACCAGTATCAAAAAGTAGGCAAGGCAGGAGACAAGGTCAAAGCTCCTCTGATGCCTTTGCCTGTGACTGACGAGCCATTTCAGAGGGTAGCTATGGATATTGTGGGGCCTCTGAGTACTCCAAGTTCCACAGGGAAGAATTTTATCCTGGTGGTGGTAGATTATGCTACTAGATACCCTGAGATGGTAGCTGTATCCTCCATTGAGGCAGAGAAGATGGCACATGCTTTGTTAGAGATTTTCAGCAGGGTAGGTTTCCAGAGAAAAATACTGACTAACAGAGGTGCCAATTTCATGCAAGCCTTGTTGGCTTATCTGTGGAAGCACTGTAGGGCAATGCACCTAAAAAGCACCCCTACCACCCCCAGACTAATGGTCTTATGGAGAGGATAAACTTTGCACTAAAAAACATGCTATGGGCATTTCCAGACCAGTTTAATAGATAGTGGACAAATATTTGCCCCATCTGCTGTTTGCATACAGAGAGGTACCCCAGGAATTCACAGATTTTACACCCTTTGAGTTGCTGCATATGCATAAGGTGGGGGGGGGCCTTTAGATTTAATTTGTGATGAGTGGGAGGGTGAGTGTGAATCCCACATGGAGTCTGTTGTGGCATATGTCCTAAACCTCAGGACACGGCTTAGGGAGCTCATGGACTTGGCCCAAGATGACCTGGTAGAAGTCCAACAGCAAAACAGCAAAAAAAGGTCTGGTATGACAGGAATGCTCGAGCCCGAGAGTATGCTGTAAGACAGCTGGTTATGGTTCACATTCCTGTCATGCACAATAAGCTACAGGCAGCTTGGGAGGGACCCGTCAAAGTGATAATGAAGGTCAGCGATGTTAACTACATGGTCAAACTGCTAAGCAGGGGCACAAATTGTACCATGTTAACATGATGAACCCTTACCATGATAGGGAGGCCTTGGTGCTTAGTATTTGCAGTGGATGGCAGGAGGAGTCTGAGGGGGATCTGATGACTGATCTCCTCAGTGGGGCTTGGACTGACACCTCAGTGGAAGGAGTAGCAATTTCCCAGTGGCTATCTCCTACCCAGTTTTGAAAAATCCGAGCAGTGTTACAGGAGTTTGGGGACATGTTCAATGGGAAATCTGGGTGCACCCACTTGATGCAGCACCATGTGGATACAGGAACCCAAATGGGCTATCAAGCAGGCCCCTTACAGGGTGTCTGAGTGAGTCAGACAGGCTCTGAAGGACGGGATACAAGAAATGTTGGAAATGGGGGTAATCCAGGAGTCCAGCAGTCCTTGTGCTTCTCCAGTGGTGCTGGTACCAAAGAAAGATGGCATCCCCAGGTTCTGTGTGGACTACAGAAAACTAAATAGTCACACACAGTTAGATGCTTACCCCATGCCTAGGGCAGATGAAGCCTTAGAGCTGCTGGGTGGGGCTAAGTATCTGACCACTATTGATCTGACCAAGGGCTACTGGCAGGTGCCCTTGACTCCCACCGGTTGTGAGAGTCAGTCTTTGTGACTCTTTTTAGATTATACAAGTTCACAAAGATGCTCTTTGGTATAAAAATACCCAAGTGACATTCCAGAGGCTGGTAGATCATATCCCAGCAAGAACAGGAAATTATGCCCTTACTTACCTGGATGATATTGCCGTTTATAGCCATTCCTGAAATGAGCAACTTCAGCATCTCAGGGAGGTCATGGGCAGATGCAAAGGGCAGGGTTTACCATTAAGTCCAGTAAGTGTCAGGTGGGTATGGCAGAGCTCTCCTACCTGGGACATAGAGTGAGTAGTGGTAAGATCAGGCAAGAACCTGCCAAAGTGAAAGCCATTCAGGTGTGGCCTGCCCTTGTTACCAAAACACAGGTGAGGGCATGTTTGGGGACAGCAGAGTACTATAAAAAGTTTGTTCCCAATTATAATGCAATAGCTGCTTCCCTCACAGACATGATGAGGAAAAACAGGTCAGAAGAGGTAGTGTGGACCCTGGCCTGTGAGCAGGCATTCCAAAAGATTAAAGGGGCTTTGGGAGGACCTCCTGTATTAGCCAGTAAAGATTACAGCAAATAATTTGTTGTGCAGGTGGATGCTTTGAACCACGGGGTGGGGGCATTACTCAGTCAGGTTTCCACAGAGAGAGAAGAGCACCCAGTAGTATATCTCAGCCATAGACTCCAACCTAAGAAATAATGTTATGCAGCTGTAAAAAAAGAATGTCTAGCCATAGTATGGCACTGCAGAAACTTCAACCCTATCTGTATGGAAGGAAATTCACAGTAGCTACAGATCACAATCCCATAACATGGCTACCTTGAGCCAGCCAGCAAAATGCCAAGTTACTATGGTGGAGCCTAGGGTTGCAGGCATATGATATGACAGTACAGCACCGTACTGGAGTTAGCAATGTCAGTGCAGATGGGCTCTCAAGACAGGGTATGGGTTAATGTATTCCCAGTTAGGCTTATTCCTCTTAAGCAACATTTCTCAAGGGTCACTTGAAAAACTTGCTTGAGTCTTCAAAGGGAGAGATATGTGACAATGTGAGGTATTGCCAACTATGCCAGAAGAAGTAAGGTGGTAGATGTGTAACATATACCAGCACAGCTAGCTGGAATTTTGTAAATAATTATATGTCATTTGTATATCAAACTGATTTGTACAGATGATTGTGTTGAAAAATGTATTTGTAAAGCTGCTTGTGTTAAAAATGTGCCAACAGTGTACCCGGCTGGACAAAAAAAGAAATATACGTGTATTATTGTAACTGTTTAAATGTATATTTTTTAACAGATGATACTGGAAGATGAGGTTAATCATAAACTTTGAAAATAGTTTGAAATTAAATTACCTGGCTTAGGTCAATTGCTGTCTTGTCTCTATAATAATTATTAGGCTAAATCCTAAACTTCCCATGTATTGAAGTACTTAAATAAACTGCTTTTATTATGAATATCCTACTGTCTTTTATCCACTCTATACAATGAATGCCTTTAAAAATACTGTATGTGTACTAACACCTAACCAAATTGTATAAAATGTTCCACTGTGTATTACTAATCACTAAGAAATTGTATACATTTTTTGTAAGCTGTTTTATTATTGTAAATATACCTTGTTGCAAAAATTTTGATCTGTAACTAAAAGTTTTTTCCCTGGGCCTACAGTGAAAATGGTTTTCTGTCCCAGTGGACTTTCCCAGTCAACACATGCCAATGAATAAATAAATAAATAGGCCATAAAGATTGTATCTTACAGTTTTCAATGCAGCCAGAGACAAATAGTCTGTACTAGAAAGCTTCCTGCATTGTCATTGGGGAGAACTAATTGCTACCCTGGAGGGGTAGACGTTGGAAATTGCATTATGACTTCTTGGAGGTGCAGCAGATCTTAACAAGGCTGTGTGTGTGTGTATTATTGACACATATGTGTTAAATCCTTACAGCTTCTAGTCAAGGAGGAAGCATGGAACCAGATGTCAGATAACCAAATGCATGTGATATCATTCTGTAATCCATCACTAAAAATTATATTTTAATATTAGGTGAGACTAAAGTCTCATAGAACTATGTTTTTGTAACCTGACAAAGAAGGAGCTCTCACCTCTTTCATCTTGCCTTGCTCTAGCCAGGGAATAATAATTATTTAGATCAGTCAGGAAAATATAGTGAGATTAGTTAAGTATTGTTTTTTCAGTAACTGTGTGAACCTGTCCACCTGTGTTATTTTTAATATTTCCTGTGACTGTAAATAAAAATTAAGTATTTTCATGTTATTTTATTATTTATTATTAAATTCATTATGCCTGGTCCATTAGATAATATTTTAACCTTTGAGAGTACTTATATCTATTGGTGACACTGTGGCCACTCCTGAAAGCCTGGCAGTTTGGTCAACATTACCATTTGTATTAATACTAATTTCCCTCAGTATAATTGGGTACCCATGCAAGAGCCTTAGAGTACATGGCTTTGCAGTGTCTGGTGGTGGTGTAACTACCTTATAGTCTGGGCAGAAGGAAGCATCGCTAGTAAATTGGTGCCAGCCTTTCCAAGTGCATGTGTGTGTGTGTGTGTGTGTGTGTGTGTGTGTGTGTGTGTGTGTGTGTGTGTGTGTGTGTGTGTGTGTGTGTGTGTGAAAATCAAATTTCAAAGAGCAAGTGTGTCATCTGCTTGGAACAGGGACACTAAGCACTGGTTCCACAGAGAGGGTGCTGGAGGACTTGGCTTGGACACTCACCTGAGGACTCAACCCTATACCGGTGCCAGTGGGGAGTCTTACTGGGGATCTGGGATCAGTGGTGAGGTTTCAGGCACCTTGATTACTGGCCCAGAGTTGGAACATTACAGTCATGATAGGGATTCAGGGGCCCGTCCTTTAACAACAAACTAACATACATAAGCAACACACTTTTTATACTACAAATTGAATAATTTGAAGTTGTGCATGGTAAGGAGGTTATTTTCAATTCCAAAAGTGTATTTCTTGGATTTGCTTCAGAATATGACTGATACACTTTAAGTTAGGAACCTGTCTCTCCAGCAAGTCTTGTTTATTTGTTGGTGTAGATCTAGGAGCCTAATGAAATTGTTTATAGAGCCAATGGCTTTACACTGATATTTAAGATTAAATTGTGTCTTTTGTGACTCAAAAAGTGAGGCATGTCACCTCAGAGAAGCTGGTAGGTTACCAAGTATAAGCAGAGTTGTATTAATCTATCTGGATAGATGAAGGATTTAAGGCCTTTAATCTTCTTGATTAGAAATCTTTGTGACCTTTCCAGTCAAGTGTCATATTAAAATTTTTACATAGCAGAGGGGTCATTGCATTTGATGATTTATCTGATAAAAACAAAAGTACAGTGATAAGATGGCTTTGGATGCTGAAGCTGTTCTACTACAAACTGGGCCAAATAGACAGATCTTCCTGAGTATGGAAGAAGCATGATGACCATATGAGAGGGAGAGTCACCAAAAGTACCTTGATATTTTAAGATCATATTTGTATGAAGTAGAGTAACATTTATAATGTACAAAGTGAGAGCTGTCACTTTGCTAAGTATTAGTAAGCTACACATTTCTGCTTGTAGTATTTGCACTTATGTCATACTAGTGCACAGAATAGGATGCTATCATCATCTCTGTCTTTGCATGAAAGATAAAATAAGCTTCAGTACTAGAGTGTAGGTCATAAAAGAAAAAAAATAAAGGTCCAAATTATGTAAGGATAGGTAAAAACACAAATAATAAAATTAGTAAAATAGTGAAAATAATAAATAAATAAATAAAATACATTTTTAACTTACAACTGATTATTAACCTAGTCTATAAGAAAACAAATGGTCTTCCCCAGTAGCAAAAAATCTATTGACCCTATTACTTTTGCCATTTATTCATCTAACAATCCTTTTATTGAACCAGTAGAGCATACAAAGCTACTAGGAGTCATCACTGACAAAGATCTTAAATTTGATAAGCACATAGCCCTACTTACCAAGAAAGTACATTTCAAATTAGGTTCTCTTTATAGAATAAACCCTTTTCTGACTGATTCCACCAGATATGCCATCTGTAGAACACACCTTCTATCTACCCTCTTATATGCCTCACTAAATTAAGAAAATGTGACTTAAATGAACTACAATCTTGCTATTACAAAGTAGCCAGATTTGCCTCCAACCAGCCAGCAAGAACTCATCACTGCAAAGTACTACATCATCTCGACTGACTGGAACATATTAACCTTTTAACTTATAACCAACTAGTTCTAACTCATTCTGTCGTGTATTACCCTAACAACTGTCCATCTATTAGTAACCTAGTACAGCTTTACTCCAGCAATAAAACTTTAAGATCTTCTAATAAATTGCTCCTGAAGGTCATTAAGTCAAACAATAGCTACAGGGATTCTCTGTATTCCTTCAAACTAGCCCAAACCTGGAATGATATACCTCAAAATATACTCAGCACTAACAACACTACCAAATTCAAACGACTGCTGAGGGAACACCTTAAAATACTTGGCTATTCTCCTCTGCAGCTCCTGGTTAGCTGCTCTAAATAGCCTGATTCCTCCTCCCCTCACTTACCCCCCCCCTTTTTTTTTATTCATGTAACTTTCTCCTCCCCTATACTCCTTCTTTCTCCTCCTTTAGATGCCTTTTTTATCTCCTAGGTAACAGTTTCCTTAGCCCTTGAATTTTTTATCCAGTTTGTCACAATGCTTTATTAATTGTTCATCCTACTCAAACTAATTTTATTTTAATAATTGTCTTTTCTTCTGCTATTTGTTAGTTCATATTTATTTCTCAATGTATATCCTATATGAACATTGCACTGTTTACATTTTTGTATTCTTACATGTTTCTTCTAATATGACAACCAACATTATAATCTGTGGAGCTTTTCTCCCTGGGCCTCCACTGAAAATGGGCTATTTTTAGGCCCAGTCAGACACTCCTAGTACACAAATGAAAATAAAATAAATAAATAAATAATAATAAAAAAAAATAATAAAATAGTACGAAATACGTGCAAAATAGGTAAGTATGCAAAGTCTAAGCAGCAAGCATTAAGATCAATATTTGTAAACCGCCATAGTCTTGTTGACTAGGATTTGATATAAAATAACAAAAACATTTTCTACCTCACCCCAACCACCATCCATCTGTGAGAATGCTTTATTTTATTGAAACAATTAATCATCTAGTGGGACTGCACAGCTATGAAATTAATTAGAGGTTCTCCTGCTTACACCTGCACATTATTGCAGCATTTCTTAAAACATTCCAGTTTATCACATAAGTATAAAATAATATTATAGCCTTAATAAAAGTGTAGACCATTTTGGAAATGAGTTATGTATTGTTCAGTTAAGACTTTTGCCAGCACAGTTATGCTGTGATATAGATAAGACTCTACAAACACTCTGCTCCTCTGAAAGCAGTGAATCTTTGAGATTACACTGTAGCTCTAGGTAATATTTGTCTTTGTCAGAAAGATAATGGGTATACAGTTTCTTTTACACTTCCTCTGAGCCTGTTGCCTTGAAGCGGTCTCTGACCTGAAGTCATAGATGTCTAACTGAAAAATATACTGTAATGTGAATCAAGAACTGTGTGTATACAGCATACAATATGTTACAGTTCTGTAATCATTGATGATCTTTTAACTGTTTAGTTTTATATCACCTTCTTTGAAATTTTTTTTTTTCATAACACAGACACACACACACACACACACACACACACACACACACACACACACACACACACACACACACACACACACACACACACGTACAAAGACAGGTGTGCACGTGCGCACACACATACACGAGCACACACACACACACGAGCACACACACACACACACACACACACACACACACACACACACACACACACACACACACACACACACACACGCAGATACACACACACACACACACACACACACAGACACACACTCGTGGGCAGGAATTCTCAGCAAGCAGTATTAACCTGGTACAATCTTGTATTCTTTTTCTTTAGAGTATTGCCTGTTAATCTTGCCTTCTATCAGTCAGACCCTGAAGACTCAAAGACATTCTGATTGCAACTGTTGCCCAAATTTTACTGACTAAACTTTGATGCCATCCTTGTCACAATTACATTTTTGTCAGTTGTGATTTTAGATTCATGCAGGAAAAATGCAGTATTCATTTCAGTTTTAAAACACTCAACAGACTGATGATGCATTTTGTAGCAGTTTTATGAAATGGATTTTCTTGCAGTTCAGCCTGCTAGATGCAGATAATATAGCATGGAACAATTTTATAATGGCCCCAACTGCATGCAAGGCCTACTGTGGCTATATATATTTGCATGGTACTTAGAACTAGGCTTACTTGTATTATCCTTTAATAATGACGCATTTCCTTTTAGCCAGTCTGCGGTATTACTTGCAAATCTGGCGGTAATGATCAGTCTCAATCTTAACCTATGTGGCTTTCTAAACCAGAGTTTTCTTTTATCAGTGGATCACAGATATCTATCACACTTTCTATCTGTCCCTCCATCCAGGCCTTCAACCATTGCTTTGCCTACTCTTACAGAAGTTAATTTAGAATCCATCTCTGATTTGCAGTCAAATGTTCTAGCTCTCCCAGAGTTGTTTTCTGGTTGGTTCTCTTGTGTTTCTTAATTGCTATCTACTACTGTCCTTTTGGCTGGATTGCTATAAGCTATACTACTGTGGACTGTATTAAAACATTTTCTCCCTGATTTGTTGTTCTTTTCTAAATACCTTCTGGATGAGGAAGTACAGCTTCATTGTACTTGTTTTAGTTTAACAATTTTGAACTATTGAAATTGTTTTGAAACATTAAAATTAAAACAGAATTGTTTTCATAAAGAGCAGCTTGTTTTGCTAGGTGCTGGAGGACATCTTGGACACTGTAGTAGTTATTTTTCAGAGATAAGATTAACTGCCGCCATTTTCTGAGTACTTGAGCACCACTGGCTCTCCCAGAGCTGTTTCCTGGATGATTCATTTGTTTATTTTATTTTTGTCTTCATTGTTATGTTTTGTATGGCTGTGTGCTGAGCTGTGCTCCTAGCATTGCTGCCCATTGTTGTAACTGAATAGTGGGTACTGAGTGCATTTTCATTTTTTCCCTTTCGTCAGTACAGTAGATCCATTATTTGTACCCCTAGCTGACAGATTGCTTGATTGTACCCAGGGCAGCATTAGCTTACACTTAGCTCTGTTTGGCTGCTCTGATCAGGTTCTAGCTGTGCTGGAGGCATCAGTGTGTTGCATGTCACTCTTTTAACAAAATTGATACTATTCTGGTACTTTCCCAGGCCAACCCACCCCCTCACCTTCCTTGTGCACTTAGCCAACTAACACTCAAAGCAATGGACAAAACAGAGGGCCAGCAAACTCTTTCCACTTGTCACCAGCCTCCTAGCACTTGGTATCCTACATCAGTGTAGTAACTACTGTATGCTCACTGATGATGAACTCTTACTTAAATTACAAAATTCTGTCTGTAAGAGGTATAAATAGCTGGCTAATATGAATATGTCCCTTTCACAATTAACAATATACATTCATCATATCCTCAGCCACTACCACATTCTCAGACAGAATACGCAAAAATGTCATATTCCGATGTTGTAAATTAATCCTTGCCAAAGCTCTCTAAATTTGTAAAAACAGGCTTCAGTGCAAGTCCTCAGTTCACCAACTTCATGTATAACTACATCAGCAAATCACTAACAGCCAGTTTGCTTGCTTTCAAACAATCATAGAAATTGCTTTCATAATAAGTGACTCATTTGTTATGCATACAAATTCTCTGCTCCCTAGGCTGGACAAGTAGAGGGTTACTGTCAGTTACCTTTCAGCTCCCAGGATCACAGACATTATTACAAAGGCCCTCAGAAGTGTTTCCTAAGACAAGTATGACCACAACATGGTAGTGGTCCATGTGGCAGCGAATGACCTGGGACAGAGAGATATGTTGGTACTTTCTATGCATGTGGCGATTGCAAGTAAAACTCTAGTCCTGAGTAGAATATTTTCTTCACCAAGAATTATAAGTATAAAGAGATGAAAATTGCATCTAACAAATATTTTGTGTCATTCAAGAGGGTTTCAGTATGTGTCATTCTCTCTTACCTCTTTGCAAGGTCATTCTAAAAAAATGCTGAAATCCCCCTTCACATCTCCTGGTTAAAAACTGTGTGTATCCTTTCCACAAGAAATATTTGAACTGCTTCTTACTGAAATTGGTACACCTTGTTTGCTGTAGCATAGACTAGATGTCTGCTGAATCTAGCTTTGTTTGTATAACTTGAGCACTAATCCAGGCATTCTTTAAAGTATTCAATTGTATCTATTACTGCTTGGTAGTAACTTGATTAAAGTGTAGCTATCCTTCTAAGTCTTTTTGGATTAAGCACTTGGGCTTCAGACCAGTTGTTTTACATTAGGAAGGTTTGTGGCCTGCACTGTGGTGGCAGGACAGGTAGCTTACATCCTTCTAAGTTGTGAACTGCTGACTGAGGGCTCAGTGTCTGTTATTCTAAAAGTGTATTAGTTCTGGTTTAAGCACTTGGGCTTCAGGCCAGTTATTTTACATGAAGAAGGTTCGTGGTCTGCACTCTTGTGGGAGGAGAGGCTGGACTCTGCCCTTCTGAGCTGGGAATTTCTGGTTAAAGGCTTATAGTGCCTGCATATTTGAACTGTTTCTTACTGAAATTGGTACACCTTGTTTGCTGTAGCATAGACTAGATCCAGGCCTGCTGAATCTAGCTTTATTTGTATGCTTGTTGTTTGTTTGCTTGTTATTTCCCTGAAACGCTAATTCAACCTAAAACGCGGCTTTTCAGCGCTTCTGTGGATCCCTAGTGATATCTGCATTGCTTACTGTACTTATTTCCTTGTTTCACTTGAAAGAAAGTTACTGTTTGTTGTTTTTTGCATTTAAGTTACCTGTAACACATTGCATTTAAGTTACCTGGCACTTATTCACTAAAGCAATTATATAAGTCAGCACTAAAATATTAAAAGCACTACACCCTCACAAACTCCCCTTGAGTACCTTGTTCCCCATTGACCCTTTTTTTCAATTATAAAGGAATTCCCAATACTATTCTAGCATGTCCAAAGGTCAGTTGTCAATCTCCTCTCCGGTCCAGCTGGTGAATCTGGGAATCTTGAGGCAATGTTACAACTGCCTCATGTACACAGACAACCCTCTCCTCCTCCCAACAAATTCCAACACATGTGAGAAATGCAAACATATAGCCATACTGGAGGCTAAGCTCTCTCAACTCAGTACTGGCAAAACCAGTCAGGAGGAGAAGGAAACCACACTCACTACAATTCCAGTCTCACATAGACCTACCATGACAGCAAACCAAACACATAAACACACAAAAACATACTCGGAGGCTCTAAATAAAAATCTGCCAAAGCAGCAGAGACCTCCAAAGCAGACACCCAAGCAACCGCTACCCCAAAACAAAACACGTGCAACACATAGCTCACAAAGCCAGTGTGCCGAACAGTCACAGCCCTTAAGGCTAAACAACACACCTGATACACTTGTAATAGGTGACTCTATCGTCAGGCACACTGAAGTCCCACTCACCAGGCTGAACAAGGAGAAGGTCACGGTGAGCTGCCTGTCGGGCACTAGGATCCACCACATAACACAAGCACTCAGGTCACTCCAAGGCAAGTACAAATATGACTCAGTCATTGTCCATGCTGATGTGAATGACCTGAGATGTACCTCCATGGACTACATGAAAAGAGACATAGAGGAGCTCTCTGAGCATGTAGCCCAGGCCGGTATGACCCTGACCTTGAGTAGCATCTTACCTCACCAAGAATGATGCCATAATATGAAGACAAGACGATCAATTTCAACAATTGGCTTAAGTATTGGTGTCATTCAAAGGGGATCCAATGCATGTCAGCCTGGGATGACATGCTCGACAAGCCACGATGCTTCGCTAGGGACGCTTGCACCTGTCACCCCTGGGCTTTCGGATATTGGCAAAGGCTCTTGATACCCCCACAGTGCCTTTTTTAGGCAAGGCTCAAAAGACAAACACACCTCCATAGGTATTACAAGGGATAAGAAACTAAGAGTAATGCTACTCAACGCCAGAAGTCTAAACCTCAAGATGCATGCACTCAAAACTCTCCTTAGCATGGAGAACATCGATATCTGTGCAGTAACAGAAACCTAGTTCAAGGCTCCCGAGAGCACCCCAGCACTACCAGGTTATACCTCATACCATGCTTTTTGGCCCCAAAACTTGGACTGAACCACAAAAGGAGGGGGAGTATCAATATTCGTCAAAGATACCCACACCTCCAGGTTGGTGGCACAGCACGAACCATCAGAGACTATCCATGTGCAACTAACAGTGGATAAAACTGCCTTCCAGTTTATAGCCTGCTACAGACCACCCTGCCAAACCCAGGAACCCCATTCGGCCTTCCTGAGAACACTGGAAAATATGAAGGTCTCTCCAAACACCATTATATTGGGCGACTTCAACTACCCAAACATAGACTGGGAGCATTACTCTAGCTCCAACACCCTAGCCCAAAGGTTCCTAGAATTTATAAACTCAAATGCTATGGAACAACTTGTTACCACTCCCAACAGAGGGGAAAACATACTGGACCTGATCATCACCAACATGGGGACTCTATGCTCCAGACCAGAAGTGTATCTCTCACTGGTAAGATCAGACCATAAACTAATCTCACTGGATATTCACATCCCGACTCCACCCCATGCCCTGAAAACCACAGTGAAAAACTTCTCTAAAGCAAATTTCACACTCCTCAAAACCAAGGTGGAATACTTCAAAGCCCCCGGGCCTGTGGAAAATATGGCCCAGACCGCAGAATCCTTTATAAACACATTCTATGAACACCTTCAGGAATGCATGGATCATGCAATCCCAAATAAAACCAAGACCCAATCCTCCAAAGGCAGACGTCCTGTCTGGTGGACCCCGGCCATAAACAAACTATTCAATAGAAGGAGGAAGCTACTACATGATAGAGCAAAATTCCAAAAAGGGAAGACATCTCTGATCAGTATTAGCAAAAAACTATGGGCACTCATAAAATCGTCTAAGGCCAGCTTCGAGAGAAAAATTGCACAGGACGCTAAGGATAATCACAAGGCTTTCTTTAGTTATGTTAGGAACCTGGGTGGGAATTCCCAGATGTGCTCAGAATTAGTCCAAAATGACAAAAAATACACCGAACCCACAGACATTGCCAACATCCTAGCTGACAGGTTCAGCACAAACCCCCCCCCACCAAAAGGGCAAATATCTATCCCAGCAGAGTGCTGCCCCCCTGACATCTCAGATGCTCAGGTAAGAGCTACCCTCTCCAAAGCAAAAAACACAGCATCAATGGGACCAGACGGTGTCCCGGGCTGCGTCCTACATGAACTCCAAGAAGAGCTAAACCCAAACATAAAACTACTGTACAATCTCAGCCTTACTACAGGATATGTACCCAAAGAGTGGCGTACAGCAACAGTGGTCCCTCTCCACAAAGGTGGTGCCTCAATGGATCCTGGAAACTATCACCCTATAAGCCTGACTAGCTTGGTCTGCAAAGCTATGGAAAGGATCATCATGGACCTCATAAATAAAGATATTGGGGACCTACAGACACTGGATCCTACCCAGTTTGGCTTTGTTAAGGGCAGATCCTGCCTCTTAAACCTGGTTGATTTCTTTGAAACAGTCACCAAGGCCATTGACGAGGGGAAGGTGGTCCACACAGCCTACCTGGACCTCGCAAAAGCCTTCGATACAATACCCCACTCGGGCATTATAGATAAGCTCACCAGCTTAAATATAAACCCCTATGTCACTAGATGGGCTGCAAACTGGCTCAAGGACAGAACCCACATGGTTAGAATTGCTGGAGCCATGTCAGACTCCAAACCAGTTACAAGCGGCGTCCCACAAGGCTCAGTCCTGGGACCTCTCTTGTTTGGTATATATTTCTCGGAGGTACAGGCCAACACGGAAGGACTGTGGCTGACCAAGTTCGCAGATGACTGCAAACTGGGTGCCATAATCGACTCTCCAGCTGACACAAGCATCCTCCAAAAGGGCCTCATAGAAACAGACAACTGGTGCCAGAGCCATGGCCTCAAGCTAAACGCCAAAAAGTGTATAGTCATCCCCTTTGGCAAAAACAAAGTGCCCACAAATTACCACATAGGTGGTAATCCATTAAGTACAGAAGAAGTAATTAGGGACCTGGGGACCCAAGTTGATAGCAATCTCTCATTTGACAACCACGTGGCCAAAGGTTAGAAAAACATTTTATATAGCCCACCTAATCATGAAGGGATTCACATCTAGATCAAGGGAGGTCATCGTGCCTCTTTACTCATCCCTCATCAGGCCCATAATTGAGTACAATGCCCCTTTTGGGATGTACCTTACCAGACACCTGCAGCAACTGGAAAGACCCCAAAAGTACCTCACCAAGAGGATCAAAGGGCTCAAACAGATGCCATATGCTGCCCGGTTAAAGAAACTCCAGCTCTACTCAGTGGCATACCACCTGCTCAGAGGCGATCTGTGCCTAACGTATAAAGCCATGTCCAACCCAGAATTAATGGACATGCTGCACCTCAGAAAATCCAAATTCCATCGAGCTACGCGCTCGAGAGACTTGAACCTCAGCACTGAAATAAATAGGACATGCTGGAGGGACAGATTCATAACCCAGAGGCTCCCTTCACTCTGGAATAAAATCCCAGTCCAGGTTAGGCAGAGTCCCTCATTGACTCTCTTCAAGAGGAATCTTGATGAGTGGATGGGAGATCGTAGGTTTACCCCGGGTATCACTTCTGTGTCACTGTTAGACAGAGGCACAGTATACTAACCTCGAAAAAGGACATAGCAAAATTAATTTAAAATGGGTGGCGAAAGCCAAACACACTCTGGCTAGGCTTATAAATGCCCTAGGGCAGATAGCCTAGTATGAACCTATGAACATATGGACCTAAATTTTTCATCTAAATTCTCAGGCCTCCTTCAGTATAGACTTCCAGACCCACTCTCATTCAGCCATTTGCTGTCATTCATCTCACTTCTCCGGCCAGTAGTTGGATTTCTAATCTTTCATATCAAGCCCATCTATTCTCCTTATTTACTCCAGGGAGATACAGTACATCTCTCTCTGGTACCTTCTTCCCTATTAATTTTCCCCAAATCTCTATCTTGCTCCCTTCCATAGTGGGACAACCTCCATACTTGTCCACCACATCTGCATCTGATTATTATTATATTGACAGATTTTAAATGTCACCCTTATATACTTAAAAAGTTGATAATAAGAAATAGCTAACAAAGTTAAAAACAGACTAGCGACTCAGGCCAGTCCAAAACGTAAAAAACATGAAAAACAACAAATTTTGTTAAGCCACTGTAAAAGCTTTTCGTTAGTACCTTGCACTAACTTCTTCAGACAAGCAAAACATTCCCACCATTACAAGTGAGTTTAAATACCAGCATTGAAACACTTAACCACACCCCTTGCTCTCCCTTTATGAATGTCTTTCGCAGAGTACTTCATTATTAAATGGACTTAATACTTCACAAACACGCTCCTTGCAGATGCCTTTAACTGGATCTTTGGGTTTGACTTCACCTAACGGAATTATTAATGACTCAGAGGTTCTACCTAACCTTACAACTCATTTGTTGACGCAAGAACGAGAAGGGAATATGAAGAATTTAGTAAGTGGCTGTAAGAGCCCCCCAGGTGCACTTGGTTTAGCACAACAACAGAACAACATCTCGGATGGCCAAAAGGGAAGGTATGTGAATTTTAATTTAAATGAGTGGCTTAATAAGTCGTTCCGTTTTGGATTCGAAAATGACTGAGCTAGTAATGAAGTTATTGAACACGAGAATGTGAGTCTGCCTACTAAATTACATGTATTTGATCAAAAACGACTTAAAAGTAGAAAATTACAACTTGAGGTGGCATATTTCAATGAATGTAGGCAAGCACACATAGTCCCTAAAGGCCTCCGATCCTGGCAATACCCAACAGGACTAGAGGAAGGTTCTAAATTCCACCAGGATTTGATAGCCCTGTTTGATAGACATGGGAATGAGTTGTTAAACCTAATTAGTGTACATTATCAAGAGACTATTAATGAGTTGAATAAGGAATTATCTGTGTTAGATGAAGAGATAAAAACTGATGTTTGTTTCCCAAGGTACAGATTTGAATATGAAAGGTCATATACTAGTATTGACCACTATATAACAAAGATTACCTCAACTAAAGTCAAAAAATTACAAAGAGACATTAAGGCTTATAAGGATGGTGTAGCATATCCAAAACCCCTTAAGTCTCAGGGTAATTTTCTGAAAATTAACCCTAATCTACCGAAACATCCAGTGAGGCCCTGTGGAGAGAGCAATATAACACCAGTTATGGAGCAGAACAAGGGGGCCGTTCAAGAAAGACTGAGTCTAGAAGGAGTGGCTGGAGCAGGGGAGCAGGGAGATAATATTGATAATCCAAGTCAATTTGATACAGGATTGGTCGGGGTAAATTTTTAAACACAAGCCTCGTCTCCTCAACAAACATCAAGCAGAATGAAGAGAAACAAATACAAATTGAGGAAGAACTGATGGAGGATGTTAGATTTTCTAATACCCGATCAAATAAACCCTTTGAAGTGATATATAACACAGGGAAGGACTTCAAAATATATAATTATTCAAATTTTGTTTTCTCCCAACCCCTTGTTGACATTTTAGCCAAGGGCTTAACTTTTATACCCTCTAGACGTGCTAGTGTTGATAAATCAATTTTAGACCTTAAACTTTTTGTGAGAAAGTTGAACTTGGCCCTTTTATTGGGAGAGACGGTCCAACCAAGGCCTATGTATCACATTCCAAGTACATATAATCCACCTTTGGCCCCTTGCTTGGGAGTGTTCGAACACATGTGTTATGTGGACATTAGGAATTTGCTTAAGTGTAAACGACAGACCCACTTCAACATTTCCAAAATTAAATTGGACTCATTGGAAGCTCTCAGTTCTTCTTCTATCAGAATAATGAAACCTGACAAAGGAGGTAGATTAGTAGCTATGGAACAGGATGAATATATAGATAGACTTTTAACGATACTTTCTACAGAGACTTATAGAGAAGTATCTAAGAATGAATTGAATATTAGTATGAACCGTGTGCGGTCATACTTTGAAGACATGTTCATTAGTGGGTCTCTGGATATGGACATTTACAATTTTATTTCAGTACCCTCACCACGCATTCCAGCATTATTTGGGAATCCCAAGATTCATAAAAGTATTGGTGATCCCCCTATGCACCAATTAGTGAACGCGAGGGGTAGTATTACCTATGCAGCAGCGAAGGTAGTAGACACCATCCTCAAACAAAATGTATCGCAGGTACCACACGTAGCCAGAGATTCTTGGTCCTTTTTGGAAAAAGTTGGACTAGCTACCTTTGAAGGAAATGCCTATTTTCTGACCATTGACGCCATTGATTTATATTCTTCAATTCCCCATGAGGTAGCACTTGAATGGATTCAATTGGAGATGATTTCTTACCAAGCTCCACCCAAAGAGATATCTATGGTGAGCGAATTGTTGAATATTATTTTGACATTTAACTATTTCACATTCAATAACAGATGGTTCCATCAGTTGATTGATGTGCCTATGGGGTCTCCATGTGGCGCCAGTGTAACTAATTTGGTCATGACTCATTGGGAAAGAACGTTTGCCTTTCCCAATAATATTATTCAAGAGAAAGTCGTTCTGTACATAAGATTCTTGGACGACATTTATATCTTGTTTAATGGCTCACTGGAAGAAGCCCAAGACCTAGTGATCGGCTTCAATAATTCGTCTGACTTTTTGAAATTTGTTTGTACAATAGACATGGAGAAGATATCCTATTTGGATGTGGAACTTTATAAAGACAGAAGTCTAGGTCAGTTTGGAGCCAGAATCCATCGGAAATCAACTTTCTCTAATTCTTATCTACATTATGATAGTGACCATCCGCTTCACCAGAAAAAGGCTATAGTCAAAGGACAACTTGTAAGAGCTGCTAGGATGGTGTCAAGGGATAGTGAATTTTTGGAAGAGTGTGATTTCATAGCCAATTTATTTCTGGGTCGAGGTTATCCTGAAACCTTGATTGATGAGTTGTGTTTTGAAGTTAAGACCAAGAGAGCTAATGGCTATTTTTCTTCTATCTTGAGTCGTGTTGTTCCAAAATTGAGTCATTCACCATCACCTGTATGCCCTGATTCTCAGGGAAACATGTCCAGGTCCAATTTTATTTTAACTTTTAATACAGATGCCAATAGCATAGTTACTATAATTAAGAGGAATTGGTGATTACTATCCCCTGAGTTACTTGGAGGTCCAATTTTTGATAAAGCCCCATTGATAACATACAGAAGGGGCCCTAATATCAAAAATATTCTGGAATCTATGCAGATTTGTCCAGGCAGGTACAGCCTTTACAGTTAAGAACAGGAAATTCCTCATCAGGGGATGTTTCACTTGTTCCAGTACCCAAATGGTATACCTTGCTCAATGTTCATCATGTCCCAGTTTTTACATTGGCAAGACTGAGAGGAAACTCCAGGAAAGAATGTACGAGCATTTGTATGCCATAAGAAGAATGAAAATGGACAATGCTTTGGCTATGCACATTCAGAACAACCCAAACCATGAGTTTACATTTATGGTTATAGATCAACTGTATAATACCAATTTTTATGGACCTGAGACATATAGATTAGAATGTAAAGAGCTTCTTTGGCAATTAAGATTGGAAGCATATCGCCCCCCTGGTCTTAACAGCTCGTTATGCATTAGTTGTTTTTTAAAACTTAAAAGTTTGAAGAGGTGACGAGCTGTTTATTCTCACAGTTTTTTTTAAATGAGAGTCGACAAATTAATGGTTTTATAACTCTTTATTAGTCGACAGTGGTGGAGGGTTAATAGTTATCAGTTATTGTTATGATTATCCAAAAACTCCAAGGAAAGGGTGCCACAGAACCAGGAACCAATAAAACCACAACAGGCACCCAAAGAGGCAGAAGGTAATAATAAAACACGAGCCTGTAGGTGTAAGCAGCAGCAGGTTTAATCACATCACATGTGATTAAACCTGCTGCTGCTTACACCTACAGGCTCATGTTTTATTATTACCTTCTGCCTCTTTGGGTGCCTGTTGTGGTTTTATTGTTATGATTATACATCATTATCATTATTTTACAATATATATTATTGATTCATATGTTATTACTTAGTAATTTTAGGTCTAGATACGCTAACTTTTAGACCTGTTTTATTTAATGACAGTATTAAACCTATACTGAGTAGCCTAAATTTGTTATATTATATGTTACATGTCATATTTTATATTTCTATATTATTATTTTTATTATTTAGTGAGATATGATTATTATTATATTTTTCTTGGGTAGCTGTTCTAGTTATTTAGATACTTAGGACAGTATGCATTAATTTTATTATATTTATTATAATCATTACATTAGTTATTTTACTTGAAAGCAGACAAGATACAATGTATGCATAGGTAATTTTTGATTAGGAAGTGTCGCGCTTCCATTATTAGTATTTATGCTGTAGGTTGAATATTGTTATTTTTATGTTATTATATATTTTACATATTTATCTACTTTATACAGTTTAATAATCAAAATATTGGGCTTTTTCTTTCAGTTTCAAAGCCTGCTATTATTACAGTCTTGGTGTATAAATTTTTTATTTTTTATTATGTTAGAGAATTGCAAATGCAACTTAGTTAGCTGTGATCTGTACCTTTAAGGAGCTAAAGGGAGAGCAAGGGGCGTGGTTAAGTGTTTCAATGCTGGTATTTAAACTCACTTGTAATGGTGGGAACGTTTTGCTTGTCTGAAGAAGTTAGTGCAAGGTACTAATGAAAAGCTTTTTCAGTGGCTTAATAAAATTTGTTGTGTTTCATGTTTTTTACGTTTTGGACTGGCCTGAGTCGAGTTCTTGGCTTTTGAATTAGCGGTGGTTTTCGCTAGTTTGCTTTTCCGGTCTTGAAAGTTAAAAACAGCACGGCTTTAATTATCATCCAGTAAGCACTTTCGTCTTATATGCAAGACTTCATCAGACTGAATGAAAAGAACACAAGCAGCATTTAAATAGCAAACTTAAGTCACATGGTGCAATTACTAAATTAACTAATGATTAATTATTTTGCATTTTAATAATATTTTAAAATAAGACCAGGTGGATAACAAACATCTAATTTCAGTTGCCATAAATATTCTTTCCAGTCAAGATCATCACATCTCTTATCAAAATTTGAAACTCAGTCCAAAGCAATAAAGTTAAAAACACTTTACATACACTATTGTTATGTTTGCTTAAATCATTTCTACTGTCACCCATTGCTATAGCATGATTATATTTGAAGATTCTGTGACATAATTCCCTTGTAGTGCAACCTACATAAAAAGCATTGCAGGACATACATAAAATTAAGTAAACAACAAATTTTGACTTACAAGTAAAATATCCAGTGAGATTATTCTTAACATTGTTAACAATAAATTCAGTGGTCCCAGTAAACAAATACTGACAAAAATCGCAATTAAAACATTTAAACATACCTCGTCTAAAACACTTAGTATTAGGACTAGAACTCACCCTAGACTGGAAGAAATCTTTCATTTTTTCCCCTCTTAGAAACAAATATTGGCTCTTCACCTACTGTCTTTAAAATGTCTGTAAAGCTACTAAGAATCTTCCAGTGACCACTTACACTGAGAGCAGGCTGAGAATCTGGAGAATGGCCTTGCACTGAAATAAGTCACTTACTCTGAGAACAAGTTTTTCAGAATCAAGGCAGACTGCAAGCAAGTGTTTTTTTTTTAGATTCTGACCTTGTGTCTCTTTTATTATGGGTGTTTCTTACTATTGTCCTTTTTTTTCTGTTTCCTATTTCATCCAGGCCTACAGGGCCTTTTTGTATACATCCAGCTACCACCCATAGCTCCTTAGGTGTCCAAACATTTTTTGAGGCAGTCTTTTTTAACTAAATGATTTATCAAGAAACAATAGGCAGTATTAGAAAAGGCAAAAGGTAAGTAACAGATGACAATAAGATTGTTAATCTAAGGTGTCCTGCAGTGTAGAAATCCCCCCTTTTATAACTGAGTGACCTACAAGCTTTTGAGGAGCATTGTGAGAAATCACATTGTGGGATACTAAAAAATTCATTGTCAGCATTCACTTTTACTAGACTGTGTTGGAGATATTACTAGTCATTTATTAGTAATTATGAATCTGTACAGCATTTCCATACATGCTTAATTTTTCTAAGTGACTTAAAAACTATTGCATAGCATCAGGTGAAACCTTACATGAGAATGCAATAACATGTAATATCATTGATACTGGCACTACAAGTTGCACATACTGAAAATATTCAATGTTATTTATATTGTTAATTATATAGTTAAGCATATGCTGTCATAGTTGTGTAAAATATCTCAGTAAACGAGCACTCAGGAATATCTTATGTCATATGAAAGTGTATGTTTAGCTAACAGAAGTATTCTGATAATATATGTCTAAGTTGTGTAGTTTCAAAGCATGACAATTTGAGAAACTTCAGAGAAAATATACTGAGTTATGTGAAGAAATATACTGGGCTGGATTTCAAAAGATTCGTGGAATCCAGTTGAGTGTGATGATTTCCATGCAAAAGTTGTGGTAATTCAAGTAACAATCAAATGTATCCTGGTATCATAAACATATGCAGACAAAAAAGATATCTGTAATGTTGGCACAATGACAATCACATATAAGAAATGTTTCCATACCAGGATAGAAATTCTGCAAATATTAATGTCACATTCACAATGTATTCATGTGGCAGGTACAGAAAATCAATGGAACATGTGAACAGTAAGTACAAATATAAGAGACATTCTGTAAATATTAATGTCACATTCACAATGTATTCATGTGGTAGGTACATAAAATCAATGGAACATGGGAACAGTAAGTGCAAGTATAAGTGAAGGCAGATGTGCATGACGAATAGTGCCACAACCATTAACATATTCTTATCAATCAATGGATAGCACTGGAAACTGAAAGCAAGTTTATACCTTAAGATTCTATTACAGTTTGCAGAATTTGACTTAATCCACAAAAAAAATGAAATAGAAAAACGTTATTTAAGGCAAAATGGAATTCACTGCCACCTTGGCAATAATAGCTATAACTAACAGTGAGTGCAGGACATGTGTGGGGAACACAAGTAATACCCCCCAAGGAAATTAGGTGAAATGAATTCTAATGTGAGGTGAAAGTGAAGAAGAGGAGCATACACAAAGGATGATGGAATAGGAAGGTCAGAGGGAGAGGCAGAGGGACATTGGCATTTTGTTTTGTTGAAATAGGACCTTTTTTGAGAATAGCAGGTATGACAACTGAAAGGAAACAGGAGGCTGGAAAGGCAGAGGGTACACATAACAAATAGGACTGTACAACACAGCTGAGGGAAATATGACAAATAGGGTAGGGATGTCATCAGCCATAGTGCGATCTAACAGTACATTACATACCAATGCAAAGAGCCATGCTGAGCTGTTGCAAACTGTGTGACGGTTGTAACAAAAGTAGTATGACTGATGTTACTTGTTGGACACAGAACAGTGAATTTGTATTGTTGGCAGTGCAGTTCATAGGTTCATAGGTGTATAGCAGGCCAACAACCACTGGGGCCTTCATAAGCCTAGCTATGCACCACAAATGTATAGCATGACTTATTGTGCCTTAGAGGTTGTTTTAAGGAGTGTATGTTATGTAGGGCATCATGAAATGACTGCCTCTGTCCATCACAGGCATAGGTGTCAGACCAGGGGTGAATTCCTAATTGCCCATCCTATTCTCCAATTTATGCTTGAATAGGGTTAAGGAAGGGCTATGGTTCACATGGATGGGAAGTTTATTCCAGAGAATGGGGATCCCCTGAGAAACATATCTACCACACCAGAGGGTAATCCAAGCTTGCCATGTCTGCCAGGCATAATTAACCTGTCAGCAGTCTATAGAAAATAAAGCATGCATACAGGGTTTGGAAGTGATCTGCATAGAACATTGAGCATGTCCTGTATTCTGGTTAGAGGTCTTGCATGTAACTGGTTACCATTATACTCAGTGATGGGTCAGATGATTGTTGTGTACATTGACATGACAAATTCACTGGAGCTACAAGCATGTCGATACTTAGTAGTTCAGTGACTTACAATAATTGTCTCACAACCTTAGATACATACAGTATGTGTCCAGAGATTGGTTACTATCTACATGATCCCCAAACTCCCATTCAGGGTTCTTTAAAAATGAGGTCGTTTTCCTGGGTGGCCAAATTTCAAAATAGTACTATTATGCAGTACTTGGCATTCATTTTTAATCCACGTCTTTGACACCAGCCACCCATTTGTGTTAGAACTTCCTGTAAGATGTTCCTATCTAGGGGAGGGTCTACGCTTGGTCCTAGTTTGCAGTCATCTGCAGAAGTGGCAAGTCAGAAGCCCTTGACACTGGCCTTGATGTCTAAAACATTAATGCCGAAGAAGGGTGGACCCAGTGCATTTCCTGAAGGAAGACAATGGTGATGGGTCTCTTTTATGGAGGTGGGCTCTGATATTCTGCCATCCTGTGTCCAGCCTGTGAGCCAGCAATTTATCAAGTGAGTTATATAGGGTTTTATGCCTAATTTCATGAGTTTGTTTACAATGCCCAAGTGTATCAAATGCCATAGCTAGTTCAAAGTAGGCAGTGTGCACCCTGTTTCCCACATGATTGTCTTGATGACCTTCTCATAGAAGTCCACCAGGTTCAGTAGGCATGAACTGCATTTTACAAAACCCATCTGGATTGTGTCTATTGTCTAAAGGTGTTCTATTTCATGGTTAATCATTTATATGATAATTCTTTCCATGGCTATGACTATGACACTATTCCGGCTAAATAGGTCTGTAGTTCCCTGTATCAGTTGATGCTCTGTCCTTGTGTAGAGGGATAATTGTTGCAATCTTCCATTCCCTTGACCAAAACCTGTATGGAGGGTATGGTTTAGCAATGAATCTAGTGGCCATGATAGATCATATGTCAGGCTATATAGAAGGCATTACAGGACATTAATAAAGCCCATCAAGGCTGTAGTCTTGTCCTTAGAGAGTGCAAATAAGGCTTGCTTCCTACTGATAGTCTAAGCGGTTATGTTGGATGGTATGTGGGGTGTCTTGGGATGGGGGGGTGGGGTAAAGATGGAGTTGAATTTGTCATCCATAAAATTGCATATCTCTCCATGTTCCATGGATGTGTCTCTATTTTCCAATGTTTTGGCACACTATGGTTAAAGCATGCCTTATATTAGTCTTTGGGCAAGGACATTATCATTACCTCAGCATTTGCTTTGTTGCACTTAAGTAGCTATGTGATGAACATCAAATAGCATCATGCAATACACTGTTGTCAGTGCATGAATAAGCCAAGCAACAGCAAGGATTAGACAATCCAGAAAAGGAATTGTATTAGCATAAAAGTAGAGGGCAGAATAGAAACACCAACCATGCTTGTGATATGCAACAACATAAGCACAGTGGGAAGAAGCTTTATTGCAATTCTATAGTACTGCGGATGTGCAATAAAACAGAAGATCAACATATAGTATATTACAGCATGTGTAAAGGGATATTATTGCCCATGAGGTGTAAGCAATTGTAACATAAATGCTGTGCATGTCTTAGGGTCAATGCTGTACATGTGATGGAATTGTGAATAACTAGTGTTCTCCAAATATACAAAATACTGTACACATTCTGCCTCTCAGTAGTCATCTTGGAATTAGTGCTTCTGTTTTCTTCCAGAGAGAGAAGGAACACAGGGACATTATTTCCTGGAGAATGATGATCACCAGAAAGCTTAATAATTGCTTCATAGGTGGCAGTTTGGAATTTGTGCTTATATTCTGCTCTTGGTGAGGGAATGAGTAGAGTGCATTGATTCCTGACTGTTTCTGGTTGGGCAGTGAGTGTCTGTGCTTGATATTTCTGATTGATCTGGTTGCTACTGAGTGCATCTACCAGGAAAAGGCTACAAGAAGCCTACAGACCCTTGCATTATCTGGGACAAGCCTATGGATCACCAAACAGGCTGTGGCCTACTTCTCATCCTGGGACTGCTGCTACTGTTTTGCTTCTGGTGACAGAAGAGACAAAGGAGCATTGTATCCTAGCAGAGTGAAGCTGTGGTGAGATCAGCACTAGTAGTAGCCAGGCAGTATCCATTCATGTGACTCCCCTCTTTTCATTATTTTTGACAAGCTAATTCTTTGTTTTCAGTAAGTACTGCTTGATTTGTTTCTAACTTCAAAATATCTGCCTAAATACTTCATCCTTAAATTTTCATGGTCTACTTTTTAGTTTCCCCTCAACTGTTTGGCAGTGCCCTGTATAGACACAGGCACCTTGACTTGACATTTTTCCTGTAAAAACACAATTGCAATTTCACCAATACCTAGTTGCACACAGGACAGCTAGTTTGCAGTGACAAGCACTATCCCCAGAGTTGCAAACTGGATACTCCTGACATTGCTTTATATTCACACTACAACTGTCTAATCAATAAAAAAAGGGTCTGTTGCCATGGATATGAACTTTCCCACTATCTCCGTTACCAGCTTGCTGGATATGGGCATCCTGATGCAATGTAGAAATTGCCTCATGTTTACTGACAGCCAGTTAATTCTCAAACAAACTGATATGGTATGTGAGAGATGTGTAGATCAGAGTGTGTGATGTACCTTTAAGAAGCATTCCAGTCAATGGGCATGTGCATATAAGTACTGAGCACGTGCAAGCAAGAGTGCCATTTTGAGTGAGCAGCCAGAGTGAAAGCATATATGTGTGTAGCAGTCAGTCGGTTAGCTTGTTTAAGTTTAATGTTCCAGTCATCCATCCTGATGTGTTTGTGTGTAATAAACCACAAAAACGAACACCCAGCCTCATCATCTTATTTAGACACACAAGACGAGCGAGAAGATGTATTTACACAATGTGACTGGAGGCAAAGCTCTCAAAAAAATGCACTACTAATGTCAATAAGTTTGTCAGTAGTACAAACGGTGCAACCATCACACACAATTCAAACCTTCCTTAACCCCAAAGACCTCCTAGCTGAACTACACATAACAAATACCCTCAGCAGCCCCGAATGCACTCTTTCAAATCAACATGCATATCAACACATAGAACTATATCTCATGGTACCTCTACTTCTAAGCCTATAAGGCAAGCCACCACACAATCCAACATTCTGGTCATTGGCGACTCCATCGTAAGACACATTGATGTTCCTGTCACCAGGGTGAGTAAGGAAAAAGTCACATTCAGTTGTTTATCAGGACTAGGATCCACCACATTACACACACACTTAGATCATTGGACCACAAGTACCAGTATGACTCAGTCATAGACCATGTGAGTTTAAATGACGTGAAACATACCTCCCTAGACTATATGAAGAGAGACATCATAGAGCTATAGGAATATGTGTCCCAGGCTGGTATGAGCCTAGCAGTAAGCAGAATGTTACCTTCTCTGAGGATGATGCCACAATATGAACAAAAGATAACTGACTTTAGTAATTGGCTTAGTTTCTGGTATCATTCTATAGGAGTGCAATACTTGTGAGCATGGAAGGAGATAGTCAACAGAACACACTTCTTTGCCAGGGATGGTCTGCACCTCTCCGCTCTAGGCTTTTGAATATTAGCTAAACATTGTCTTCCCCATAGTGCCTCTTTTAGGCAATGCCAAACTGAAAGTACTTCTGACATAGGAAATCAAAACCATGAAAATCTAAAGGTTTTACTGCTCGATGCTAGGAGTCTAAACAAAAAACTCCATCCCCTAGAAGCTCGCTTCACCTTAGAGAATGTTGACATCTGTGCAGTCATTGAGACTTGGTTTAAAGCAGGGAGAGCACACTAATAGTACAAGGTTATAATGCCTTCCACACATGTATACCAGCTGGTACCCAGACAGGGACTAAAGGTGGAGGTATTTCAATTTACATCAAAAATAAATATACCTCAAGGCTGTTCAAACAGGACAATGCACTTGAGCTACTCCATGTTCAAATCACCATAGGCATAATCCAATACCACTTCCTTCCAAGCTCTAGGTCCCCCTCTATGACTGAGGAAATCCATACCATGTATTTAAGCTTATTGGAAACATTCACCATCCAACCCAATACCATATTCATGGGCAACTTTAATTACTCCACTATTAACTGGGAATCCTATATGACACCAAATGTACAAGCACAGAGATTCCAGGATTTTGTAAACACAAAGTCCCTGGACCATATTGCCAATATACCAACCAGGGGTGCAGCCATACTGGATCTGGTTCTCACCCCCTAGTGTAATGTCTTCCCTGGCAAGATCAGAACACAAAATGGTCTACTTTGAAGTAAAAATAAAACCTGGACCATGCAGCTAACCCAACAATATTCAGGATCTTCTCTAAGGCTAACTTCCTGCTATTAAGTGATATGCTTTCAAAATTTTAAGTCCCCATAAACCATGAGAACACTGCTACCTATGCAGAACTGTTCACAGAAACCTCATAGAAGCATGCTAATAGCTGCACAGAAGCAGCTGTACCCACCAGGAAGAAGTACAGAACTTACTCAAAAAACAAGCCACCCTGGTAGAATCACAAAATCAATAGACTGTATAACAGAAGGGAGAAAATCATGGCAAAAATTAGGATGCGCAGCACCCAGCAGGATAAAAACACTCTCATCAAACTAAACACGCAACTCAGAGGACAAATAAAGTCTACCAAAGCCAAATTTGAGGAAAATATGGCATCCCATGCCAAAGACAACCACAAGGCATTCTTTAGTTATTTCTACAACCTCAAAGGCAATACACAATTGTGTGCAGCGCTCATTGTAAGTGGAGCCACCTATACTGAGCCAGAAGATATAGCAAACCTACTGCCCAACAAGTTCATCTCCAATTTTACCCCTCTTTCCCCATCATCCTTCCCTCAGGAAATACCAGCAAATATAACTTCCCCTGTTATGGCTAGGGAACATGTCCTTAATGCTCTCTCTAAGGCAAAGAATACTGCATCAATAGGCTCAGACAGTATTCCAGGATTTCTTCTAAATAGCATGAAACATGACTTATCAGGCCTCTGGAATTGTTATTTAACTGTAGCCTCAAAATAGGCTTCATGCCTCATGAATGGAGAACAGCAACAGTCATCCCTTTGCACAAAGGTGGGCCATCTACAGACCCTGGAAACTACAGACCCATAAGTCTCACAGTCTTATATGCAAAGCCATGGAAAGAATTATCATGGAAATGATCAATAGTGATATAATAAACCTCCAGACACTGGACTAAATCCAGTTTGGTTTCATTAAGGGCAGGGCATGCCTACTCAAGCTGGTTGACTTCTTTGAGAAGGTCACGAAAGTAATGGATGAGGGCAAAATGGTTCACAATTCCTACTTTGACCTGGCCAAGGTATTTGACATAATATCCTACTCGGGCATTGTTGACAAACTCAAGAGGTTAGTTGCAAACCCAGATGTCACCCGGTGGATAGTCAACTGGCTCACAGATAGGACCTGGGAAGTTAAAACTGGGGAGTCCAGATCTACAAAGAGGCGAGTCACAAGGGAGTCCCACAGGGATCAGTCCTTGGACCGTTCCTTTTTGGCATTTACTTCTCTGAAGTCATGACCAATGTCAATGGTCTCTGGTTGACTAAGTTTACAGATGATTGCAAATTAGGAGCTGTCATTGAATCCCACACCAACACAAATGTTCTCCAGGAAGGGCTGACACAGACAAACAACTGGTGTCAGAGTCATGGACTAAAACTAAATGCCAAGAAATGCATAATAGTATCCTTCGGGAAGTCATCCACTCCTGTTGACTATCATATTAACAACACACCCCTTAGAGTTGACCCAGTAGTCAGGGACTTAGGGATACACATAGTAATCTAGCCTTTGACCATCACGTGTCTACAGTAGTGATGAAATCATTCTATGTTGCACAACATATAAACAAAGGTATAGCATTAAGGTCCAAGGAAGTCATTGTTCCACTGTATTTGTCATTCATCAAACATATCATTGAGTACAATGCCACTTTGGTATGTACCCAACCAGGCATATCCAACAACTGGAATGTCCACAAAGGTTCCTCACTAAAAGAATACAGGACATAACTAAAATGTCCTATGTAGACTGCCTCAAGGCTCTATCTCTCTATTCTGTCTCCTCCACACTGTTTAGGGGAGATCTATGCCTGTCATACAGGCCATTGTCAGACCTCACTATGATGAACCTCCTGCAGATCCACAAAACAAACAGCACCAAAATTACCTTTTCTAAAGACTTAAACCTTGCCTGTGATATAAATATGACCTGCTGGACAGACAGATATGTATTCCAGAGACTACCTCATCTCTGGAACAGGCTCTCCATCCATGTGAAGCAGAGTTCCTCCCTAACCTAATTCAAATGTAACTTAGACAATTGGTTGGGGAACAGGTAATTCATCCCTGGCTTGGCAAATATGTCTCTAATGGACACAGCCAACCTATAAATGTTTCATCTCCCAGGACCCTGCTTGTAAATCTTTCATCTCCCAAGCCCCTGCTTACACTTAACAAGGGTATCAGAACTGAAGAGATTTGAGATGCATGGCTAGGCTTAAAAAGGCCCTTCTGGTCGCCTAGTAAACACCTATGAACCTAACACAATGACGTTATTCATATATGCGAGCTATGTATGTGACATTACATGCTAGCACACAGTCCAAAAATATATACAAACTGCATACATCCCCATTACCAATTAAAATGCCAATTTCAACTACATGGCAATAAAGAAACCCTAGTATATAGTATAGGCATACAAATACATTAGTCAGTTAAGCCTGAGTATAAGTTTATTTATATTTGTTTATTGGGATAGGGCACTGATCGATATTGACCAACGTTAGACTCATCCCGGGTGAAATACAAAGCATTTCACAAACAAAAAAATACAGAAATGTAAAAATAACAGAGTTGCTCAAACTAATTACATAGACAATTCTGTGTTCATACATTCTAGTGAATAAGCAGAGTGCAATGTGCAATCAAGCAGAGTGTAATGTACAATATATACATTAGTTTCTAAAGTGGGCCAATTTTCAGTGAATCTTGAGACAGAAGAAGAGTCTTGGAAAAGAGATAGGTTAAGCGTTGTGGGGATATGTCCTGTGTTGAATCAGCAGCTTTTGGCTTGGATGAGGAAGTGCTTTTTGAGCTGCATTCTGAATTTGGAATAAGTGTTGATTTCCTTTAGATCAATGAGGAGGGCTTACCAAATAGTAGGTGCCTGAGAGGAGAAAGCATGTGCAATGCTGTGGAGTTGGTTCTAGAGGTAATGAGAGGTGGTGTGGCTTGTGAGTAGTTTCTTGGATTGTATTTTTTTGTGACGTCTAATTGCAAGGGGGATGCATGTGTAGAACTGGAGTAGTTTGTATAGTTACAATCCTAAAAAGTAGGTTAGATTCTTGTTTTACTATCTGTCGTTTGTTTTTTCTAGGGTGATACAGTGATATTTACAGAGAGGTGAGTTTGTAATGAATTGGCAGATACTGTTAGAAATAGTCTACAGTATGGCAATGTTTTTCTTGGAGGCAGAAGCAAAAATTGACACCCCATATTCAACTTGAGAAAGGAAAACTCCTTTGCCAATGACTGTTCTGGCTGGTCAGAATAGAAAACCGGAGATCTTCTTGGCCCAGAAGAGAAAGAAGTTTATTTTGGCTTGCACATTGTTTATGTGGAAATGGAAGTTTTGTAACTGATCAAGCCTTCGTTCTAGGTATTTGAAACTGGAAGTTGTCTCTATGGAGTTGTTGTATAGGTCAAAGATAGATAAAGAGTGAAGTGCTTAGTGAATTTCCTGTGGTGTTCCAAAAAACATAGTTTTGGTTTTGGTGAGGTTGAGAAGTAGTTTATGGTTTATGAACCATTGGTGGAGTTCATGTAAATCCGACTAGAGTTGAGATTAATGTTGGTACGAGAGTGACCCGATCAATAAAGGACTATATCATCAGCAGGGAAGATAAGTGAAAGATGTGGGAGGTCACAAGGAAGTCTGGAGAAGAGTAGGAGGACAAGAATTGATCCTTTTGTTACATCTTTGGTAACAGGTACAGATTCTGATTGTAAGGATCCTACTTTAACTCTTAGTCTTAGGTGTCTGTCACTGAAGAAATTTTTAAACCAGAGAGCAGCATCTGAACTGGTACTGAAGAGCAGAGCATGTGTTGTACATTTAAAATTCATTTCCAGATATAGGCATGTGCATATAAACAGTGAGCATGTGCAGGCAGCAGTGCCGTTTTGAGAGAACAGCCAGAGTGTTAACATGTATGAGTGTGGTAGTCAGTCTGTTTATAAGTTTATTTAAGTTTAAGTTACAAAGCCTCATTCCTGATGTGTTTGTGTGTAATAAAGCTGCTTGAACTGAACCTAAAACCATTCATCTGTTTTATCCTGATCGGATGAGTGACCTGGTGCAAAAACCAGGACTGAGAGTACAACTTCTTCAAGCCATGAGATGTAGAGTTGAAGATGAAGGCAGATTGAGCAGGTTGACTGATATAAAGCTGAAATTATCAAAAAGGGCCAGAAATGAACTTCAGGTAACCAAAACATGCATAAACTATTTATCTTACAAAGAAAATAAAGCAGAGCATTTGTAAGGCACAAAACACATTATTAATTAAATGAGTAGCCCAAAAAATATTATTAATTAAATGAAAGGCACAAAATGCATTATTAATTAAACAAAATGTTTGAAACCGTAATATTTGATAAAACTAGCAGAGATATTCATATGGGGCTCAGAATTACCTCTGATTTGCATAATGAGCATGTTTAAAGTAAAACAAACACAAGAAAAGTATAATGCACATGATAAGAGATTAAATGGACATAAAAGTACAATAAAAGGGTAAAATAAGCTTGAAAAAGCAAGATTACTGCATGTTTAGTAAAACAACTATGTTTTGGCCATGAACTACTATTTTGCATTGACCGAAGCCATTCAATGCATAACTAGAGATGTTTGAAGTATCTCAGATTGTGCAAAGTGTTTGCAGAGTCCATGCTTTATTACGCTAGAATTATTTCAAGGAGTTTGCTGTGTGCAAAGTACATTTATATTACAAAGAGCAATCAAAGTACAGCCATTTTGAAAAGTTTCTTATGCTGTGTACATTTATTCACAGAGTGATGCCATTTCAAAGTGTTTCTTACACTGTACAGAGTTATTTTGCGAAGTATAGCCATTATGAAGAGTTTTGTGCTGTATACAGTTTACTTGCAAAGTGAATTCATTTCAAAGTGTCTCATACTCCGAGCTTCTTCTGCTGTGTACAGTTTATTCACAAAGTACAGTCATTTCAAAGTATTTCTTGCACTGATAAGGAGTGATTTCACAAAGTACAGTGATTTTAAGGTATGCTTGTGTTACAGAGACTTATTTGGTAAAGTGCAGTTATTTCAAAGAGTCTATGTGTTATTGGGCATAATTGCAAATTCTGGCATAAAATTCTGGCATATTTATATGTGTGTATGTTCATACATAATTCCAAGCACCTTCACTACTGTGTGTTGATATGGCAGAGGCATTTCGCAGACCCAGTCCACTTGTAGTTGATCATAATAGTTATTTATCTTACATTTGTTGACCGGGTTTGTCTGACTAAGCTGAAGAGCTCTTTTTCAGTGGAGGCCTGGGGAGAAAAGCTCCAACATATTATACAATTTTCATTATAAATTAGCATTAAATAGCAATGTTACAGGATTTCAGGTTTCTACTGAGCACCGAGCAATCAACTGATAATTAGAGGAGATATATAAAATGAAGAGATTTCTAGCCTGTCAGTCCACATCTGAGGAAGTAGGAGACGGAAATGTATTTCTGTTTTAAGTGCGTTTATGTGGTGTCGTTCTTAATAAACTTTCACTGCTTGGACCTATTGGTGGTTTTGTTTTGGTATCCAGGGTGCAGTGGCTGCTGAATGTTACAGGATTATTACAAGGCATTAAGTAGCAATACAATGTTATACAGTGTCAGTAATCAGGAGTATAACAAAGCTCTTTCAAGATGTATAAAAAGAAATAATATGTCATTAAGATGAAAATAGTTTTTGGGGTAAGTGGTTACAAAAACCTAGTTTTATCATAATGTAGTTGCATGAAGGCAAGACAATTACAATAGAATGTTTCTCAAAGGCAATTTGCTTAATAGGTTTTAGAAGACAGTAGAAAGAGTAGTCAAGGAAGATTAAAGAGAGCTAGTGAGAACAGTGAGTTAAGGGCAGAAAGTAAATTAAGGTATGCAAAGTAGGGGATGTTTAAGGAGGGAGTGTGCCTGTGGCAGGACCAGTGACTTTTAAAGTGCTATTTGATGGCTGTCTTAAATTGTTTAGGATGTGTAAGGGTCCTGATTTCTAGTGGGAGACTATTCCAGGCAATAGTGGAGTGATAGCTGTACATGTTATGTCCAAATTTAGACTTGGGTTTTTAGATTTGTAGTAGGACTTGGTTAGAGCTTTGGAGAGGTCTGGAGGGAGAATAATGGGAGATGAGAGGGGATAGTGCTGGGCAGTAGGAAGGTTGGTATAGGATAGAATGGATGATCTGGAGCTGAGAGAGAAGAAGCTGGTGGGGTAATTCAAGCCAGTTTAGGTGTTTTAGAGAGAGACAGTGATGGGATTTGTAGGTTTGTTGGGCAGCAAATCTATCTACCTTGTTGTAGATAGATTCAAGTTTGGTCAGGACTGTTGAGTTAAGATTTGTGAGAATTTGAGAGTTGTACATTAGACTGAGTAGAAGGTAGGTGAAAGAGAGTAATCTTGGCTTCAGAGGTAAGGAATTTCTTGTAATGGTAAAG
Organism: Protopterus annectens; assembly: GCF_019279795.1. Lineage (NCBI taxonomy): Eukaryota > Metazoa > Chordata > Ceratodontiformes > Protopteridae > Protopterus > Protopterus annectens. The sequence goes on from NC_056727.1 coordinate 405,728,359, forward strand.
GAGCCCTAGTTTTGAATGAGTCTTTTTGATACAGTTATTAACATGCAAGTCAAATTTAAGCTGATCGTCTCTGATTATGCTTAAGAGCTTAGTGCTGGTTCTGCCAGAATAGGAGCGTTGTTAAGGGACTGTATGGAGATGAAAGGTTTAATATTGTTAATTTTTTAGGTAGGAAGAGAAACAGCTTTTTTTTAGTGTTAAGGATGAGCTGTTTTTTGGAGAGCCATGTTTCAACTAAGTTAAAAGATGCCTGAGTAGCTGAGAAGAGCTTAGAGGTAGGGTTGGCTATGGTGATAACTGCAGTCATCTGCATATTGCACTAAAGATGACTGAGGACAGGAAGTACAGAGCTGATTAGTAAAGCTATTAAAAAGTAAAGGCGCTAGGATAGACCCTTGAGGTACACCCATTTTTACAGGGAGAGGAAGGGAAAGTGCAGAGTGCAATCTCACTGATTGAGATATATCAGCGAGGTAGCTGGAGAACCATGCAACAGTATCAGAAGAGGTTGTTGGAACTTCGATTTGGATACTTCGTGATCCAGAAGTGTTTTTTCTTTGAGAAGTTGAGGTTATGCAGTTTGTGAAGCAGAAGTGTGTGTGAGACAGTGTTGAAAGCTTTTGAAAGGTCCAAGAATAGGAAATAAATAAGTTTATGGTCTTCCATGGGTATAGAGACAGTGTTGAAGAAGGATAATAAAGCTGTAGTGGTGCTATGTTTGGGTATGAAGCCATGTTGAGTGGGTGTAAGCAAATTTTCCTGTATTAGATACTGCATAACTTGTTTGCAAATACATTTTTCTAGTACTTTAGAGAGAGGGGAGAGGATAGCGATAGGTCTAAAGTTGGAGATATCAGATGAGTTATCTCCTTTGTGTATAGGTAGAGTGCAGCATTGTTTCCAGTGGAAGGAACTTTAGATTCAGAGATAGAGTGATTAATTAGGATAGATACAGGGAGAGCAAGAGAGTCAGCTGCTAGTAGATGAAAAGTGGAAGGAATATTGTCAGCTGATGCTGATCATGGTTTTAATTTAGGGAGTAGAGTTTTGATGTAGCTAGTAGATACAGGTTTGAGGGAGAAAGTATTTGAGGAAATAGTATTAGGAGTAGGTTCAGAAAAGTTGGAGATGTTAGCAGTAGAGGAATTTGGGTTAGGGTTGAGTACCTTAGATAGAGAATTGATACAATAGATATTGAAGATAGTGGCAGTTTCTTCAGATGTCTTGTCTGGGCGTGGATTGGGGGAGCTAAGATTACCGGGATGTAATATTTGGTTAATAGAGTTCCAGAATTTTTTAGGATTAGATCTTAGGGCTGTGGGGGTTTGTTTTACAAGTCCTTTTTATCTTTGTTTATGTGTTTTTATGTCAGATGTTTGAGTTCTTTATATTTTTGAAAGTCTGCAGAGAGCTTAGTTTGTGACCATTTTTTCCATAATTTGTCTCTAGTTACCATAAGGGTACGAGTGGCTTTTGAAAGCTACGGAAATATGGTGGACTTAATTTGGACTTTGCAAGGAGGAGCAAGTGAGTCTAAGATGCTAAGGAAGGTGGAGTTGAAAGCTAGGACTGCTTCTTCTAGTGGGAGTTGTGTAAGGAATTTCTAGATTACTTTAGAGAGGAGGGCATTAAAGGCTTCTGGATGGAAGTTAAATAGTTTGTGGCAAGTAATAAATTTAGGAGGTTTTGAGAAGTAGGAGTAAATCTAAGCACTTTTATAGGGGAGTGATCACTCAGGGTGTTTGGTAGGGTTTCAGGGTTATGTTATTTGGAAGGATTAGATACAAATACCCAGTCAATAAGACTGCTAGATGTGTGAGAGTTGTTTGTATGAGTAGATTGGGAGATTAGCTGTGTAAAGCCATATAAATCAATATGAATATTAGAGTTTGGATTACTGAGAGTTAACCAGTTAATGTTGACATCCCCAAGAAGGATAGTTTCATTGGGCATGTGTTGAGAAAAGTATGAAAGAATATTTTTGAGCAGAGGTATATTGTCTCCTGGAGGAATATATATGACTGCTACTGTGATAGTGGTGAGGTTATTGATTTTAAGGTTAGTTCTCCATAGTTCAGCAGGAGAAAAGGATAGGATCTGTTTCATAATACTTGTAAGAATGAGGTGGATGGAGTAGAGGATGGCTACACCACCTCCTTTTTATTTTAGTGATCTATGTGGAGTATATTGTAACCAGGGAGAGAATGTCTTTATCAGTGGTTTGGGGGTTTAGCCAAGTCTCTGTTAGGGTGATGACATCAGGGGTGTGGATGGCAATCCAGGCATGGCTTTCACTAACTTTGTTTAGAATACTACGGGGCATTCATACAGTAAAAGGAAATATGTTTGTTCGGAGAGAATGAGTTTACATAGGGAGAGGTAGAGTTATGCATGGTGGGTTGATGGATGGGCCCAGGATTTGGATGTATGTCTCCTGATAGAAGCAGGGCTACATGAAGATGGTAAAGTTTGAATTTAAGTAGGTTGTAGGTCAAGTACTTAGCCCTGGTTTTAGATGCTAGAGAGTGAGGGGGAGGAAGTTTGATTTTAGGCAGAGGGATGTTCATGGAAAATATAGAGGAGGAGATTGTAATAGAGTACTGCAGAGATGAGAAGCAGTTAGTATGGTGATTAGTGGGATCTCTATGGAAAGCTGGTAATGGGATAGTATAAGATGTAAGAATGAGAAGGAGAAGTAATGGAGTCAAGAGCAGAACAGAGAGGGTTGCAATAGCCATGGTCTAAGGTGGGGAAGTAGGATTGGGATGGAGTGAGGAGTGGGTAAGGGACTAGGAAAATTAAGTTGTTGGACCTGTTAGACAGTTGAAGTAAAATTTAGGTGAAACAACCTGTAGGGGCAGTAGGAAATATGTAGGAAGAAGGATTTGCAGCAGGTTAAACTATGAAGTGATAAGAAGGGGAGGGGTAAGATGCTTAGAATGTTTTAGCAGACAGGAAAGGGTGGAGTTTGGGATAGAAGGGACTAGGTGGTTATGTATAAAGGAAATTATATGGGGGTGGGTGGGAATGGGGGTGGGAGAAGAGTGGAGTGAGCCAGAGTGTAGCTAGGGTGAAACAGAGTGGGATGGGCCAGGAAACAGCAGTCACCACAAGAAACAATCACCAGGTCAGGAGGGAAACAGTAAGGGGCACACAGTGAGAGTCAGCAGGTAAGTAGAAGAGGTGAGGAGGTGTAGACAGAAAAGGAAGAGATGTTATAGCAAGGTATACACTGGTATTCACAGTAAGATAAAAACAGTTAAAAGGAAACCACAAACAGAAAAACAGAAGAGTATAGCTAACTAAGAGAGAGTTGACGCTAGCGTAGTGGTTAACGTATAGATAGCAGAGAGAGACAGAGGCAAGGTTTCTAAACAGGTGAGTATGGGGGGTCTCAGTGGTATGCAGGAATCCTGTACAGTAGACAAAGTAAGACTAATTTGTGTATGAGCTGATAACATACTTTTAGTGTAAACTGGCTATACAATAGAGCACAGGTGTAATTCCAGGAGTTAGAACAGTATCAATAAATGTAGATTTAGTCTTGAGGGAAGACAGTTTGCTTTTAAAACCTAGGGAAAACAGGAGGGGAGAGAGTGTGTTGAATATAAAAGCTGTGGAAAAAATAACAGAGGTATTATACGCATTTACAGATAGCTAGAGAGGAGTTAGTTGAGATAAAAATAAGAAAAATACAGTAATAAAATGAAGTACAAATGATATTAACTTTACAGATTAGAGCAGTAACAATGCGAGACAAAAGTTCAGTAACTTACTTCTACTATCACCACTTTCACATAACAATGTTAAAACTATTAACCATGATGTCGTAGTGTAAAACAACTGACAATAAAAATGTCTTCTGTAGTTCATGTAGTAAACATGTGCCATGTTGTAGCTGAAATAATCCAACTAACTGAAATATGAGCATATAGCTAAACATAAGTTCTATACTTTAACTCTTGAAATCTACAAGCCAGGCTAAGCAGTTAAAACAATTGGCAGTCTCACGGCAACAGAACTTAAAACTAAAAAAAAAAAAATATATAGCAGATAATTGGAGAGTAATTGAGAAGGAATACAATATTTTCATATATGCAGATTTTAATGACAAAGATGCACATACAAGGGCATTTGTTTTGCTTAAATTAGCTGGGTCAGAGACCATTGAAAGAGAGCATTCCTTTGTGTATGCATCAGCAGTATATGCAGGAGAGGGGGAAAACTGCCATATTGTTGTACCGGCTGAATCAAGGCAAGACCCTGAGTGCTTGAAATGTAAGTTTAGAGAAATGTGTAATCCCCAGACAAATGTTACATTAGAGAGGCACTTATTTTATACAAGAGACAAAAAGCCAGGTGAAACATTTGCAGCTTATATCACTGATTTGAGAACTAAAGCTAAAACATGCAGATTTGGTGATTTGAAAGATGAGTTAATAAAGAACAGGCTTGTGTTAGTGAGAATGATTTAACACTGAGCAAAGCTATAGATCTCTATCAAATCCATAAGGTCACAGAAAGGCACACAAGTATACTTACCAGTGACAAGAGCTTATTTTCAGCAGCCTCTACAGCAAGCAGAGACAGCATGTATCATGTAGCAAGCAGAAACAAGCCTAAGCACATGGCAGGTACAACCCCTACGAGATTCCCTGGGAGGACCTGTAACTTTCTAGCAAGTTTAGAGACCACTTCAGCAAAACGACCATGCTCAGTGCAGTATAACGGTGAGTCAGCAAAACCAAAGTCAAGCCTTATTGTTAACTGTAATAACTGTGGTGCCAATCATGAATCTAAAGCAGAGAAGTGCTTAGCATTTGGTCAGCAATGCCACAACTGTAAAAAATGGAACCACTTTCAAAAGTTTTGTAAATCAGGCAAACTTCATTCAGTTATTAAGAAAGGTCACTCAAAAAAACATGTTAATCATGTAGAAAGCTACAACTCTGCTTTCTATGTAGATTTGTATCAGTGGTCAGTGAAAAGGTTAATGCAGTAGATTTGTTAGCAAAGAATTAAGTATTTTGCTTTGTCCTGATCAATGGTAAGCTCACGGAGCTCAAAGTAGATACTGGTTAAAAGTATAATGTTATTTCAGTGGAAATATTTGCTAAAGTGAGAGCTGGTAAGCAGCTTAATTTGGTCAATTGTGTGAAGCTTGTTGCTTATTGAGGTGAAGAAATTCAAACCGAAGGCTTGGTAGTAATTTCATGCAATTCAGCTGGAAACAGTTGCAGCTTGCAATTTTATGTAATCAGAAGACCTGTGTAATCATTATTAGGTCTCAGAGACAGTTCAAGATTGAAACTGCTTTCTTTTGCCAAAGAAGTCCATCATGTAAGCACATATCCCAATTGCAGCTTTAGTGATGTTATTTTCTCCGAGTATGGTGATGTTTTCGATGACAAGTTAGGCAAATTTCCAGTTGTGTAGTTCATTAAAGTAGATTTACAAGTCAGTACAGTGGACCAACAAGGAGCATTCCAATAGCTATGCAGGACAAAGTAAAGGTCCAGTTAGACAAGATGGTACAGCAAGGTGTGATTTGTCCAATCACATAACCAAATGAGTGGGTGTCTTCCATAGTAGCTGCTCATAAGAAAAATTCAGATGAAATCAGAATATGCATTGACCCAAGAGACTTGAACAGGGCATTAAAGAGACATCATCATCCTATCCATGCAGTCGAGGAGATTGCCACCCCCTTGCTAAATGCCACTGTTTTTTCTGTCATAGATGCAAAGAGTTCATTTTGCCAAGTAATGCTTGATCACAAATCTTCACTACTGACTACATTCAGTACCCCATTTGGTAGATACAGATTCCTCAGAATTCCTTTTGGAATAAATTCTGCTAGTGAAGTCTTTCAGCGTGCAATGGAGCAAACTTTTTCCTGGCTATCAGTGTGCTATAATAGTGGATGATTTACTAGTTGGAGGCAATGGTGAAGTAGAGCAAGACAGAAACCTCAGGAAAGTTCTGGATAGAGCGCATGAAGTTAATTTAAAACTCAATCCTCCGAAATGTAAATTCAGACCACCAGAAGTTACCTATATAGGTCATTTATTTACCAGTACAGGCTTACAACCAGACCCTTCCAAATAAGCAGGTATTCTTGAGATGCTGGCTCCAGACAATGTCCAAGCTTACAATGTTGCCTTGGCATGGTTAACTATTTGTGCAAATTCACCCCTGACTTTAGTGAGTTATCAGTGCCGTTAAGAGAGCTGGCATGCAAAAATGTTCCCTGGTCATGGTTAGAACAACACCAGAGAGCATTTGATAACCTCAAACAGCAAATTGCTAACCCATCTACATTGATACAATAAGATGCCACAAACCAGTAGTTCTTTCCTGTTATGTTTCAAAGTTTGGTGTTGGTGCAGTTATTCTTCAAGAGGGCAGACCTGTAGCCTATGCATCTTGAACTCTTTGCCAAACTGAGATGCAGTGTGTTCAAATTGAGAAAGAACTTTTGGCAATTGTGTTCATATGTTCGAAGTTCTATGATTATATTTATGGATAAGCTATCCAAATCAAAACTGATCATCAACCTCTAGTCATTATTTTCAAAAGTCTATGCATACCCCTCCAGCAAGACTACAAAGAATGATGCTTAGATTACAAAAGTACAATTTCAAAATGGTCTATACCAAAACACAAACTTCTTTATCTGGCTGATACATTATCCAAATCAGCCTGAAATACCACAGAACAGCTTGATGCAGAGAATTTGACTTTGATGTCATGGAGGCACATAATGTTTCTACCATGAGACTTGATGAGCTGAGAGATCATACAAAGAGTGATCCAATTTTGCAAAAGCTCAACCACTTCATCAGTGTTGGATGGCCCTCAAAGCAAACCTGTGTACCACCAGAAGTACATATTCATAAAGGATATGCACACCTCCAGACTAGTATAATATAATAATATAACGCATCAGAGATACTTAAGGTACAACTAACACTGGGTAAAATTGCAATCCAGGTTGTAGCCTGCTATAGATTTCCCACCATTTCCCAAGACTCCCACTCCACATTCCTAAACACGCTGGAAAGTATTAAGGTACAACCCAATACCCTTATACTGAGAGAATTTAACTACCCTTCCGTTAACTAAAAAAATTACTCATGTACAACACACTTGCTCAACGTTTTCTGGAATTCATTAATTCCAGTGCCCTGGACCAACTCATTCTTACCCCCACCAGAGGTAAAAACATCCTTGACCTGGTCATTAATAACATGGGTGACTGTTGCTCTACACCAGTAATCAACTCCTCCCTGGTCAGATCTGACCACAAGCTAATCACCATGGATATCCACATCCCACCTTCACTCCCCCTAAAGGAAACCACCATAAAAAACTTCTCCAAAGCCAATTTTGGGCTTCTAAAAACAGAGGTGGCTAACTTCACGAAACCCATGCAAATGTAAAATAGGTGCATGACTGCTGAATCATACACCAATGCATTGTATGAGCACATATACAAGTGCATGGAACAGGCCATACCAAATAGAACCAAGACACTGTCCTCCAAAAAAAGAAGCCAATGTGGTGGTCCCTCACCATAAGCAAACTACAACAGAAGGAAAAAACTGTTGCAGAAAAGGGTGAACTCCCAAGACTGGAAAAACTCCTTTGTTAGCCTCAGCAAAAACCTGAGATCCATCATCAAATCCTCTAAAGCTAGCTATGAAAACAAAATTGCTGCAGATTCTAAAGACAACCACAAGGCATTCTATAGTTATGTCAAGAATCTACATGGCAATACTCAGATCTGCTCTGAGTTACAGCACAATGGCAATACATATACAGAACCAATTGATATTGCCAACATATTGGCTGACAGGTTCAGTGCGAACTTTACCCCTTTTCACCCCCTACAGGGCCTATCACAATACCTGAGGAATGTCAAGTCCCTGTTATCATGGCTACACAGGTAAAGACCGCACTGTCCAAAGCCAAGAATACATCTTCCATGGGACCTGATAATATCCCTGGCTGTGTTCTACATGTATTACAAAGTGAACTGGCACCACACCTGAGTACCCTGTTCAATCACAGCCTCATTTCAGGCTTTGTTTCTACCAAATGGCACACTGCTACAGTCATCCCACTCCAAAAGGGGTAGCAACTGCAGACCCTGGAAGCTACCGCCCCATTAGCCTGATAAGTCTGATATGTAACGCTATGGAGTGCATCATCATGGACCTTATAAATAAGGACATAGGAAATCTCCAAACTCTGGACCCCACGCAGTATGGGTTTGTGAAAGGTAGATCATGCCTGCTCAACCTGATAGATTTCTTGAAGTCTGTCACCAGAGCTGTGGATGAGAGCAAGGTAGTTCACACAGCCTACCTAGATCTTGCCAAGGCCTTCGACACCATCCCTCACTCAAGAATCATAGATAGACATACTAGGCAAAATCCCCTATGTAATAAGATGGGTTGCCAAATGACTCATTCATAGAACCCACACTGTGAAAGTAGCGGACTCCAAATCTGACTACCGACCAGTTACAAGTGGTGTCCCACAGGGATCAGTCCTAGGTCCTCTCCTGTTTGGTATCTACTTCTCTGAAGTTCAAGCTAACACAAAGGGACTCTGGCTGACCAGGTTCACAGATGATTGCAAACTGGGAGCCATTATTGATTCTCCAACTGATGTAGACATTCTACAAAAAGGCCTTACTAACACCAATGACTGGTGCCAGAACCATGGTTTTAAGCTCAATGCCAAAAAGTGCATTGTCATTCCCTTTGGGAAAAATTCGGTGCCCGTGAACTACCACATAGGTGGTAGTCCACTAAACACTGAAGGTGTAATAGGAGACCTGGGGACACAGGTTAACAGCATCCTCTCCTTTGATAGCTACATTGCCACTGTAGTCAGAAAGTCCTTCTACGCGGCACATCTCATTACAAAAGGTTTCTCATCCAGGAAGAAAGAGGTCATAATCCATCTCTACTCATGCCTCATTAGACCTATTATAGAATACAATGCCCCATTTGGTATGTACCTCACTAGACACCTACAACAATTGGAAAGGCCACAAAAATACCTCACTAAGAGGATGTTAGCCTTAAACACATGCCCTATATGGACAGACTCAAAAAAACTCCAGCTATACCCTGTCTCTTATCGCCTACTTAGAGGGGATCTCTGCTTCACCTACAAAGCCATGTCTGACCCAGAGCTGCTAGATATGCTACACCTAAAGAAATCCCAATCCCTCCATGCCACATGCTCCAGGGACCTTAACCTCATTACCACAATAAACAGAACATGCTGGAGGGACAGGTTCCTAACCCAGAGACTTCCCATACTCTGGAACAAACTTCCCATTCACGTCAAGCAGAGCACTTCACTGGCCCTCTTTAAGAGAAATCTTGATGAGTGGGTGGACAACAGGAAGTTCACCCCAAGGATCACTTCAGTGGCCTTGCTTGACAGGGGCACTGGGAACTAACTTTGGGCAGCATGATGCCAGGGAATCTTCTTGGGCTAGGCTTATATAGGCTCCAGGGCTGTTAGCCTAGTACACACCTATGAACCTATGGACCTTACTTTCCATACAGAGATGAGATGCTGATGGAAGATGGTATCATTTTCAAAGGTCACAAAGTTATTGTTCCTATTTCCTTACAAAGTGAATACATTCAGATTTTGCATTGTAGCCACCCAGGTTCCAAATCTACCAAAAGAAGAGCAAGAGGACTAGTATTTTGGCCTTCTCTATCAAAAGACATTGAAAATTGCTTTCCTCTTAACTAGTATGCAACAGTACTAAACCACATTTGCAAAAAGAGCCACTTCAGCTAAGCCAGATTCCTGAACTATCTTGGTCAACAGTAGCCACTGACATATTTGAGTGGAACAATCAGAATTACTTAGTGTTGGTAGACTCTTATTTGAACTGTTTTTAGAACAATCTACCTAACCTAAAATCCAGTGCTGTTATTACTAAGATGAAATATTATTTCTCAGTCCATGATAGTGCAAGCAGAGTTATTTCTGACAATGGTACCCATTTTACCAGTCAACTGTTTCAGAGATTTGCAAAAGAGTGGGTCTTTATCCATGTTACTAGTAATCCTCAATACCCACAGTCAAACAGCCTTGATGAATGTGCAGTACCGAGTGCAAAGCAATTAAAAGAGGTCAGACCATGACAATATCGATACCTTCTTGAATTTACTTAATCTCAGAAATATACCCCGTGACAATCCACTTGGCTCCCCTGCTCAGAGACCTCTATCTAGGCAAACCAGAACAACCTTGCCTATTAGTTTTAATTTGTTAGTGCCTAATGCTAAAAACAACAGAGCAATCAAAGCCCAACTTTTTAAGTAGCATTCTTTTCAGAAGTCCAACTATGATAAAATGAGCAGATTTCTTCATTCATTAAAAGAAGGAGAAACAGTGAGGATGCAAATAGCGAAAGGCTTTGATCGAATTGGTCACGTGAAAGGTATATGTGCTGAGCCGAGACCCTATATAGTGGAATTTGAGGGTATGGAATACAGAAGAAACCACAGGCATCTTCTTCCTGTGTCAGAAATAATATCACAGCATTGTACCTGTGATACAGACTCTAGATCTCAGACTCAGAGCAACCCTGACAATGTTCATACCAAAGAACATGTCTCAGTATCCATTCCCGTTCCTGATGATGTCCCAGTTGTCCCCAAAGTTGAACATTCCTTAAAGACAGTCTGCATTGCTAGATCCAATTTTGACTTTTATGTTACATGATCAGGTTGTATTTCTAGACCTAGTGCGAATTACACAGCAACCAGGACATAATTGTTTTATATGTCTAATTTTGTATAATTGCATGTCAAAGAATTAGTTTTCTAAAATTGTGTCAAAGATCATTTCTGTATAATTGCATATCATTGAGTACTGTCATTTGATATATGAACTATTTCTCAAAGATGGAGAATGTATAACAGAGGGTGTGTTGTAGGCAGGTGCATATAAATAGTGAGCACTTCTAGGCAGCAGTGCTATTTTGAAAGAACAGCCAGAGTGTTAACATGTATGAGTGCGGTAATCAGTCTGTTTATAAGTTTGTTTATGTTTACATACAAAGCCTCATTCCTGATGTGTTTGTGTGTAATAAAACTGAACCCACAACTGCTCATATGATTTATCCTGACTGGTGCAGAGTTGAAGGTGAAGGCAGATTGAGCAGGTTGAGTGATACAGAGCTCAAATGATCAAAAAGGGCCAGAAACAAACTTCAGGGAACCAAAACTTGCACAAACAATTTATCTTGCAAAGAAAATAAAATGAAGCATTTGTAAGGCACAAAACACATTATTAATTAAACGAGTAGCACAAAACATATTAATTAAACAAAAGGCACAAAGTGCATCATTTATTAAATGAAATGTTAGAAACCACAATATTTGATACAACTAGCAGAGATATTTATATGGGACTCAGAATTACCTCTAATTTGCATAACGGGCATGTTTAAAGTAAAATGAGAACAAGAAAAGTATAATGTGCATGATAAGAGATTAAATGGACATAATGCGTATGATAAAATGGCAAAATAAGCTTGAAAAAGCAAGGTTACTGCATGTTTAGTAAAAAGACTATGTTTTGGGCATGAACTACTATTTCACATTGACCAAAGCCATTCAACACATAACTTGAGTTGTTTGAGTATCTCAGAATGTGCAAAGTGTTTGCACAGTGTGTGCTTTATTATGGTGCAATTATTTCAAGGAGTTTGGTGTATGCAAAGTACATTTATATAGCAAAGTGCAGTCAAAGTACAACCGTTTTGAAAAGTTTCTTGTGCTGTGTACATTTATTCACAGAATGCCACAATTTCAAAGTGTTTCTTACACTGTACAGTTATTTTTGTAAATTACAGCCATTGTGAAGAGTTTTGTGCTGTATACAGTTTACTGGCAAAGTGCATTCATTTCGAAGTATTTCTTATTCAAAGCTTCTTCTGCTGTGTACAGTTTATTCGCAAAGTACAGTCATTTTAAAGTATTGCTTATTGCTTACACTGATGAGTGATTTTGCATAAGTACAGTGATTTCAAAGTCTTCTTGTGCTGGGGAGACCTATTTGGCAAAGTGCAGTTATTTCAAAGAGTATGTTGCCACCATTTCAAAGTGCTTCTTACACTGTACAGTTACTTTTTTAAAGTACAGTCATTTTGAAGAGTTTTGTGCTGTGTACAGTTTACTTGCAAAGTGCATTAATTTTGAAGTATTTATTACTCGGAGCTTCTGCTGTGTACAGTTTATTCGCAAAGTACAGTCATTTCAAAGTGTTCTTGTGATGGGGAGACCTATTTGGCAAAGTACAGTTATTTCAAAGAGTCTGTTGTGCTACTGGACATGATTACAAGGCATAAAGTTCTCATATATTTATGCGTCTGTATGTTTGCACATAATTCCAACAATTTCACTACTGTGTGTTGATATGGCCAAGGCATTTTGCAGACCAAGTCCACTTGTGCTTGATCATAATATAGCAGAGAACTGGAGATTATTTGAGCAGGAATATAATATTTTCATACACACAGTTTTTATGGCAAAGATACATGTACAAGGGCATTTATTTTGCTTAACCTAACTGGGTCAGAGGCCATTGAAAGAGAGAATTCATTTGTGCATGCATCAGCAGTATATGCTGTAGAGGGAGAAATCGCCATATTGTTGTAATGGCTGAATCAAGAGAAGAACCTGAATGCTTGAAACATATGTTTAGAGAAATATGTAACCCCCAGACAAATGTTACATTATAGAGGCACTTATTTTATACAAGAGACCAAAAGCCAGGTGAAATTTTTGCAGCTTATATAACTGAATTGAGAAATAAAGCTAAAGCATGCAGATTTGGTGATTTGAAAGATGAGTTACTAAAGGACAGACTTGTGTTTGTTGTTAATAATGCTGTAGTGAGAAAGATTTTGCTTTGTGACAGTGATTTAACATTGAGCAAAGCTATTGAGATTTGTCAAATCCATGAGCTCACAGAAAGGCACACATGTATGCTTACAAGTGACATGAGCTTATTTTCAGCAGTATCTAGAGCAAGTGCAGACAGCATACATCATGTGGCAAGCAGAAATAGGCCTAAGCTCATGGCAGCTGCAATCTCTACAGGATTCCCTGGGAGGACCCATAACTTTCTAGTAAGTTCTAAGACTGTTCAGCAAAACAGACATGCTCAGTGAAGTATAAGGGTGAGTCAGCAAAGCCCAACTCAAGCCTTATTGCTAACTGTCATAATTGTGGTGCCAGTCATGAGTCTAAAACAGAGAAGTGCTTAGCATTTGGTCTGCAATGCCACAAGTGTAGAAAATGGAACCATTTTCAAATGTTTTATAAATCAGGCAAGCCTCATTCAGTTATTAGGAAAGATCACTCAAAAAAGCAATTTAATCATGTAGAGAGCTGCAACCATACTTTCTATGTAGATGGTGTATCAGTGGTCAGTGAAAAGGTTAATTCAGTAGATTTGTTGGTAAAGAATAAAGTATTATGTAATATTCTGATCAATGGTAAGCACACGTAGCTCAAAGTAGATACCGGTTCAAAGTGTAATGTTATGTCAGCAGAAACATTTGCTAGAGTGAGAGCTAGTGTGCAACTTAATTTGGTCAGTTGTGTGAAACGTGTTGCTTATGGAAGTGAAGAGATTCAAACAGAAGGCTCAGTAATAATTTCAGCACTTCAGCTGGGAACAGTTAAAGCTTGCAATTTTATGTAGTCAGAAGACCTGTGCAGTCCTTATTAGATCTCACAGACAGTTTAAGATTGAAACTGCTTTCTTTTACCAAAGACGTCTATCATGTAAGCACATGTCCTAATTACAGCTTTATTGATGCTATTTTCTCAGAGTATGCTGATGTTGTCGGCGACAAATTAGGCAAACATCAGTTGTGTACTCCATGAAAGTAGACCCAGAGGTCAGTCCAGTGGTCAAACCAGCAAGAAGAGTTAAAATAGCTATGCAGGACAAAGTCAAGGTCCAGTTAGACAAGATGGTGCAGCAAGGTGTGATTTGTCCAGACAGAACCAACTGAGTGGGTGTCTTCCATGGTAGCTGCTCATGAAAAAAAATTGACATGAAATCAGAATATGCATTGACCCAAGAGACTTGAACAATGCATTAAGAAGATCTCATCATCCTATGCATATGGTCAAGGAGACTGTCACCCTCATGCCAAATGTCACTGTTTGTTCTGTCATAGATGCAAGGAGTTAATTTTGGCAAGTAATGCCTGATCACAAATCTTCCCTACTGACTACATTCAGTACCCCATTTGGTAGACACAGATTCCTCAGAATGCCTTTTAGAATAAATTCTTCCAGTGAAGTCTTTCACCATGCAATAGAGCAACTTTTTTCGGGCTATCAGTGTGCTATAATAGTGGCTGATTACTAACTGGAGGCAATGGTGTAGCAGAGCATGATGGAAACCTCAGGAAAGTTCTGGACAGAACGTGTGAAGTGAATTTAAAGCTCAATCCTCTGAAATGTAAATTCAGACTACCAGAAGTTACTTATGTAGATCATTTATTTACCAGTACTGGCTTATGACCAGACCCTTCCAAACAAGCAGGTATTGTTGAGATGCCGGCTCCAGACAATCTCCAAGCTTTACATTGTTTCCTTGGTATGGTTAACTATTTGGACAGATTCTTCCCTGACTTTAGTGAATTATCAGTGCTTTAAAAGAACTGACATGCAAAAATGTTCCTGGTCACAGTTAGAACAACACCAGAGAGCGTTTGATAACATCAAACAGCAAATTGGTAACCCACCTACATTGAGATACTATGATGTCCACAAACCAGTAGTCCTTTTCTGTGATGCTTCCATGTTTGGTCTTGGTGCAGCTATTCTTCAAGAGGGCAGACCTTTTGCCTATGCATCTAGAACTCTTTCCCAAACTGAGATGCAGTATGGACAAATTGAGAAGGAACTTTTGGCAATTGTGTTTGCATGTTCGAAGGTCTATCATTATATTTATGGCCAAGATATCCAAATCAAAACTTTTCATCAACCTCTAGTCATTAATTTAAATAAGCCTATGCATACCATTGCAGCAAGACTACAAAGAATGATGCTTAGACATGGTCTATACAAAAGTCAAGCTTCTTTATCTGTCTGAAACCTTATCCAGATTGCACAGAAATACCACAGAACAGCTTGATGCAGAGAATTTTGACTTTGATGTCATCATCATCTTCTTTCGGCTGTTCCCGCTGGGGGTCACGACAGCAGATCACCTGTTTCCATTTCTTCCTGTCCTCTTCATCTTGCTCTGTCACACCAACCACCTGCATGCCCTCTCTCACCACATCCATAAACCTTATCTTAGGCCTTCCTCTTTTCCTGTTACCTGGTAGCTTCATCCTTACCATCTTTTTTCCCAATATACTCAGCATCCCTCCTCAGCACATGTCCAAACCAATGTAATCGTGCCTCTCTGGCTTTGTCTCCAAACCTTCCAACCTGGGCTGACCCTCTAATATACTTATTCCTAATCCTGTCCACCCTCGTCACACCCAGTGCAAATCTTAACATCTTTAATTCTGCCACATCCAGCTAAAACTCCTGCCTTTTTGTCAATGCCACTGTCTCCTACCCATATAACATAGCTGGTCTCACTACCCTCTTGTAGACCTTCCCTTTCACTCTTACAGGTACTCATCTGTCACAAATCACTCCTGACACTCTTCTCCACCCAGTCCATCCTGCCTGTACTCTCTTCTTCACCTCTCTTCCACACTCACCGTTACTCTGAACTATTGACCCCAAGTATTTAAACTCATCCACCTTTGCCACCTCTACTCTTTGCATCCTCACCATTCCTCTATCCTCCCTCTCATTCACACACATATATTCTGTCTTAGTCCTGCTGACCTTCATTCCTCTTCTCTCTAGAGCATATCTCCATCTCTCCAGGATCTCCTCCACCTGTTCCCTACTCTCACTACAGATCACAATGTCATCTGCAAACATCATAGTCCACAGGGACTCCTGTCTGATCTCGTCTGTCAACCTGTCCATCACCATTGCAAATAAGAAAGGGCTCAGAGCTGATCCTTGATGTAAGCCCACCTCCACCTTAAACGCATCCGTCACTCCCACTGCAGACCTCACCACTGTCACACTACCCTCATACACATCCTGTACCACTCTTACATACTTTTCTGACACTCCTGACATCCTCATACAATACCACAACTCCTCTCTAGGCACCCTGTCATATGCTTTCTCTAAGTCTACAAAAACACAATCCAACTCCTTCTGACATTCTCTGTACTTCTCCATCAACACTCTCAGAGCAAAGATCACATCTGTAGTGCTCTTTCTCAACATGAAACCATACTGCTGATCACTAATTATCACCTCCCTTCTTAACCTAGCTTCCACTACTCTTTCCCATAACTTCATGCTGTGACTGATCAATTTAATCCCTCTGTAGTTACTACAGCTCTGCACATCACCCTTATTCTTAAAAATCGGTACCAAAACACTTTTTCTCCATTCCTTAGGCATCCTTTCACTTTCCAAGATTTCTTTAAACAATCTGGTTAAAAACTCCACTGCCATTTCACCTAAACACCTCCATGCTTCCACAGGTATGTCATCTGGGCCAACAGCCTTTCCATTCTTCATTCTCTTGATAGCTACCCTTACTTCCTCCTTGCTATCCATTGTAATCCCTACATCATCCAACCTTCTCTCCCTCTCATTCTCTTCATTCATCAACCCCTCAAAGTGATCTTTCCATCTCCTCAACATGCAAGTGTGTAATTTTTCTACCACAAGACTTGATGAGCTGAGAGATCATTCAAAGACTGATCCAATTTTGCAAAACCTCAACCAATTCATCAGTGTTGGATGGCCATCAAAGCAATCCTGTGTACCGCCAGAAGTAGAACCTTATTTCCATACAGAGATGAAATATTGATTGAAGATAGTATCATTTTCAAAGGTCACAAAGTTATTGTTCCGACTTTCTTACAACATGAATACATTCAGAATTTGCATCATGGCCAACCAGGTTCCAGTTCTACCAAAAGAAGAGTGAGAGAACTAGTATTTTGGCCTTCTCTATCAAAATACATTGAAAAAGTGCTTTCTTCTTGTTCAGTATGCAACAGTACTAAACCACATTTGCAAAAAGAGCCACTTCAGTTAAGTCAGATTCCTGAACTACCTTGGTCAACAGTAGCCACTGATATATTTGAGTAGAACAATCAGAATTACTTAGTGTTGGTAGACTCTTATTCAAACTGGTTTGAGATCGATCTGCTACCTAACATAACATCCAGTGCTGTTATTACTAAGATGAAACATCATTTCTCACTCCATGGTAGTCCACACAAAGCTATTTCTGACAACGGTACCCAATTTACCAGTCATTTGTTTCAGAGATTTGCAAAAGAGTGGAGCTTTATCCATGTTACTAGTAGTCCTGAATATTCCCAGTCAAACGGCCTTGCTGAATGTGAAGTACAGAGTACAAAGCACTTACTACAGAGGGCAAAACATGAAGATACCAATATCTTCTTGAATTTAATCTCAGAAATATACCTCGTGACAACCTACTTGGCTCCCTTGCTAGAGAGTTCTATCTAGGCAAACCAGAACAACCTTGCCTATCAGTTCTAACTTGTTGATGCCTAATGCTGAAAACAACAGAGCAATAAAAGCCCAACTTTTTAAGACTCATTCTTTTTAGATGTCCAGCTATGATAAAATGAGCAGATTTCTTTGTTTATTAAAAGAAGGAGAGACAGTGAGGATGCAAATGGTGAAAGGCTTTGATTGAATTGGTCAAGTGAGAGGTATATGTGCCAAGCCAAGACCCTATTTAGTGGAATCTGAGGGCATAGAATGCAGGAGAAACCACAGGCATCTTCTTCCTGTGCCAGAAACAATATCACAACATTGTGCCTGTGATATAGACTCTAGATCTCAGAGCAACCCTGGCAATGTTCATACCGAAGAACATGTCTTAGTATCCATTCCCATTCCTGATGATGTTTCAGTTGTCCCCAAAGATGAACATTCCTTGAAGACAGTCCCCATTGCAAGATCCAATAATAACTTTTGTGTTACATGATCAGGTTGCATTTCTAGACCTAGTGTGAAATACACAGCAACCAGGACATAATTGTTTTACGTGTCTGATTTTTTATAATTGCATGTCAAAGAATTACTTTTGTATAACTGCATGTCAAAGATCATTTCTGTATAGTTGCATGTCATTGAATGCTGTCATTTGATGTATGATCTATTTCTCAAAGGGAGAGGATGTAGAACAGAGGGTGTGCTGTACCTTAAAGATGCATTTCCAGAGGCAGGCATGTGTATATAAACAGTGAGCATCTGCAGGCAGCAGTGCCATTTTGAGAGAACAGCCAGAGTGTTAACATTTATGAATGTTGTTGTTAGTCTGTTTATAAGTTTATTTAAGTTTAAGTTACAAAGCCTCATTTCTGATGTGTCTGTGTGTAATAAAGCTGCTTGAACTGAACCCATGAATGCTCATCTGTTTTATCCTGACCGGCTAAGTGACCTGGTGCCAGAACCGGGATTGAGAGTGCAAATTCTTAAGCCAAGAGGTGGAGAGTTGAAGGTGAAGGCAGACTGAGCAAGGTGAGCAATACAGAGTTGAAACGATCAAAAACATTAAGAAATGAACTTCAGGTAACCAAAACTTGCACAAACAATTTATCTTGCAAAGAAAATGAAATGGAGCATTTATAAGGCACAAAACACATTATTAATTAAACAAGTAGCACAAAACATATTATTAATCAATGGAAACCTACGAAATGCATTATTAATTAACCAAAATGTTTGAAATCATTATATTTGATAAAACTAGCAGAGATATTCATATGGGGCTCAGAATTACCTCTGATTTGCATAACGAGCATGTTTAAAGTAAAACAAGCACAAGAAAAGTATAATGAGCATGATTAGAGATTAAATGGGCATAACGAGTACAATAAAAGGGCAAAATAAGCTTAAAGAGCAAGGTTACTGCATGTTTAGTAAAACAATGGTGTTTTGGACATGAACTACTATTTTGCATTGACAGAAGCCATTCAAAGTATAACTGGAGGTGTTTGAAGTATCTCAGATTGTGCAAAGTGTTTGCAGATTATGTGCTTTATTACACTGGAATTATTTCAAGGAGTTTGCTGTGTGCAAAGTACATTCATATTGCAAAGTGCAGTCAAAGTACAGCCATTTTAAAATGTTTCTTGTGCTGTGTACATTTATTTGCAGACTGCCACCATTTCAAAGTGTTTCTTACACTGTACAGAATTATTTTGCAAAGTACAGCTGTTGTGAAGAGTTTTGTGCTGTATGCAGTTTACTTGCAAAGTGCATTCATTTCAAAGTGTTTCGTACTCCGAGCTTCTTCTGCTGTGTACAGTTTATTCAGAAAGTACAGTAATTTCAAAGTATTTCTTACACTGATAAGGAGTGATTTCGCAAAGTACAGTGATTTTAAAGTATGCTTGTGCTACAGAGACTTATTTGGTAAAGTGCAGTTATTTCAGAGTCTGTTGTGCTATTGGGCATAATTGCAAATGCTGGCATAACGTTCTGGTATATTTATATGTGTGTATGTTCATACATAATTCCAAGCACCTTCACTACTGTGTGTTGATATGGCAGAGGCATTTTGGACATCCAGTCAACTTATGTTTGATCATAATATAGCAGAGAATTGGAGAGTATTTGAGTAGAAATACGATATTTTCATACAAGCAGCTTTTTCTGACAACATGCTTATACTAGGGCATTTATTTTGCTTAACTTAACTGGGTCAGAGGCCATTAAAATACAGCATTCATTTGTGTATGCATCAGCAGTATATGCAGGGGGGGATGCCATATTGTGGTAACTGGTGAATCAAGGGAAGACCCTGAGTGCTTGAAACGTAAGTTTAGAAAAATGTGTAACCTCCAGAGAAATGTTACATTAGAGAGGCACTTATTTTATACACGAGACGAAAATCTAGGTGAAACTTTTTGATTTGACAAATAAAGCTAAAACATGCAAATTTGGTGATTTGAAAGATGTTAATAAAGGACAGACTTGTGTGTGATGTTAATAATGCTGGAGTGAGAAAGATTTTGCTTTGTGACAGTGATTTAACATTAAGCAAAGCAACAGAGATTTGTCAAATCCATGAGGTCACAGAAAGGCACACATGTATGCTTACAAGTGACATGAGCTTATTTTCAGCAGTATCTAGAGCAAGTGCAGACAGCATACATCATGTGGCAAGCAGAAATAGGCCTAAGCTCATGGCAGCTGCAATCTCTACAGGATTCCCTGGGAGGACCCATAACTTTCTAGCAAGTTCTGAGACTGTTCAGCAAAACGGACATGCTCAGTGAAGTATAATGGTGAGTTGGCAAAGCCCAACTCAAGCCTTATTGTTAACAGTCGTAAATGTGGTGCCAGTCATGAGTCTAAAACAGGGAAGTGCTTAGCATTTGGTCAGCAATTCCACAAGTGTAGAAAATGGAACCACTTTCAAAAGTTTTGTAAATCAGGCAAGCCTCATTCAATTATTCAGCAAGGTCACTCAAACAAGCAAGTTAATCATATAGAGAGCCGCAGCCCTACTTTCTATGTAGATGATGTATCATTGTCTATGAAAAGGTTAATGCAGTAGATTTGTTGGCAAAGAATGAAGTATTTTGTTCTGTTTTGTTCAATGGTAAGCACACGGAGCTCAAAGCAGACACAATTTCAAAGTGTACTGTTATGTCAGCGGAAACATTTGCTAGAGTGAGAGCTGGTGAGCAACTTAATTTAGTTAATTGTGTGAAGCTTGTTGCTTATGGAAGTGAAGAGATTCAAACTGGAGACTCAGTAGTAATTTCATGCAATTCAGATGGGAACAGTTACAGCTTGCAATTTTCTGTAGTCAGAAGACCTGTGCCATCCTTATTAGGTCTCAGAGATAGTTTAAGATTGAAACTGCTTTCTTTTACTAAAGAAGTTCATCATTTAAGCACACGTCCCAATTACAGCTTTAGTGATGCTATTTTCTCAGAGTATGCTGATGTTTTCAACGACAAGTTAGGCAAACTTCCAGTTGTGTACTCCATGAAAGTAGTCCCAGAAGTCAGATCAGTGGTCAGACCAGCAAGAACAGTTCCAATAGCTATGCAGGACAAAGTCAAGGTCCAGTTAGACAAGATGGTACAGCAAAGTGTGATTTATCCAGTCACAGAAACAACTGAGTGGGTGCCTTCCATGGTAGCTGCTCATAAGAAAAATTCAGATGAAATTAGAATATGCATTGACCCAAAAGACTTGAACAAGGCATTAAAGAGACATCATCATTGTATGCATACAGTCGAGGAGATTCCTACTCTCATGCCAAATGCCACTGTTTTTTTCTGTCATAGATGCAAAGAGTTCATTTTGGCAAGTAATGCTTGATCACAAATCTTCACTACTGACTACATTCTGTAGCCCATTTGGCACATACAGATTCCTCAGAAAGCCTTTTGGAATAAATTCTGCCAGTGAAGTCTTTCAGCATGCAATAGAGCAAATTATTTGGGCTATCAGTGTGCTATAATAGTGGCTGATTTACTAGTTGGAGGCAATGGTGAAGCAGAGCATGGCAGAAACCTCAAGAAAGTTCTGGACAGAGTGTGTGAAGTGAATTTAAAGCTCAATGCTCTGAAATCTAAATTCAGACTACCAGAAGTTAATTAAGTAGGTCATTTATTTACCAGTACCCTTCCAAACAAGCAGCTATTCTTGAGATGCCGGCTCCAGACAATGTCCAAGCTTTACAGCCTTTTCTTGGTATGGTTAACTATTTGGGCAAATTCATCCCTGACTTTAGTGAGTTATCAGTGCCTTTAAGAGAGCTGACATGTAAAAATGTTGCCTGGTCACAGTTAGAACAACACCAGAGAGCATTTGAAACCTCAAACAGTAAATTGCTAACCCACCTACATTGAGATACTATGCTGTCCACAAACCAGTAGCTCTTTCCTGTGATGCTTCAAAGTTCAGTCTTGGTGCAGTTATTCTTCAAGAGGGCAGACCTTTGCCTATGCATCTAGAACTCTTTCCCAAACTGAGATGCAGTATGCTCAAATTGAGAAGGAACTTTTAGGAATTGTGTTCGCATGTTCGAAGTTCTCTGATTATATTTATGACCAAGCTATCCAAATCAAAACTGATTATTAACCTCTAGTCATTATTTTAAAGAAGCCTATGCATACCATTGCAGCAAGACTATAAAGAATGATGCTTAGATTACAAAAGTACAATTTCAAAATGGTCAATATAAAAGGCAAACTTCTTTATCTGGCTGATACCTTATCCAGATCACCCAGAAATACCACAGAGCAGCTTGATGCAGAGAATTTTGACTCTGGTGTCATGGAAGTGCATAATTTTTCTGCCATGAGAAATAATGAGCTGAGAGATCATACAAAGACTGATCCCATTTTGCAAATGCTCAACCAATTCATCAGTGTTGGATAGCCGTCAAAGCAATCCTGTGTACTGCCAGTAGTAGAACCTTATTTTCCATACAGAGATGAGATGCTGACTAAAGATGGTATCATTTTCAAAGGTCACAAAGTTTTAGTTCCTATTTGCTTACAACATTAATACATTCAGGTTTTGCATCATGGCCACCCAGGTTCCGATTCTACCAAAAGAAGAGCGAGAGAATTAGTATTTTGACCTTCTCTGTCAAAAGACATTGAAAAAGTGCTTTCTTCTAGTTCATTGTGCTACAGTACTGAACCACATTTGCAAAAAGAGCCACTTCAGCTAAGCCAGATTCCGGCACTACCTTGGTAAGCAGTAGCCACTTACATATTTGAGTGGAACAATCAGAATTACTTAGTGTTGGTAGTTTCTTATTTGAACTGGTTTGTGATCGATCTGCTACCTCACCTAACATCCAGTGCTGTTATTACTATGATGATAAAACATTATTTCTCAGTCCATGATAGTCAACACAAAGTTATTTCTGACAACGGTGCCCAGTTTACCAGTCAATTGTTTCAGAGATTTGCAAAAAAGTGGGACTTTAGTCATGTTACTAGTAGCCCAGAATACCCACAGTCAAACAGCCTTGGTGAACGTACAGTACAGCGTGGAAGGCAATTACTAGATAGGTCAAAGCATGAAGATACCACTATCTTCTTGAATTTACTTAATCTCAGAAATATACCTCATGACAACCTACTTGGCTCCCCTACTCAGAGAATTCTTTCAAGGCAAACCAGAACAGCCTTGCCTATCAGTTCTAATTGTTTGGTGCCTAATGCCAAAATCAACAGAGCAATCAAAGCCCAACTTTTTAAGAAGCATTATTTTCAGATGTCCAGCTATGAAAATGAGCAGATTTCTTTGTTCATTAAAAGAAGTATAGACAGTGAGGATGCAAACGGCAAAAGGCTTTGATCAAATTGGTCACGTTAGAGGTATATGTGCCCAGCTGAGATCCTGTTTAGTGGAATCTGAGGGCATGGAATACAGGAGAAACTACAGGCATCTTCTTCCTGTGTCAGAAATGATATCACAGCATTATATCTGTGATACAGACTCCTTAAATCAGAGCAACCCGAACAATGTTCATACTGAAGAACATGTCTTAGTATCCATTCCCATTCCTGATGATGTCCCAGTTGTCCCCAAAGATGAACATTCCTTGAAGACAATCCCCATTGCAAGATCCAATTCTGACTTTTGTGTTACATGATCAGGTTGTATTTCTAGACCTAGTGTGAAATACACAGCAACCAGGACATAATTGTTTTACACGTGTCTGATTTTTTATAATTGCATGTCAAAGAATTACTTTTGTATAACTGCATGTCAAAGATCATTTCTGTATAATTGCGTGTCATTGAGTACTGTCATTTAGTGTATGATCTATTTTTCAAATTGGTAGGATGTAGATCAGAGTGTGAGTTGTACCTTTAAGAAGCATTTCCAGATGTAGGGATGTGCATATTAATAGTGACCACATGCAGACAGCAGTGCCATTTTGAGAGAACAGCCAGAGTGCTAACATGTATGAGTGTGGTAGTCAGTCTGTTTACAAGTTTAGTAAAGTTTGCATTACAAAACCTCACTCCTAATGTGTTTGTATGTAATAAAGCTACTTGAACTGAACCCATAACCGTTTGTCTGTTTTATCCTGACCAGACAAGCGACAGGTACCAATCTCAATTAGATTGTTATGGAGAAGATAGTGGTCACTGGGATTAAATGCCTTTGTTGGGTCTATAAACAGGGCACCTGTAAGGAGGCCACTATCAGAGTGTAGCAGGATGTCATCAGTTAAGGACCAAAGTGCTGCTATAGAACTTCATTCTGGCAAGAATCCACATTGTTTGGAGGACAGCAGGTGGTACTGCTGGATATAGAGGGAGAGGTGGGTATAGACTATCTTTTCAGGAAGTTTGCCCAGACTTGGGAGGATGGATATTGGATAGAAGTGAAAGGTATTTTTTGGATTGGTTTGCTTTGGGAGGGGTTTAACTAGAGCAGTTTTTCAAATCTGTGAAACAAGGCATCATACAACATATATGTAGAAAAAGTAGGACACATAGCATGATGATCACATAAGTATATATCGCAGTAATAACCATGCGGATACCATTGCAACATAGCAGGCAATCATGGTGGCAGATTGTATACTAATGCCAAAATGTCTACTTCCCAACAATAATATCTTTCTAAACTGTGGGCATGAAAACATCAGTCTGCTATGTCTATGTGAAACAGACATCCCAAGTATATATGTTTGAATCATAATGGACAGCATATGTCCACAGCAGTAAGGCAATACATGCATGAATAACCATGTCATTAAAAGCACAGTACAACTGTATGCAAGTAGAAGAACTCCACATACATATTTGTGCACAACTCAAGATGTACAGGAATTCCAAAGCAAGGAATATGCAGCACTGGACAAACACATGAAATGTGTAACACGTAATTAATGCAAAATCAGCACAGTAGCATGCAACAGGTAAACAGCAGGTAGCAGAGGTAAATACCAAAATTTTACTTTACTATCACACACCCATATACTGCCATGCAAACATAACAGAACAGGTGGCACAATCATCAACACTGATTTAAATATCACAGTGCATGAGTAAGACTGATCACGGGAAAATCATGTGTACACACGTAATCACAGTGCATGAGTAAGACTGATCAAGGGAAAATCATGTGTACACACGTAATCACAGTGCATGAGTAAGACTGATCAAGGGAAAATCATGTGTACACACGTAATCACAGTGCATGAGTAAGACTGATCAAGGGAAAATCATGTGTACATGCCTATATACATGCATGAGTAAGACTGATCAAGAAAATATATATATATATATATATATATATAGGAATAAGCATATATATATATATATATATATATATATATATATATATATATATATATATATATATATATATATATATATATACATGTACTTCCATGTAAATCAATGCATTTTTACTACAGATACATACCCATGGACAAGTATGTTAACCTGTGTATACATGTCTCAATATGAGCTATGGTCAAAAAGACAGGTTAATGTTATAATGAAGATACAGACAAAAAGGGAGCCATAAAAGATACTATACATAGCATTCCCATCTTTATATTCAAGAAGGGACCACTGAATGTCAGTGCAGTATCTCAAGGATACATGTACAGATGTACTTAATCAAAGACATGTCATGTGTGTGAACCGACATATGATGGCAAAAATCAACACACAAATGTGTGCAGCATATACACATGGATAACATATGCAGATTAAAATTCCATTACTGACATCACTGTATTAAGTGAGAGAAATGGGAATAATGCAGCATGTGAGTCGTTGACATTCCTTCTAAGTATATACTTGACCAACACAAGCCAAACAATTGTGTCACACTTGCATAATGCTAACTGCAACAGTCATATATGTTATATACATGACAGAGTGCATCTGACATAACAATATTGTGATCCACTGTATGCATATGAGTACACACATATATATTGAAGGAATAACACCTCTGCCTGTATGGAACAATTTCTGCAGTAATGACATAATGTAATGATCATAGGATCATAGGAGGTTACTAGTCTAAAGGCCTCAGGGCCCTTATAAGCCTAGCCAAGTTCAAACCATGTTCCCAAGGGTGTCTGGTTCAAGCAGACACTAATATCAGCACCTATTGCCCCTGTCCAAGAGGAACACAGGTGGAACCCCCTGGGGTGAGTCTGGTTACACAGCCTGTCATCCAAATTATGCTTAAATAGGGCCAACAAGGGGCTTTGTTTAACATGAATAGCAAGCTTGTTCCAAAGATGGGACAATCTCTGTGAGACAGATTTGTCTCTCTAGGAAGTTTTTTTGATGTCACATACCAGGTTAAGGTCCTTTGAGTGAGTGACCTGTGTGCCATTTGACTTGTGAATGTGCAGCATTTCATTTAATGCTGGATCAGAGATTGCTCCATATGCAATGCATATAAATAGTAATAGTAATGCATGTGCCATTTGCTAATGTGCATAGCTCTCAACTATACCGAATTCCTCAGTATATTTACCAACTTTGAGGTTCAAATAATGGGGTGCCACGAATTCCCAAGTGGCCCCTGTAATTCCCGTTTTTTTTTTTCAATTTTTTTTTTACAGGTTGTCGCTGATGTCATCACAGGCAGGGTATGCGCAATGACATCAGCTTAGTGAGGGAGACTGCCAGCCAGTTGGAATAGGACTTTCCCTGCTCAGACAGACTGTTTGTTTATGTTTGTATGCAGCAGTAAACTAGTTGGACTGGTCCACCACGAATCGGAAGGAGTATAATATCTCTACCACGGAGAGAACAATTAAATGTGAGTTTGCTCGCCAGGTTAGCTGCTGTCATGTTGCATAGGCATCTCCATATTTGTTGTCCTTTTTTTGAGTTACAGAATGAAATAGTTAGTTGAGTTCTCTGTTTAAATAGTCCTGCAAAGTTGTGCTTCGGCAGTTAATGGGTCAGACTAAGGCTCAAATGGAGGTATTTCCAAGAGGGTTCCCTTATTTGTTTAATAATTTATTGTGACTTAGAAACCAGTATTTCCCATGTATTGACTTCAAGTAACAATGTTCCATACCATGCTTAAAGCCTTACTGTGTCGGCAAACACAAGTGCATATGTGTGCTTTTTAATTTTAGCATTTGCAGGCAGCAGTATTTGTGTGGTATGTGATGCTGTGTTTCTGGCTATTTGTTTAAAGTTTTCTTTTTATGAGAAATGTCTCACTAAGTTTTTACATTCATGCTTTGGTTAACTTGTGAATTTTTGCATTAAGTTGGGGCTGGATAAAGATCACTGAGGGAAGTTACAGATGTTTAAATGACTGTTTTATCCTAAGAAGTGGCCATTCAGTGGTGTAATTTATTCCTGAGCATTTCCTTTTTGAAGCAGTCATCTGTTTGCCAGAACTCACTGATGTGGATTTTTCTTATGGGTGTATGGCTTTACTGCCCATTGTGTATCACTGTGAAAATGAACAACTGCATATTAACAGAATGAATGATATATCTGAATTTTGGTAATGGTATTGATTGTGCAATAGCTGTGTAGTCTTTGTTAGATAAATTGAC
Organism: Protopterus annectens; assembly: GCF_019279795.1. Classification (NCBI taxonomy): domain Eukaryota; kingdom Metazoa; phylum Chordata; order Ceratodontiformes; family Protopteridae; genus Protopterus; species Protopterus annectens. The sequence continues at coordinate 405,756,055 of NC_056727.1, forward strand.
ATATTCTATTGTCACGACTGTTGATTTACAGTAAAAGTCAAATGACTGAGTAAGGAAGGGCTAATAATAATGAAAATAAACTAAGAAGTGTATATGTACTTTTTGTGTGTGTGTCTGTGAATGGTGAAATGCTTTTGGAATGACCACCAATAAACAAAAAGCTTATGGCTTACAACTTTTCTGTTCAGGCATGCAGGGTAGTAGCCAAGCTGTAGACTGGGTCTGTTGTTTTTAAATAATTTTTGCAGTATGAGAAATATATTCCAGTGCTGTCATATGTATTTCATAAATCATTCTTCAGTTACATCCTTTGGTATACTGCTTGTTTTCAAAACCCTAACGTTTTTTTGACCTTTTGTTTGCTAATGGCAAAATCTGTTAAGTGTTCGAAGGATATGGGGGGGGGGGGTGCTCCTACACGATTATTGTATTCACACTTATCTTGCTGAACCCTTCAAGAAAGTAGTTACAGTAAGTTCTGTTTTTAATCATTAAGATGATTGTACATATGCTGTAATTATTAATTTAAGGAAGTTTAATTTATGTAAGAATACAAAAAGGTTGAAACGACTGCATTAGCATGATATTGTCGAATCCATCATGCAAGTAGTTTATGTGATTGTGTTTAGTTCCAGTTTTTAATTATTGAGGTATCTGCCTGTTCCTGTTACAGTACATTGATGACCTGCATTTCCTGTGTCTGTCTTAGCATCCCTTTACATTTTGTTGTTCATTTACATGCTGTTATGATGCTTTGTTTCTAACAGTGAATGCAGCTACATGCAGATGAATAAAACAAAACACTTTGTGTCCATTCATATGAAGGGAGAATACAAATGTAAAACATATCTGTACGCAGAATGAAATAGCAATTTTTATTATTTTTGAAAGTGTTAAAAGTATGGCAGTGGGAGTGCATCAGGGATTGGTGCTTGAGCCATATTTGTTTACAATATGTATGTCTGGCTTTCCAATTCAAAGTAAAACATAGGTCAGAAAATTTGCTGATGGTGTGAAGTGGTTCCTGCCGTTAATAAATTTTATATGATCATAGGATCATAGGAGGTTACTAGGCTAATGGCCCTGGGGCTCTTACAAGCTTAGCCAAGAGTTTATCCTCAAAAAAGACCCCTCAGCCAGCACATTTTGCCCCTGTCAATGAGGGACAAAGATGGAACCCCTGGGATAAATTTGTGGTTTCCCATCCACTTATCAGGGACGAGGTGTATGGATAGCTGTTCAGATGAATGTGACAAAAACAATGACCTAAGAAAAACATGAGAGCAAGCCAAATGGAGCAGATGTCCTCAAAGTGCTTCAGAATGTATTTTTTGACCAAAGAAAGTTCAGACCTTATGTTAACTATGTGTGTTTTTACTTTATTTTTTAAATGATTTAGAAGCAAGAAGCAATGAGCAGACCAACGTGAGAATAGTATCCTTCTTCAGAATCTTAAAACTAAATACGTAACTTTTAAGGTCTTATGTTCATAGAAACAGCACTAATTAGGCTATTAATCTATAAAACAGCATCATAAAGCTGTATTAAGCCAGTTTTAAACAGTCTTGTAAGGAATCTTTTGAAGAGACCTATACATTCAGTTTTGGCTTTTAACTTTGAGGGCTAAGGCTGTGATGTGCTAATGGGATTCATCTGTAATCCTGGGTTTGAATATTTCAGTTTCTGTTCACAAACCTGTTGCCTCTGTGTATGTCACTTAATCAGTCAGTGCTATTAAGCTATACCTTGCCTTAACTGATAAAAATGAGTACAATAAAATACCGTCCTCAAGGAATGGAGTTAAACTAAATTAGTTGTTTATTGAATATTTATTATCACAATGTGGTCTTCTCTCTCTTTTGGATTCTGTGCCCAATAATTTTTTTTCTTCAAATCATTTAGTCTTCTTATTTTGCCACTTTCTGTGAAACACAAATGAAAAAGAATATGTTTGTAATTACATTGCAAGTGTGTAGATTGCTATCCGGTTTATAAAGCTGTAAAATTGCTCTACAATTCAGATTAAAAAATACCATCTAGGTTTGTCAGTATAAAGTGCTACATGACTTTCATGATCATATTTTGGCTGTCTGTTCTTCAGTTTGCGTTTAAAAGTTGGTATCCCACAATTCCATTGGAGTGGGTGGGGTTACATAATTATGTATGCAAAATTTATGTTAAGCAGCATACAGATTTGTACTGATTTTACATTGGCCTTTGTCCAGATTTTTGATGTTTCCTGGTTGAGAGGTATGCTAATGTGTGTCTACTGAAGCAGTAAGACAGAGCCACATATGACCTAAAATATGCAGTGTTCATAATGACATATGTCCGGAAAGCATGCCTATATTGTACAAAATGGAATAGTGCAAACACCATGGTGGCAGAATTATATAAGTGGATCATACATACAATGTTTACATCCCTGAAGGACCATGGTGACTGAGTCAAATAACCCAAAAAGATCTCCTTATTGAGCTCTCATAAGGAGTCACGCATGGCCCACAACATGTCCTTGAAAAAGTTTTCTGTCAGGTCCCTCATCTGTATTTTGAACACAGTCACTACATTCCAAATCTGGTCCAAATGCCTTGCAGGTTGGTGGATGTCTTCAATGCTGATCTGCAGGGGCAATGTCGTGTGCAGTCCTGGTCTGTTGTCATCATCATCACCAACACCATCACCATCATCATCATGATTCCCATCTTGGACCTCAGATTCCAACTTGGCTGGTAGTGGTGGGGTGAATCCACCATCTTTTAATGGGTGAAGCAGCATGAGCCCCATGCTATGTCACATTTTAACACAGGAACACCATTATGCACACATAACAGGTATTAACTTAAAAACAAGAATAATTGCAATTCTGACATAAAGTACACATTCCACATGTTTTAACTGTTATGAATGTGATATTACACTACAGTCTGTCCTAATCCAACTAAAGTGCTTTATTTAAAGGTATGCATACATCCAATCCATAATAAATTACAAAATGGTGTGTAACATACATCACAGTTATATGCCAAACATGTCTGAAATAAAGCACAGTCATTGATAAGGCATACATATACATGCATATGCCCATTAAAATACATAATTGTTACTTAAGTATATTATTTGACACTGTAAGTTATGTTGCTGTGAAAGTTCTGTTACAAAACCTATCAGTAATCATATGTATATTTATGGTATACCAAAGTAGAGATCACACAATGCATGATAAATGCTGTTGAAGCATTATGAAAGGTGTGGAAAGGAGGTCTCTCACACAACAGTAATATATATATATATGGCCATAATACACATGGCAAATCTTTTCACAGTGTCACATCTATCTAATGCTTTATACTATGTATTGACATGTGTCACATAACACAATCAGCCTTACAGACAGACATCTGCAACATCTATTAATTTCTGCCATGTCAGACGTGCACCAAGAGAGTATATGACATGCAACTAACAATATCAAAATGTATCAAACAGGACATGTGTAACATTTACCCAAGTTACATTACAGCCCAGTAAATTACTAGTGCCACAGTAAAAGACATCAGATCTGGCCAATAAGGTTTATGTATACATTATATAATTAAAGACACAAAGGTGTAATAATAACAAGTGTAATGTAATGCACAATTCTAAATGTCCTAATATTCAGGTATTGATAATATAAATAGAAGGCCTTGACTGACTAAGCACACCCGTCGTACATTTTCATTAAGTAACTCAGGTACGTTACATGGCAACAGTACTCAGTTTTTCAGACATACATCTGTTACTTGTATAATTTTTGGTGTATCAACATTCTGTATGCATGCAAAATACACATGTGAACAGCAGACTGGCATATATATCAGTAAATTCAAAGACAAGTCTGCCATGCCATTCTGTGAACATTTGGTATAGCATTACATTATATCAATCAAAGCAACACTGATCACTTACACTGAGTGCAGATCTTTTTAATCTAGACTCTGGTGTAACCCTGTTTATAGATAGGCAACTCAGGCCCTTAGTCTTTATTCAATTTTATTATTAAATGTGCACTTGCATTCAAGTCCTTTGTTGATGGCATCGACTTTTCTAAATACCAACTCTCCAACATGATTGCTATGGATGAAACTGCAGTGTTTATGGGCCAAGGATCTCAAACAATTGATCAGAGGGAAGCCTCATCAATCTACATTCCCTCCACTGGTTACAAAAGTGCACATGTTACCTGTATTTTGGCAATTCATCTAGATGGAAAGAAAACCCCACGTCTAATCATTAGTAAGGGCAAGAAAGATAAGAGTGAACATGTTTTGGGCATTTACATTCTTGAAATT
>NC_056727.1:406085388-406285388 GCF_019279795.1 Protopterus annectens
ACTTCCCTGGTATTTAGGACAAGGACCAAAGATCTTTCTAGATTTCACACAGAAGAAGTAGCCTCACCTATGATGAGACACACAGGAAGATTAAGTTCATGCAACTCAGAAAAGCCACTCGTGGAATTACTGAGAAAGAAGATTCCCCTCACACTTTCCTAATTTTCCAACTTTGTGAACAAGCTTGCTTCTTCAGTAACCAGATGCCTATAAAGACATTAAGTAAGGAAAAACTAAAAAAAAAAATTTGTTACATTTTGTATATGAGAAGGTTACATGATGATACTTGGAAAGTACTGTTGAAATAATTCTAATAATGCTATAAGCTGTCTTGCCAGTTAGATAAAATACCAGAAGACCTGAGATTTCGAACATCTATGACCCTTCTGGAAATCGGGTGCACTTAACTTAGATATTATTTTCTACAACAGACTTTTGAAACTTTATTTCCTCTCAAGAGATGATGTAGTTTAAAATGTAACCCTTCAGGCCAGGAGGACCACAGCTGTTTTTGGTGGGTCCATGCATGGTCAAGTGACAATTTGCTGCTTAATGCTTTGTCACGTTTTCCATACATTTTTGTTAAGTCTCAAACATTAGAATTTCCTTAATAACAAAGACTGCAGATGCTTGTGCAAGATTAGTATTATAATAATGAAGAAAGCCTTTGTTTTAATTTTCAAGCAATAATGCTGTAAGTGTGCAGAAATACAGTATTGTTAGTAACTCTGCATTTATCCACAGACTTTGCCATGAACCTGGCATCATATTCAACGTGGGTATACCAACATTACATTAAAGAATGCTGTAACATAAACAGAAAATATTTTCACTGTCTGTGTAGAAATCATGTTATAAATGTAATATGTGAGAATTAATCCAGTATTCTGTAACACCAGTGTAGCCATTTTTTGGGTATCAGTTTATTTTCAGAAACTACTGTAATGTATTTCCTGTGAGTTTCAGGTTTTATACATCTAGAAGACTGTACTATGCACTTGCGTTTTGCAGGTTAGGGGAATAGACATACATATTTAAACTCTTTATAGAGTCCATTGTGCTATTTCGTGATATTCTGTTCTTTGTGCATTTGGTGCAAATGAAGTCATGCTGACAGAAAACTTGTATATCACCAGTGTAACAGGATGGGAAATTAGTTTTTAGATGCACCTCTCTTAAACTAAGGATTAGGATTACTTAGGCCCTCAGTGATCTTGCCAGGATAAATAACGGCTAGGCATTTATTGATAGGTTGCTTTCCACTGTGGTGGGGATAAAAAAGCCTGTCCTGTGCTGAGTCCTGACAGAGGGTAAAAGTCTCTCACCATTTAGTATTTAAAATTCTGAGTGAGTAGACTGAGATAATTGCATATGCTAACTGCACCTTAGAAAAGAGTTTTATTGCAGGTGCCCTGGATCTCTTGCATGATGGCTGTACCAATTTTCTGCCCTTTCAGCACTCTGGACAGCACAACATGAAAAAGCCTTTACCAGCAGATGGTAAGTCAACATCCATCCCAAAGAGTAAGTAAGCTGGGGTATCCTTACAGTGTGAGTAGTGGTGGGACATGATGACTCTGATTAATAAAGTCTAGATAACCATATGTGCAGGCCTACAAAAAGCCAAACAGGAAAATAGCAGTCATTTAAAGAAGTAGCCATACTGTTTTAAAACCAAATTAAAAAAATGAGGCTCAGACTATTGAAAGTTAAAATGAAAGGTACCACAATTAAGGCGCACCAGAGTTAGCATATACCTCTTATAACTTCTCTCTCTCACAAAGGACAGACTAACAGTTCCTCAGCCATTACATTTTGTTCTTCCTGTCAGTTAATTAAGAGCTGAGACAACTACTGGCCCAAATAAACATTTTAATTTTATTTACCATTTATTCATATGGATAGGAAAATGACCAAAGCTCAGTGACCCACACCTGTACCTCATCATATAGGTGATGAGTAAGAGTACGCATAAATAAATATACATTTGGCCAGATGTGATTTAGTGTTATGAATTCCTCATAGGAATTGCCAAAGCAGCATGTGACAGCTTCCATTCCCACATTCAATTTTCACATGCAGGCACATGAAATTGGACATGAGGTTGTTTTACATTTTTTTGCAGAAGTGCATGCTTGAATAAGCCTAAAATTACTTTCATATTTTTCTATCCATTTTTAATACATTGCATATAGGCTTACTAGATTCTGACAAAAGTTTCTCAGCTTATTAGCTCCTCTGCATTCCTTTTCAAGTTTTAGGAAGTTGCTTGGTAACGTAACCCCATAGCTGTAGCTTTAGCATTTTTTTCCTCTAATTTTAACATTAAGTTCATTAAAAAGCACTAGATCCCTGGATATTATGTTGAATTGTTGTCCACTGGGAATAATGTTAGGTGTATGACTGAAATTTGGGTGGTGCTACGATAGCGTTGTCACCTCACAGTAAGACGTTGTCCTGTTCGATCCTCAGCTAGAGCGTCTTCTGTGTGGAGACATGCGTGAATGGGCATACCTTCATTGAAGGTTGTGCGTCAGAGCTGGCAACTCGGCATGTAAAAATCTACTGCCAATCATTAGTGGACCGGAGTTCCACTGTGGCGACCCCTAACCGGGAAAAGTCGAAAGACACAACATATAGAGTTATTATTACACTTGTTTTGGGTGTATATGTGATGCACTATAAGCTCTACAAAAATAGTGTGGCATCTTGTATTTATGTGTACATGTATGTGTCTGTTATATATATGTGTGTGTGTGCGTGTGTGTGTGTGTTTTTGTATATGTGTGTGTGTGTGTATGCGTATGTATGTATATGTGTGTGTGTGTATGTGTGTATGTATGTATATGTGTGTGTGTATATATGTATGCATATATGTGTGTGTGTGTGTGTGTGTGTGTGTGTGTGTGTGTGTGTGTGTGTGTGTATATATATATATATATATATATATATATATATATAAATCTTCTTTCATTGATCCATTTGAATGATGCTAGAATGCTACAGCTTTGCCACCAACTCTCTGTAAATGAGTTTATTCTCATCTGGCGTTTCAGTAATATGAGACCAGGTTTGCAGTAGGCAGCCCTGATACACCAAGCAAACAGTTTTGGTCTTTATAAGTTGTCAGCCTCTCCTTTTCCCCAAATGATGGCAAGGAAAAACCTTTAGTCTTTGATTGTTTCATATTGTAACTGAACTTTCTATTTTAACCACTAAAATATGACTTTCAAAGCAGCACTGCAAGATGAAACTCCACTCCACTCTGCTTGGCTAATATAGGGGTGGGAAGATTAGTAGACTTCTTGCAAAATACTGCCATTTCTATGTTTCTAAAAGCAGCCCAGGTGATTTTACTCAGACATGGATACAAAGTAGAGGAAATGGTAACATGTTTTAGGCAAAGAATAACCGATACTACAAATCATGACATATGCAAGATCTGTTATAGCAATGCAACTCATATGCCATGTGATAATTTATAATGGTATGAGAGGAAGAACAGCTGTGGGTTATGCTTTGGTTAGATTCACATTAAAATCCATGAATACTGTTTGGTGTGGTGTCTGTTTAAAGCACGTGCACAAAGAACCATTGGCAAGATTAGAAGTAATCCCAGACATGGCTAACTACAACTACTATCCTGTTTGCAAAAAAAAAAAAAACAAACATATACAAAACAGAATATGACAGACATTGTTATTTTATTAGTTGCACTATACAGACAGCAATACATAGGCTTTAATTGCACATGTCCTCTTTGTTTTTTCAAGTGTTTGCTTTAATGGAATTCCCAACAGCACATTGTCATGACAAAATACTTGCTACCACTCCTGCTTTCATCAGAGGTTCAACAATGAAAATCCTGTTGAGTGCACTATCATTCACAGTTTATAGTTTAACCAAAATTTCAGCTCAGCATAGAACTTTTCATGCCTCCAGTTATTATGCTCATGCTATTAATTAGCGGAAGTTACTTTACTCTGATTTACAGCAACCTCAGAATTCATTATATTCAGCAGGGGTGCAGAGCTGTAAAAGATAGGGTTGTACCCCAAAATATTAAGGCTTTTTTACTTTATTGGATGATATTTTACCTTTAACAAAATTTTTGTAAGACTACTTGTGTACAGTTTTTGGTTAATGCCCCCCCCCCCTTATGGCAGTATGACAGAGACTAATATGTCTGAAGCTTTTGAACATGCATCTTTGAGTTTGTTTTGATCTAATAAAAGAATATTATTTCACTAATTAAAACAAAACAAATGTGAATCTTCTTCATGGAGCATATTAACACCCCCCCAAAAAAAACTTGTTAAGCTGCTTTTCATATTCTTCAAATGTCTCCTATTAACAGCAGCAGCTGTCCTTTGTTACTGCCTGTTGCCAGTAGAATATTTTTATCCTACGTTAGGAAACTGTGTCTTAGTATGACATTGTTTATTCAAGCATAGTTTCTAAAGAAGGCTATGCTGAATTAAAATCACATTTTAGAGCAGATACACAATAAACCATAAAATTCAGTCAAATGCCGTATATGTAAGGTGTTGAATTAATGAGGTAAAAGCAGTATATTACATGCAGAAAATCAAGATAAGTAAATACCAGTGTGTACATTTCCAGCAGCAGAATATTAAATAGATGAGTATGTTTAGTATCTTGTTTAGGATGTTATAAAATCCAAAGCTGGAATGCATATTAGAGAATTAGTCCACAATATTGCACATGAGGAGAGCAAACAATAGGAAAGTAACTGACTGACTGCAGGCACGGTCCAAAGGGAAATAGTGACAGATATGTGGAGAAGAACTAAAGAAAATAAGGCATAACCAGTGCTTAAAGTCAGAAGCATTGATAATGAGTGTGAAAACTTCATAGGTGAAAAGAATGATGGAGGAGTGATGCAACTTGAACAGAAATGGAGTTAATTAATTGACTAAAAAGTTGCAAGAACATCTACTAGTTAGAGGAGGTCTAAGATAAAAGGAGAGAGAGAGAGAGACAAATTAAATGAAAAGTAAATAAATTCTTCTTGTATAAAAGAAGGGAGAAATATTTGCAAACATCATTAACATACATCTCATCTGCCATGGTTTAGGCATAGCTGTATGAATTTTGCCCTCAGATTTAGCTTCCCTTCTCCTAGAATTATTGATTTTCTTTTTAAAGTTAGACCTGTTCTAAAGGATACTAATAGGACTTAATTCTCAGTGGCTGACTCATATGAGAGTAAGATCATTTTAATAAGTGCAATATTACATTATTTTGCATGACATTTATAAAATATAATTTTTCTGGGTAACATACAACAGTAATCAAGAGCTGCATCAAAGTGTGCCTTTCAGTATCTCAAAGTAATTTTTACTTCTGACACAGTTGTTTTACAGCAAAATATTTACTAAAACAAATATATGTGTGTCTGCAAGCTAAATTGCTTAACTCCAAACTGCATACAAAATGCAGATGCCTGATAAGTGCAATAAGGTTTTGGATGATGTACTTACACCATACAAATGATACACCAGAATGAAAAATGGAGGTTTTATGTTCAAAACTATACAGATCTTGAGAAGGGTAAGGGGCAGACATTTGTAATGTTGAAAGGCATGGAGAGACCAAGCCCCTCACTGCAGTTAAATGAGATGCTTACTGAGCATGCTTGGATAGGTTAAGCACCACATGACAGAGTTAAAAGAAAACAGAATTGTTTAGTATGGTAAGATTACAAAGGGCATTGAAAAGTTATTTTAGATTGCTGTTGGATTCAGCACTGTTTAGGTACTAAAAGTAAATGCTTTTTTGTAGAATTGTCAGTTTAGAATACCATATTGAGGAAAAGTTCCTTTCACCAAAGAGATAGGAAATTGTATAACAAACTCCTTGTAAATATCACAAAGGAATCTAGCATTGACAAATACACAACATTTATTGGCCACTGGTTTGGGGATAAGGTTTTTAGTTGTTAGAAATAGTTGACAAACTCATTTAAGGTCACAGCTGAGACTTTGAGTTGGATGCCCACTGAATATTGAGCACTGAACACTGATATTATTGTTGTGCATTCTGTGATCATAGAATCAGTGAAATCAATGGAAGAATTGTTATTTTCTGAAATCAGAGTGAAAGGGAAGTGGGGAAACAAGCATTGGTAGGGTTGCATGTGAACTGATGGATATCGTTTGTTCCTGTGGCTTTGTGGTAAATATATATACATTCAGGTAACATATATGTTTGCAGAGGAGTTCCATTAAACAAAGAAATTGTTTTCATGATGGCAGCATCAATTTCTCATGTTTCCAAAATATGGACGATTGTTCTAATTGAATCACCCCATTCATATAATGGGAATCTGGAATTGATCTCAATGGATTTTGAGTAATTTAGGAAGTTATTGTGAAAAGGCTTGATATTTCATCAGTTGCACTTAGGGTCCCTTTATAACAAAATGACTTTTTTCTTGTTAATTTAAATACATTTCTGTATAGATTCAAATATGTTGAGCACTGCTTTTGGAATATACCGATAGCTACTGTTAAACAATGGATCAAGATAATAAACCAAGCAGAAGGAATTGTGTTTCTTTTTCAGAGTTCCCCTTAAATGGATTTTTTTATCGTTTATGGATTTATAATTTTGCATACCACTTTAAAATTTCACATTCGCATGATTAATTATTTACTTTTTCTCATGTCTATAATATTCATTTTTTTCTAAAATTGCAGGTTTTGATATCTAATGCTATAATTTCCATTGTGTTATTTGCATGTGTGTGTGTGTGTGTGTGTGTGTGTGTGTGTGTGTGTGTGTGTGTGTGTGTGTGTATATATATATATATATATATATATATATATATATATATTTTTTTTTTTTTCTGTCCATAACTTTATCTACATAACCCAGCAGCTTCAGATCTAAGCTGAGGTTCACATAGCTATAATCTCTGAGAGATCCTAATCAGGAAAGCAACCCACATAAAGGCAGTAGCATTGTTGCCTCAAAGCAAGAGGTTCTCCCGTTCGATTCTCGGCTGGAGTGCGGAGAGTGCCTTCTGTGTGGAGTCTGCATGTCCTCCCTGAGGTTGGGTGGGCATTCAAAAGACATGCATAAATGGACATGCCTTCATTGAAGGTTGAACGTCGAGCTGGCACCTTGGCGTTCGTGAAAGTCTACTGCCAATCATTAGCGGACCGGAGTTCTTCTGTGGCGACCCTTAACCGGGAAAAGCCTACAGCAACAACAAGTAATCTAACCAGAAGTTGGCCAAAAACAGAGGATGACTTAACTAGGAAGGGAAAAAGCTATCCCTTTTCTACAAGAAATATTTAGTCAAAACTATTACATTTTCTGATGAGCTCTGTGGCATACATGTATAAAGCTTTGGTTATGACTTGGAAGCCTAAGTTTGATTACCAGCTGAGATACTAGAAGAGCTTATTAGGAAATAATGTGAATGAATGTCCGCTGTTGGTTCAGTCCGTCTAGGGGAGGGAGGTGGCTTTGGTTCACCAGCAGCATGACACATATAGGGAACACTGGATACTGACTGCACTAGTGGAATTTGGGCTTTTTGAGCACACACTGTGATTGTGCAAGTGCACAAGCCATGACAGTTAGTGGAGCTCATAGAACTACCTCAAGGAAGGGAAAGCACTGAGAGGAGAGATAGGCTACTCAACAAGCCTTGCAAGTGGCCCACTTTGTACCACCTGACTCTTCCCACTGGGGAATAGATGGAGTGATCAATCTGAACTGGTAGGATGTTGCCCTTCAGAATGAATGAGTTAATTGGGTACAAGTAGGGGAGCCATCAGCTGGGTCCTGTGTTGTGTAAAAAAATGATCACTTTCTCTCCTGTTTGCTTTTTAATGTTAAACTGTTCTTCTGCATTAATTATTTCCTTAAAACATATCTCATGAAACTCATACGGTGTCAAATGCTGTTCCAAAGTATTTGGCAGGAATTAATCAGCTTATAACTATAATTAATTTAATATGGATGTAATTCATTTAAAATGGCTGCTTGCCACAGTAGGTATTTCCATTGTATATCTGTCCTATCGCTGTAGAGATGATCCTTTTATGTTTAGTTAAATACTATGCTTTTTAGAGTTGGGGTAAAGATGCTATATATTTGCCAAAGAAAAGAAAAGAAACTTAAAGTTCTTAAATTGCATGTTTTCCTCTTGCCTATGTTGTGAAACCTAGAGTAGCTGATTTTAAATGAATAATGACCACTGTCCAGCATTTTACACACATTCTATACGTACCATGTTACAGTATATTAACTGTATTAGACAAGATATAATCATTTTTGACAGTAAAGAAAAGTAGCTGTTACAACATAACACTTCAATGGTCTTGTTATGTTGATTATTAAGTACAGACAGGTATGTGAACAAATCCACATTTTCACAGTGAATGTAGGTAAGGGGAGAAAGCAAATTACTTTAAAAACTCTAAACATGTGAAATTAGTTTGCTGTCAAAGTCCTAAAGCAATTAAAGATTTCTTATATATCATATAATTATCCATCTCCTGAAGGAGTACATGCAATGGGGTGCTGGAGATGTCTTGAATTAAACTTTCCTCCTTAGATATGATCCATAGCTGTTTTGAGTTCTCATCATACAATTGATTCATATAAGTTATAGTGTCGCTTGTGATTTTAAATTTGACCAGCTCATTTAAAATATGTCAAAAATTGTAATATATTTAAAGAACATTATATGACCTACACCACAATGCACACAACTACACATAAGGTTAGGGAGCAAAGCTGTTTCCTGTTTTAATTTGAAAGAAAGTTGAAAGTATTGTGTCAGGTCTTAAAGTGTCCTAAATCAACAATGCCACAATATATGTCACACTGGCCTTCATGATGGCTGTTACATCTTGCATCACTATTTTAATGGGCTTCTCTGCTTTTCAAAGAATGGTGGTTTTGTAAAAAAAAAAATCACAACTTTTGAACTGCTCATTTTTTCATATAGTTTCCAAAAAGAATATAGTCAGGTCATGCTGCATGCCACATTAAAAATATGTGTCTTTTGAACTTAACATTCTTCGAAAGTGCAACTAAGTAAATATATTTCTCTGTATGTCAACTAAAAAGATTCTGACTTGTTTTGAAATGCTTACAGCCATAATATGCTTTATACAATTATATTATACATATTTTTTTTTTGCTTAAGGCTGAGAAGACAATAATGTGGAAACACATACATGCACATATGTATGCATGTGCAAGCTTTATATATAACTTCAGGACAATTGGTTGAATAAAAATTTTAGATAAAGAAAATTTACCAGTCAAAATGGTTGAAAGTCAGTTTCACTAAAACACAATTTGATCTTAATCCTAAATAACTGAAATATGATGCAATCAAAAGCACAATGCGAGAACTTTTCAAAAAGAGTTGCAGAGGAAAGTTATGATACACCCCCTCATGAGGGCGTTTGCTTCCCCCATACCCTGTTATTTAAATATATTAACTTCACAGTCACACTACATAAAGAGACATATATAAAACACACAAAAAATGTTCTGTACATTTTTCAGTATCTCAGCTATAGTTTCAATCCATCCATAAACAATGTACAAGGCAATGTCCATGTTTATCATACAGCTGCAGAAATTTATAATAGTAACACATTAAAAGTAGTATTGGAAAATGCCATCTTTGGATTTGCTTACTTCATACTGTTGGAGCGCTCGTTCTACATGTCAGCAGTAAGTTATCAGTCTCTAAAAACAGAAAACAGTACAACAAAAAATAAAATGAATTGAAGAGAAACATTGTTTCATACCACAATGAGTGCACTCATCCTAGAATTAAAAAGAATTCATCAGATAGAAGGGTTAACGTGTACCAGTGCTGTTTATTGTCTGGTGTTTTGTAATTCTGTACTGATATATCACATCATGAAGGTTATTTAGGTTCCCATAATTTTCTGCTTGATTCAATAACAGTTCTTCCTGCATTGTTGCAATGATTTTCTTGTTTATAGTACCACATCCTAAGGTCTGAGTTTATTACAATCCACTTAGATGGAAGTCTTGACTACCATTTGAAAAGCTCCTATTTGATTTTTAAAAAAAGCCACGTTCTCTTAATCAATGCATATGATTTAAATAAATGATGTTTTTTTTTCAGAGAATGAAATAATTTTTAGTTAAAATGGAATGCCAGAGATGTGTTTCTTTTCATAACTGTATATGGTATTTGACACAGCCATTGATTATTATATTTTTAGTAATTGCCATAGATAAATGTGTGTCTGATGGGACAGTTGAGTCAATGAACATTCAATTAAGTATTAATACTTGGGCTCAATAGTTCAGAGTAATGGTGAGTGTGGAAGAGAGGTGAAGAAGAGAGTACAGGCAGGATGGAGTGGGTGGAGAAGAGTGTCAGGAGTGATTTGTGACAGACGAATACCAGTAAGAGTGAAAGGGAAGGTCTACAAGAGGGTAGTGAGACCAGTTATGTTATATGGGTTGGAGACAGTGGCATTGACAAAAAGGCAGGAGTTAGAGCTGGATGTGGCAGAGTTAAAGATGTTAAGATTTCCACTGGGTGTGACGAGGGTGGACAGGATTAGGATTAAGTATATTAGAGGGTCAGCCCAGGTTGGAAGGTTTGGAGACAAAGCCAGAGTGGCAAGATTATGTTGGTTTGGACATGTGCTAAGGAGGGATGCTGAGTATATTGGGAAAAAGATGCTAAGGATGAAGCTACCAGATAACAGGAAAAGATGAAGGCCTATGATAAGGTTTATGGATGTGGTGAGAGAGGATATGCAGGTGGTTGGTGTGACAGAGCAAGATGCAGAGAACAGAAAGAAATGGAAACAGATGATCTGCTGTGGCGACCCCTAATGGCTAGTGTAAATGAATAGAATTTTCATTGTAAAACTCATGCATGTCATTCATATGCCCTTTGGTTTTATCCAGCTTTCCAATGCAATTTCCTGCTGTGTTTTTCACAAAGTAATAGAAATAAGAAGTTGAATGCCATGACATTTCAATTATAGTTTCATTTTCTTTTCTTATCATTACAAATAAGAAAAGTGGAGTTATCAGTCCAGGGAGCTTCTTGATATGGCATATAATTTGCAAACTGGTATTATGTATCTCAAAAAACTCTTTCCGCTTTGTGACTTACTAGTGAGTTTTTTTCCTTTTAATTGTATAATTTCTTCTGGGTAGCTGATGAAAAGAGGAAAGCAAGAAGTGAACAAGTTGGTGGGATAGAAGCAGCCATATTCACTACAACCAAAAATATGTCAGATTGTCCAAGTGTTGTTTGTACTGAGAAAAAGGCAGACCACAGAGCAACTGTAATCACTCAGAAGTGCAAAATGCACGTCAGCCACAGACATAGTTTGTTACTTGGTAAATCTAGCAGTCAGGACTTTCCCATTCAATGTTTTTTGTTTGCTTACATTTTGTTATTTAGGTTGTCCAGCTCCACTGATGTGAAGTATATTTCTTGTGGAGGACCACAAACACTGTCTGTTTAAATGACTTTCTTTGAGTCATACAGGAGGCATATGGAAGGTGATGGAATTGAACTTATGACTACAAAATAAAATGTCATTAGCAGGTCATGGCTGCCATTCACTATCCTGTGTTAAAATGCTAAACACAGGCCAGTATAAAGGCAAGTGAAAATGCAATACAAAGCTGGTGCCTTGGCTGGGAAGTGTCCTTACTGTACCACATAAGCAATGATGGTATTGCTTTCCTGCACATGTGCCTGAACAACCATAGTCTGCTTCTTTGAACTTTTCTGTGATTGGAGCTACTTTTCAGTGATTGGAGCTAATTTAGCTTCTGCTCTAGTATAATAAGTTTTTCATCTGTCCCGCAGTGTGCATCCAGCCACTCATCTTGGGCATTTCATCTCCATCATCTCTAGCTTCCTTAATGGTTCTTCTTTTACTGTCCAGATTTTGTACCATATAGAAATACTGGCCATCGCCACACCATTGTTTTGTACACCCCTGTTCAGAGTTTACTTGTAATGCCACATCATCTGCATACAGCACCTTTGTTGACCCCCCCCCCGACCTGCAGTTTTTTGATTTGCTCCCTCTGACCTGTTTGCTAATGTAGTCTATCATTAGTATGAACAGTATTGGGCTCAGAGCCGAACCTTGATGCATGCCCACTCCTGCTAGAGTCTGAACACTGTTTTCATGTGTCATTGGGTCCTTCTACATAACCTGCACTAATTCTACTGTTTCCAGGACTTCAGTCCATGTCAAGAATGCCCAGATCAGCTTGCTTCCAACCTTGTCATATGCTTTCTCCAAACCTAGGAATGTCCAGTTGGTCTCCTCCTTCATCTCTAGCTTCTTCTCCACTGTCTATCTCACTTTAGATATCTGGTCAATTGTGCTGCATCCTGATCGGACTCCAAACTGCTCATCTCCCATCTTCCTTTCTCCTGCTCTACATATTCATTTATCTATCATCCTCTTCAGCACTTTCATGCAATGTAGCAGAAGTGTGATACTCCGTACTGCCCACAGTTGTAAAAGTCACTAGTATGCTTATTCTCCAATCATCTCAGATATGCCTTTCTCTCCATTCTGCTGTAAGTAACCTCTGCAGCCACTTTTCCCCAACTCACTCAACATCTTCATCATATCTGCACTGGCATCATCTGAGCCAGACTTCATTTTCCTTAATGCTGTTCTTACTTCTGTAGGGGGTACTGTTCTTCCTCTTTGATCATTGTCTGTCTTTGGAGCAGCTTCTGTGGGGTTTTCTTTATGCAGAAAGTACAGCTTCTGTTAGCCATTGATGCCGTATAGACCGGTGAGCAGGTTGTTACTGGCATCCCTTATGAACGGTGTCTAATTCTGCCCTGTAACCTGATGGTTACCTTGTGCTATCTGCTCTGTCACTTTCCAGAAGCTGGTACAGTGCCTCTGAGGTCTTGTTCAGTGCTATTGCTGTTCCTCTCTTAGACTCTGTTTTCCAACCGGTATTCCTTCTTAGCCTTGCTGTCTTTCTTATCTCCCACTTTTTCCTGCTCTTCTTTCTTTTGATAACTTCCTGCCCTTTTACATTCCACCACCACCACCAACTTTCTTTATGTACCTTATTTCCAACTTTCTATAGTCTCATACATGATGTTTTGAGACACTGCCATTCCTCTGGGATTCCATTTATCTCCTCTCCTCTTCTTCCTCAGGTGCTACAGCCCTGAGTACTTCCTAGAATTCTTATTACCACCACATATTAGTGCTGCAGTAATAGATATCAGCACAACAGAAGTTTGTAAAAATATTTTGTATACATTTCTTTTCTTCTATCTACCCATGCTTATTAATCACAACCGACTCCTCCAGCATGCTTGTGGTATTTAGAAAACTGAACAATCCATTTTAAGGTATATTCAATTATGTGAATAGCATTATTTGAAGTGTACTGAATTCACTTGTCAGATAACACCATACCAGTAATGGTTGCATTTGACATATCTTACTGAACAGCCCACCTTGTGACAAGTAAATACCTTTTTTTTTTTTCTCGTGTGTGAGGGGCCAAGCTAGCATAACTATCTGATGGAGCAAAAACATATCAGCAGGGCTTAAGAGAATAATAGCACTTGCAATATTATACATTAGGAAAATTAAAAAATACAGCAAGGCAGATGGAAGAGGTGCAACATAAGAAGCCAGTCATTTTTGTGCTTCAGATTCATTTTCAGATTTATTCCTATTGCACTTTTTCTTTCACTTGTTTCGAATTAGCTGTGCCATCTTCAGACAGATCTACCTTTAAAATATCCAGTGTCTAACAGAAATGTGTGTGTGTGTGTGTGTGTGTGTGTGTGTGTGTGTGTGTGTGTGTGTGTGTGTGTGTATGAATTTGTGTGTGTTTTCCTTGGTGTCTGTTGGATATTTATTCCATTACTGAAATAACTGTGCATTTTTAGACAACTTTAGCAACACCCATTTTAAAGATTAGGCACACAACTAATGTAAAATGATACCATTTCTATTCTTTTGTGACTGTAGTCATGGATGTACATTATAATAACACCCCCCTCCCCCAGCTGCACTCCTTATAACGATCTTGGATATTGGCTTACAGTTTTAAAATGTTGTACCTCTTTAGTTCTACAGTGCATTTTATATATGTTTAACTATGCCCGTTACCTAAGTTCCTGAAACTGTCACTTTGTAGTTGAATGTTGGGCATAAAGGCAACATAAGCCTTTCTGGGGCTAGAGCTGGTCTTGAAGTCCTATTCTTTTTTTGGCACCAGAAGTACTTTGGGACAAAAAATGTTGGCCTATTTAACTGATAGTACCTTTTTTGGTATTATTCTCTGCCAGCACCTGACCCATTGCTTCAAGAGTGAAATGCACCTGGATTAGATGGGAAATTTAAAAATGTTGATCTAACACCATTATTATAAGATTACTTCCTTAGCTAAGTTAGCCTTCTCAAAATTACCACTGGCATGGCAGCTCTTGAAGCAGTTCATTTTTTATCATGTTCATCTAGTAACTTAAAATCCTTATGCAACAAGAATCATGTTAAGTGAATAATTTCCAACTTTAAGCAGATGATAAAGAGAGAATTCTTGGATCATCCTGGATCAGCCTTCAAGACATTATGAATTCTGTCTCTCTACAGAATATTATTTAATTTATAGGATTTATATAATGTACCAGCCTTTTAGGTGCTTGAGACTCAATGTTAACATTAACTCTTCTAAATCCATACATCCACCACCCCTTTTTCCATTTTTGCACATGGGATCAGGGTGTCCCTTCAACAGTGACAATCATCTAAAGCCAATATCAGAAAAAAAATCCCATGAAATTTTATGTTCCCATAAAGAACATATTTCTGATGAACAGCCTAAAAATTGAGAAGACAAATCTTCCTAATGCCCAACATCCAACTACAAAGTTTCTCCCCTTTCCTGTAACTAGTTTAGTCCAGATACAGATTCTTAGTTTTAGCACTTGAATTTGCTTATTCGTGATCAGCACTTGTTCAGAACTTGTAAGCACTAAATAACCTACTAATTACTACAGCACTCAACCTTCCTCATCACCTAGAGGAAAACAGTTTTGGTACTTACTTTCCTCACTTGCTTAGAGAAAAATAGCTCTTGTACTCACTTTCCTCACTTACCTAGAGGAAAATATTTTTTTATTCAGGCATGTCCAAGGGTCAGCTCCCAGTGTTCTCTCCTGTCTATCTGATGAATCTGGGCATCTTGGGGCAATGTAGAAATTGCCTCATGTACACAGACAACCCTCTCCTCCTACCACCAAACACTACAACCTGTGAGAGATGCACTTTTCTAGCAATACTGGAGGTAAAGCTATCTCCAATCAAGATTGAATTTGACAGTCAAGAGGCGAAGGTAAACACTTGTACCACACCACACTCATCACATAGTCTCACTAAATCTACACCACCAAAATCCACACATAGAAACACAAAAACATTTGCAGAGGCTCTCAATAGTAATCTGCTCAAGCAACACAGACCTCCAAAGCAGAAATGCAAGCAACCTCCACCTCCCAACACAACCCAAATGACACATAGCATGCAGACTCAGTGTACCACTCAACCACAGCCAATAAGGCAAAAAATGTACCCAACACACTAGTCCATAGGTGACTCTATAGTCAGGCACACTGATGTCCCACTCACCAGGCTAAACAAGGAGAAGGTTATTGTCAGCTGCCTGTCAGGTGCCAGGATCCGCTACATAACCCACGCACTCAGGTCACTCCACAACAAGTACAAATATGACTCTGTCATTGTCCATGTTGGTGTGAATGATCTGAGATGTACCTCCCTGGACTACATGAAAAGAGACATGGAAGAGCTCTCCGATCTTGTAGCCCAGGCAGGTATGACCCTAGCCCTGAGTAGCATTCTGCCATCACCCAGAATGATGCCACAGTACAAGGACAAAATGATTGATTTCAACAATTGGCTAAGCTTCTGGTGCCATTCTAATGGGATCCAGTATCTGTCTGCCTGGGATGACATGTTCAACAGACCACAATGCTTTGCCAGAGATGGCCTGCACCTGTCACCCCTGGGATTCCGGATACTGGCTAAGGTTCTTGCCACCCCTATAGTGCCTTTTTTAGGCAAGGTACAAATGATAAATTCTCCAGCATAACAGGAACAGGCAAGCAAAAAATGAGGGTGATGCTACTCAATGCTAGAAGTCTAAATCTCAAAATGCACTCACTCGAGGCACTCCTTAAAATGGAGAACATTGATATCTGTGCAGTGACTGAGACCTGGTTCAAGGCTCCAGAGAGCACCCCTGCACTACCAGGCTATAAGTCATACCCCACTTTTCGGCCATGTAACCTGGACCGGAACACCAAAGGCGGAGGTGTGTCCATATTCATTAAGGATATCCACACCTCCAGGTTAGTTGCTCAGCATAATGCAGCAGAGTGTTATCCAAGTGTAACTAACTCTGGGCAAAACTGCAATCCAAATTGTAGCTTGCTACAGATTACCCACCATGCCCCAGGATTCCCACTCCTCTTTTCTTGATGTACTGGAAAATATTAGGGTTCAACCAAACACCCTAATAATGGGCGATTTCAACTACCCCACCATTAACTGGGAAAACTACTCATGTACCAACTCCTTCGCTCAATGCTTTCTGGAATTCATAAACTCCAATGTCCTGGATCAACTTATCCACACCCCCACCAGGGTCAACAATATCCTAGATCTAGTCATTATCAACATAAGTGACCAGTGTTCCACACCTGAAGTCAACACCTCATTGGTCCAATCTGACTGTAAGCTAATTACCCTAGATATCCACATCCTGCCCCCACCCCCCATTAAGGAAACCATGGTAAAAAATTTCTCCAAAGCCAACTTCATGCTTCTTAAGACAGAAGTGGTGAACTTCATGACACCCATGCAGATGGACAATACAGTTATGACTACTGAATCCTACACAATTGCACTTTATAAACACTTACTTGAGTGCATGGATTGTGCTATCCCAAACAGAACCAAGACGCTATCCTCCAAAAAAAAAGGAAGCCAATCTGGTGGTCCCCTGCCATAAACAAACTGTACAACAGAAGAAGAAACTGTTGCAAAAGAGAGTAAAATCCCATGAGTGGAGGAGCTCCCTGGTCAGCCTCAGTAAGACGCTGTGATCCCTGATAAAATTCTCCAAAGCTAGTTATGAAAACAAAATTGCCACTGATTCTAAAGACAACCACAAAGCATTCTATAGCTATGTCAAGAATCTCAATGGCAACACTCAGATCTGCTCTGAGTTACAGCACAATAGCACTAAATATACAGACACAACTGATATTGCCAATATCCTGGCAGATAGGTTCAGTGCTACCTTTACCCCCCTCTCACCCCCTAAAGAGCCCACCTCTATACTGGAAGAATGCAAAGTTCCTGTAATCACGGCTGCACAGGTAAAAACCACACTCTCCAAAGCCAAGAACACAGCATCAATGGGACCAGACAACATCCCATGCTGTGTTCTACATGAACTACAGAATGAAGTGGCACCCCACCTAAGTACCATGTTCAATCATAGCCTCACCTCAGGCTTTGTGCCTGCTGAATGGCGCACAGCGACAGTTATCCCACTCCACAAAGGGAGAGCCACCATGGACCCCGGGAACTACTGCTCCATTAGCCTGATGAGCCTGGTCTGCAAGGCCATGGAACGTATCATCATGGAACTTATAAACAAAGACATTGGTAATCTCCAAACTCTGGACCCCACCCAGTTCGGGTTTGTAAAAGGCAGATCATGTCTCCTAAACCTGATAGACTTCTTTGAAGCAGTCACCAAAGCCATAGACAAGAGTAAGGTGGTTCACACAACCTATCTAGATCTTGCCAAGGCTTTTGACACCATCCCCCACTCTGGAATTATAGATAAACTCACTAAAGTAGGCATAAATCCCTATGTCACAAGATGGGTTGCCAGCTAGCTCACTGACAGACCCCACACTGT
The DNA here is from genome assembly GCF_019279795.1 of Protopterus annectens. Taxonomy (NCBI): domain Eukaryota; kingdom Metazoa; phylum Chordata; order Ceratodontiformes; family Protopteridae; genus Protopterus; species Protopterus annectens. The sequence continues at coordinate 406,103,404 of NC_056727.1, forward strand.
AAAAGTAGCAGACTCCAAATCCGACTTCAGACCAGTGGCAAGTGGAGTACCACAGGGTTCATTCCTGGGTCCTCTCCTGTTTGGTATCTACTTCTCTGAAGTACAGGCTAACACAGAAGGTCTTTGGCTAATGAAGTTCACAGATGACTGCAAACTAGGAGCCATAATCGAAACTCCTAATGATGTGGACATCCTACAAAAGGTCCTCACTGAGACAGATGCCTGGTGTCAAAGCCATGACCTCAAGCTCAATGCCAAAAAGTGCATTGTCATCCCCTTTGGTAAAAACTCTGTACCCATGAACTACAACATAGGCGGTAGTGTACTTAACACCAAAAGTGTGATAAGAGACCTTGGGACACAGGTGGACAGTAGTCTCTCCTTTGATAATCACATCGCCACAGTAGTCTGGAAATCCTTCTATGTGGCACACCTTGTCACAAAAGGTTTCTCATCCAGAAAAACAACTGGAAAGGCCACAGAAATACCTCACAAAGAGGATTGCCGGCCTCAAACAGATGCCATACGCAGACCGTCTCAAAAAACTCCAGCTTTACTCCGTCTCATATCGCCTACTCAGAGGTGATTTCTGCCTAACATACAAAGCTATGTCAAACCCAGAGCTGTTGGCCATGCTCCACTTAAAGAAATCCCAGTCCCTCCAAGCTACATGCTCTAGGGACTTAAACCTTGTCATCACAATAAACAGAACATGCCAGAGGGATATATTCCTGTCCCAGAGACTTCCCATACTCTGGAATAAATTACCTATCTATATCAAACAAAGCTCCTCATTAGCATCTTCAAGAAAAATCTTGATGATTGGTTGGGAAATAGGAAATTCACCCCAGGGATTACCTCTGTGGGTCTGCTCGACAGTGGCACAGGAAAATAATTTTCTTGAGTGGCAAAAATCAGGGTACCTTTTTGGCTGGGCCCCAGGGCTGATAGCCTAGTACCTACGTATGAACCTATGAACCTATTATCAGAATCTTAAGAAGGAAAATTAATCTGCCTTAGGAGGAAATTCTCATATTCAGTGGACTAATCTAAATAAGGAGTTCTTTGTATTTTTCTTTTGTTGACTTGAACCTTTGCAGGAGCCTGCAAAGGTTCACTTCACTGATCTCTATTTAAAAATGATGTTAATCCAGCAAAGTCACTGGTAAGGACCTCTACTATTGCAATATGATTTTTCTTTGTTAGAGCTTTAAATACTTCACTTGTAAGGAATGTATAGTTGAAGAAAGGGTACAGTAAAATAGAAGGGAAGTACAGATGGCTATGTTTATGAACATACTTGCTGGAATAATCCCCCCATGAAATCCACTCATTTGACTTCAACATTTTGGTATACAAATTTAAGTATCACCGACCAAGTCAGCAGTGAGGCTAGTGGGGATAATATCTGTGCTTTAAAAAAAAACTTTATATCCATGTTTATGGAGTTTAGAATTGCAGGGCCATCCACAGAATCTGAAGTGGAAGAGGTGTGTTGTCAATCTTTAGGCCTCTTGAAGCTTCTTTTGGCAATCCCCCTTTACCTAATAATCACAACATTTTTACTTTCTTTTGTTTGGGCTATGGGTCTGTAGAATCTTTGTATCAAGAAAAAAATAAATTAGGAAGATTAAGAAAAAAGAAAGATAATAGTACAAGAAAATACTTATTTTGGTTGAAGAAAATTCATAGCAATCCTAACTTGATATGGAAACCTTACACATCTACTAAGGTTGGAAATAATGCCAGTGCAAGACCTGTGTTGGTCTTCAGAAGCACATCTGGTGATATTTATGGTTAGGAAATAAAGCCATAATATAGGTAAAACCCAATTATTATGATTTAATGCTATAGTGACCACCGCTTGGATGATATTACCCTTAAGGTAGTAGACATATACACATTTGTGCCATGGTGATAAACTACTAAAAATAGAAAAGAAAAACAATGTTAAAAAAGCTCCCCAAAGAGTATTACTATAGCTGCATTTTAGGGTAACATTATTGCATGTGTTTGTTTCATGCAAAGGAACACATGGAAGCACATACAGATTATCACAAAATCATTTGCATTAGCTGTATCTGAAGAACAATTATAGTATACCAGAAGGATCTTACATTATAATTAATAAAAACCTTGAACAACAAATTATTGCATGTTCAAAACTTCAGTATGCATGAGGTAGCTTTATATACAGAGTAAAAATGGTTAGATATTTACAGCATATATAACTTTTTATCATTAGGAGAAGGATCTTTTTAGAAACAAAGTCATTAAAGAAGCATCAGAGTAAATATCTTGAGAAAATGTTTACCCTTAAGGGTTTTGGACTTTTAGTGCATTTTAAAAATAAAAGCACAATGCAAATTAAATGGAAATCGTTAAGAAATACTTCAGACTTGTTCTTTGTGAAGCAAAACTCCATATAGTGAGGAAGACTTAACAATATAGTTCAAAAAGGTTTAAAGTGGCTACATACAACATATAGCTTGGCTTAGGATTATAACACTAAGTGCATCGGTCACTTTTGAAAGCATCAGTGTTTTACAATTAATTTCATTTCTTGTTATACTCCTGCTAAAGTTGCAAGTGATTTTTCAACAAATGAAGATTGTACTGTGTTTGATTTTTTAGTTTCACTGCTTTCTCGGTTTTTCTCTTTAGTCACACCCACAAAACAATGTCATGGTAGGTACTAGGCAGTTATTTACATATGATTGTAGAACATTATATGTAAGAGCAATAACTTTTCTGCTTAGGAAAGCAACTTCTTATTTACCTTGTGGTGTCAGTAGTACATCATTGTGTGTTAATTTTCAGTATAAACTGCTCCCTCTGCAAAAACTAGTTGGCAACTTGTCTTTCTATGAAGTAAGAAGCCACTACTGATTCATTTATTATAGAAATACCATAGCTTATACATAAATTTAGGTAGTGAGGCAAGACAAGTCTTTCATAATGCTTTGGCAGGGATTTTCAGCTCTAAGAAAAAATTCAGGGGGCACTCCATAGCAACAAAATAAAATACATAAACAACACACTTTCTACATCAAAAACTGTATAATTTGGTATTGTATAAGATAAGGAGGTTATTTTCTACTCCAAAAGTTTGTTTCTTAAACTTTCTTCAGAATATGACTAATGCACTTTATACATTGGGCAAATTAGAAACCAGTTTTTGCTTTACTGCAGCTTGTTAGTGCTTTTAGAACAGACAGTTGCATACCTCAATGGGAGTGCACTGCTAAGTAAAAAATAACATCAAAATACCCCACAAAGAAAATGATTTGAGTAAAGAATGCCCAAGAGAGACGCACGAATACGGTCAAATAAAATTCATGAAAGTCAGTGTACCATATATATTATCATTCAGAAGCTGCTGGCTTTATTTAAATCTGCTGGGTCAGCTCATGACTTCAGAATGAGGAAAGAAAGATGGATTCTAATAGAAAGAGCTTAGGAGGTATTTCAGTTAACATTAAGTGAGCAATAATTTCTATGCCGCAATAAGCCACAGACATTCTAAACAATACATTTAGTTCATAAAAAGAAAATGTGAATGAACGTTTATAAAATAAGAAAAAGGGTTCCTGTTTTTCCATACCAGGCAATATGATTTTGAGCATTTTCATTGTTTTTTTTTTGTCTGGTAAAGAAAATTAATAGCTGTCTGCACAATGTAGAAAGGGTAACCACAATTACACCATTGGAATGGTAGCTTTAACACAGCATTGGGAGTGTGAACAGAACCATAGCATGGAAAAAGTAGCTGTAACCACAGGGGATTTTAAAAGTAGCTTTATCCACAGTATTGGTAGGGCAGCTGTAACCAATGCCTAAAAAGGGTACCTTTAGCTACAACATGGGGACAGTAAGTATTATACACTAGTGTAAATGTAACTGTAGTATAGTGGTTATCATAATCACTTTCCATGTAAAGAATCACAAGTTCAGATGGAGCAGAAACAAGTGTTCATAGCTGGTACATCTGCAAGACAACGTTTCTGAATGGACTACTTAGATCCAAGAGGTCATTCAAGTATGTTTTGTAGTGCTATTGTGCAGTCCCAGTTAGTCTGGTAGCACACAAGATTAAAGCAATGAGATGTTAATGACTTGCTTTCTGTAGCCCAGGGTTTGATTCTCTCAGTATCCATTTGCCTATTCTATGACTCTGAGCAAATCAATTAACCAGAAAATGCTCTTGAACAATTAGAAAACTGGACTAGGCTCTTCCCTGGTTTCCTGGACTGCATATCTAGTTACTACCTATGAACACAGCAACACAGGAAGGATGGAAACCGGTGTTGGGTTAGAGCACTTCAACCCCATTTTTTTTTTGGAATGGGGGGAAGGTGTTATGCACACCACTGAACCTGCAGACATTGAAAAGTGGTACAAATGCCCCTTGATAAGTGTGTACTTCCACTCAAAAATCGGGACATCTAATTAGCATAAAATTTAAATACCAAATAGCATACACCTTTTCCTACTTCCAGTAGAAATGTGGGATACTATTCCAAAACATATTTAAAAAAAAAGAGTGACAAAAAAGATGAAAAATATAAGTATATTAGCAAAGATTGTGTAATCTATAGACGTTAATGAACAATATTACAAACTTCTACCACTCAAGGTAATTCACTTTTGCTTCTGAAAAGGGGAGATTTAAGATATGTGTCCTCTTTTTCTAAATTATTGGTGCAATTAGCAGGGTGTCTGTGTAGTGTAGGTTTCTGTGCACTAACAGCTTCAAAAATCACATGTAATATATCACAGAGATAAAATAATGATATGGGACTCATTAAAAGCTTACATGTATGGTAAAACCCTAACTTGGTATTAAAAAAAATCAGAGAATGGGATTCTGAATTATTAGATCTACAATCAAAACTTTTGTCAGTAAAAGCTGAAAAAAATCAAAATCATTTGGAGATGAAAAAGAAAGTAGAAGTATTAAACAATAAATACAATGAAATTCTAACACATAAACTAGTTTAGCTTTAGAAAAACTAAAAATTAATACCTTGGCCAGTTCCCCCAAATATCTACATAATTTATCCACAAGAATCAAAATACAGTCAAAAGCTAAGAGCATTAAAAGTATCTTCCATGAAAAGAAAGGGAAAAATGCCTCGGATATAGGTGACATTCTTAATGCCTATAAAAAAATCACTATATGGAAGATTTCCAAAAAGAAAATATACATATCAATCAATTAAATATAGATGAAAAATGTTCTAATATAAAAAAAAATTAGAACTAGATCTACAAGCACCCATATTCTACAAAGAAATTACAGATACAATAAAAGAGGGTAAAATAATAAAGCTCCAGGTATAGATGGCATAATTATGGAAATATATAAACTTTTCCTTCAAAGATACTATCCCTCTTCTATAACACTCTTAGAAATTCAGTCACACCACCCTTTTGGAGATATTCCTTAATCACACCAATCCTAAAGGAAAACAAATCCCCATATATCTGTACGTCATACAGACCAATATCATTATTAAATAATGACTGTAAGATATTTATGACAATATTAACTAACAGAATGAAAATACCACTATCCAAAACAATAAATAATGATCAAACTGGATTTATATATCATAGACATACACATGACAATATTAAAAGGATAGTTTCTATTTAAAAAAAATAAAGAAATACTCATAATTGGCTTAGATATAGAAAAAGCTTTTGATTCCCTAAATTGGGACTATTTATTCAAAATCCTAATGCTGTTTGAATATCCTGCATCCTTTGTTCATCTCTTAAAGCATATATATATATATATATATATATATATATATATGTGTGTGTGTGTGTGTATATATATATATATATATATGTGTGTGTATATGTATATATATATATATATATATATATATATATATATATATATATATATATATACAAATAATTTAGCGTATGTTAAGCTAGGTCCTTTTACCTCTGAATCTATACATATAACAAAAGCCACTAACCAAGGATATCCCATGTCACCAATTCTGTTTTCTCTGGCTATTGAAATATTGGCAGATTCAATTTGTAACAGTATAAAAATCAAAGGAATAGATGTTTATGAACAATACAATTCTAAAGCAATGCTATTTGTTGATGACATATTGCTAACATTATCTAATACAAAAGAGATATTAGAAGAGTTAGGTATATTAACTGACAAATTTCACATGACTTCAGGACTCCATTTCAATAAATCAAAATCAGAATTTTTATTCTTAAATAAAAAGAACTGCAGACTAAGTGGGATCATATCATAGGGAAACAAGACTCTACCTTAAAATATCTAGGAATTGAGTTATGCAAGGATAATAATGCATTAGTCTCAAAAAAACTACAATAATATCATCAATACAATTAAAATCTCTGTGGAAAAATGAAATAAAATAATATTAACATTTGAAGATAGACTACAGTTAATAAAAATGGTTTTACTGCCCACAATCCTATATATAGCCTTGGCAATACAACTGTTACCAGAAAGGAATATACTTAAAGAAATAAATTTGTGCCTAATAAAATTTTTATGGTTTCCCAAAAGAAACAGAATAGCTTTAATACATCATATGAGACCATGGAAACAGGGAGGATTAAACTTTCCTGATATAGAAACATATATAAAAGCATCAATAAAACAATCTCAGATTGGATAAGTCCAAATTGCTCTGCAAATTAGAAAGAATTACTAACTATAATATCAATAAATTAATTTGATTTACAAAAAAAATTAAAATAACAGATACATAATATGTGCCATGGCAAATTGTTTTTATTAGTATGCAATATAACATAACTAAACCCACTAAAACTGGTATGATTAATTATTACATTGACTCATTTAGGAAAATTATTAATGCAAATATATATTTAAAAATCTGGTTAGATCTTTTAACACCATTTATAGTCACAAAGAACTTTCCACATAAAATATATAGGGAAATTATTAATCCCTGGGAACAGAAAGGATTTGTTTGCTGGCTCCAATGTATCAAAGAACTAAAAGTTTTAGATATGCAAGTAATAAAAACAACATAAAAAATTCCACAACAGGACTGGCTAACTTTACAGAGTATCTGTCATATTCACAAGATTTAAGTAGAATAATTAACAATTCTAAATTTACGAAATACATATATGAAATTATATATAATGACTTTGACATGGGAAATAGTATTTCAAAATTTTACAAAATATTGATAAACTATAAAACAACACCCAAAACCTCATAATGGAAATGTATACAAAAGGACACTCAATACTGTTAACTGAAGGTATTAAAACGAATATCTTATTATCAATAAAATATACATCCTTTACACAATACTGGAAAGTTTTTAATTGGGAATGCTTGCACAGACCATTCTTAACCCCAGACAGAATCAGTAAAATTAGTTCTTCAATAAAAGGAATATGTTGGAGATGTGAGGAGCAAGTACACAGTGCAGATTGGAACCGCATTTTCTTTGATTGTGTTAAAATTAAGCCATTTTGGAATGGTATTAATAACTTTCTACAAGCTTTATTTAATGAATCATTTTATTTAACTAAAGCTCTTGTATTATTAAATGTGAACGAAGGTCATCATTTGAATAGGTCAAACATGTATGTAGTATGGACTATACTTGCAATTTCAAGGAAGTATATAACAAGAAGATGGAATACAAACACAATATCAGCTTCGGAAGACTTCTACAGCCTACTGAAGACCACAGCATTATTGGAAATTAAAATTAAAGAACTAAGACTGTATCAACAAGCCTTGGGGAAAAGATTTATCGTTGATTGACACTATACAATAATTGATCAGACACTCTAATAATGGATTGGATATACTTATAAAGTAACTGTATACATTAAGATCTGTTATAATGCCAGGCTAATGTAAATAGTGTACATAGTTTTTAAGATGTTGTGTATAAATACTATGGAATTCGTTCAAATGTATTTGAAAAATAAAAAAAATATTGAGAAAAAAAATCACATGTAATGAGGTGAGATTCAGAAAACCTATGAAGGGTAAATCAGGCCTGAAAATGGGAGCATTCAACCAAAATAGGGACAGCTGAGAGGTCTGGAATTCTCTTACACCTAACATAAGATCAAGGGGTAGTACTTAAGAAGGCTCCTGAGTATTCTCAATCCAATGTAAACTTTCCATATCACTATTTTAATAACTCAAATGAAAATTGGACATTCCTCCAGCTCAGTAGAAATAGAGACACTAGAGACACTCTAGTTAATAGCATGTATCATTGTTTTAAAGCTGCAGTACCTGGGATAGTTAAAATAATTAGATATACATCAACAGGCATATTGATTACTAACATCTTTTGTAGTCATAGCTGTACTGCATAACAGTCATTACAATTGTTTTTCATTGAAGCTACAAGTTTGATTCAGGGGTAACTTTATTTAAGCTTACCAACCTACGGATATTAAAAGATAATACTGCTGTGGCTTAATTTTCATGGCTGCTACATACTATAAAATGCATATAGTTAATTAAATTATAAATAAGTCAGACCTTATATATAATACTATTTTATTGTATGTGACAGAGTTTTTCTGCTTTCCTGAAATCACTTCCTCTCATTTTTTATGCATACACACACATAGTAGGTTGACAAACAGATAAATAGATAAGCACGTATGCATGTAGAACTTCAGAGCAAATGATTTCAGGAAAGAATTAACACATGCAGTAACACAATATTAGTTATACGGTCAGGTTATATGTGTGTATATAGCCCCAGTATTTCTTCCAATGAGGATAAACCAGTGCCACATTCTATAATGTTTTGAATGATTCCTTCTAGGTTCAAGCAAAACGTAACAGTCAACATAGCAACAATCTGATCTGAGTCGAGCCATAAACTTGTGTATATTGTGAAACATCTAGTGTCAGGCATTTTGCTTCTCAAAATCAGTCTTTACTTGTTCATACTAACCAGTCAAAAGTATTTGATGCATATCTTCACAGGATAATTTGTGTTACAGAATATGAATCATGCATTGTAAAATCTGTCTGATCAGTACTTCGGAGTCTCTTTATTTACACCATTTATATTTGATTTTTTTTTATTCTATTCCCTATTTATCATAAATAAGTTGTTAGTAGGACATGTATTGTAGAAAACACAAGTAATCCATGTATTTAATTTTCTAGTAGTACAGCTGGAGCTAGCTTTTCAGAGACCTGGTACAGGTCCTGTACCTGGCACCCCTCTTAAAGTTTTATTTTCTGAGTCAAGGACCAAGAAGTCTACTGACTTCAAGCTCATTAGGCAAATTCTTTTAGTAATTTTAGCAAAGCTGAAGTCATTCCATACATGGAGCACTGAAGCCATAGTGCTAACAGGCATTTGAACAGTGGTGTTACACTACCACTTATCACCATATACTGATCACTCCCCTTGACAGCTTGTGCCTGGGGCAGCTGCCCATCTACACCTCATCCTAGCTGCACTACTTTCTACTGTCCCTCTAAGTACTGTATGCATACTGTAATGTAATAACTCTGTCCTGTACACTATCTTTAGGGCAGCATTAACCTGCTAAAACAACATTTTTTATATTCTGTGTGAAAGAGAAATGGATTTAATAGAGCTGACGTACTGTGGGCCATGCACGGTACAGTTTTCAGAGAGGCCCTTTAGTTATGTCTAATTTCCAGGGTGACATTGCCATATAAATGAAATATACAAATACTGCTGGCTTTTGTGCCAAGGATCTAGCTGTCTTCAATGATGCAACACCTATGTGGAGCTGATTACAGTGGGCTCTTGCTCTTTATCTATAACCCTCATCTTCATGTTGTCCCGATTTTGTATAAAAATCTGGCATTAGTTTATGAACCTATGAACACAGCAATATGGGAAGGTGGAAACCATTGTCAACAGGATGGAAACATGTATGGAGTTTTCAACTCAGCTGCAAGATTAAAAGGATATTAGTTAACTCATTCCTGCATTAGTGCAAGTCTGTTTATATATTTTTTTTCAACTTTGCTTAAACCATAAATGTACACTGCAATAAAATAGTGTATTTGTTAATCTTATTGCATGCTGTGTTATCTTTCAGTACATTGTATGTTACCTCCTTTAGTTCTGTAACTGCAGAGGCTTTGAGAGCATGTTTGATCTGAAATAATTAATAAAGCCTTCAATTCAACAGTACAACTCCAGTGTTCCCTTCTACTGAAGAACATCACTGATTTAGCATTTCTCATTTTTTGATGAAACTGATCTAAGAAATAATCAAATATTCTCTAAATAATATCAGGTTTCAGTACAGAATGTCCTCTCTCATAGAAAATGTCTAAATGAGAGTTAGGATCCACTAGATGTGCATGTGACCATGTCTAATGACTAAAAGAAAATGCCTAAAAAAGAAATCTAAGATACACACACAAAAGGCTTTTTATACACACACACACACACACACACACATATATATATATATATATATATATATATATAGATAGATAGAGAGAGAGATGTGTGTGTGTGTATGTGCATTCTGCCAAAGCTGCTGCCAGCTGAACAACCCACTTTTACAACCCACATCAAATTGCTTACTTGGAATGTACTTGTTTTAAATAATTGCAGTTATGTCAATACACACAGTGTGAGAGCTGAATGAATCATTAGCTTCAGCAGAGAACACACACACTTCATTTTAACAGAAAATAAATTGTCATTTGCTAACAAGTTTATCTGTATTTTGATGACTGTGGGATATAGGACTTAATGATGTCCTAAGTGCAGCTTATAGGGTTTTCCATTTGATATAATTTTTTCCATTGTATTAATTAAGAAATGTCACACAGCAGAGGATGGAAGTGCTGGAAAAACAGGGTACAGGAGGAGCTCCAGATTTTTTTTTTTTATTTGTTCCTCCTGATACACAGCAAGTGATATTGAGATGAGCTTAGTATGATCCCTTAGCAACCTGTTCTTATATTTTTAGGATGACTGATTTCAATAATGCCTGCAAAAATATATAAAAAAAAAAACAAGGACAAAGAATGCACTTATTGTACATTTTAGTAGAAATAAAACCCATTATGTTTATTTGAAATGTTTTAGAAAACTATGACACTGGTATGATGTTGTAATTTATACACTTTATTAAGATACATAATAGTAAAAATAATGGTTATGTTACAACATTGAATCCTTTATATGACAGTAAAGGCAAACAAAAAAATGTAGTGTTTCAGAATGCTCTGCAGAATATCAGGTTTCAGTGTGAAATATCCTACACGCTTTGTTAAGATAAGGAACAGTAGTAATAGTGATTATGTTATAATATTGAACTGCACATACGACAATAAAGGGAAAACATTTGCAGTGTTTCGGAATGCTCTGCAGAATATCAGGTTTCAGTACAGAATGTACTACATTTCTGCCTGTGTGTGCCATCCTTGTATGCTGTACAAGGGAAAGACTGAAGAAAAGAATGAACAAGAAGCTATAAACAGTCTTGTAAACTGAACTCTGTAGAATATGATAGTACTATACCACATTGGAGAGAGTATAGTAATAATAATAATAATAGAAAAATAAATAAACACAAATTAATGCATCTGGGAAGCATTAATCTGTGAAAAAAGTACACAGCTGGAAGAAAAGCAGATATAACAAAAAAAAAGCAAAACAAATGTTCATGAAAGTCATGTCATGGGCATACTTTTATCAGATGCTCTAAAATGAAGTAAGCAATGGGGCAAAGCAGAAAAGAAGACAGGTGGACCACATGCATTTTTAACAATAGGCATGATTAATAGATAACAAGATGCATAGCAAGAGGCATTATTAGTAGAATGTAAGATGTTTTACTTTTCCTATGTATAGACAGCTTGTAAGACGCCAGCTTGAGATCTTTGCACAGTTCTAGAGATTTCACTTTCACTAGAGTATAGAACACAGAAATAAAAATGATGAATGGTTTTCACCAGTAGCCATCAAAGAAGTATTAGAAAATTGAAACTCAAGTGTTCATCCTTGAATAAAGGGAGCAGAGTAGGACTTGATAAAAATATTTAAGTAGCCTGAAGGACTCCAGATATTTTGAGTAAGTACATGCTTTCAGAGAAGAAAAAGACTGAAATTCCAAGGCAAATATCTCAAGAAAGATGATGTAAGGTGTGACAACCGTGCCCTGGCCCAGCAATCAAGGAGCCTCAATCCTCACCACTAACACCAGGGAGGTCGTTTCATAGAAGAGCTTATCTCTACACAAATCAGCCACAGGTAGAAGGTTTTTAAAACTATTTAATAATAAATAATTAAAACACAAGACAAAACTACTACACCACAGAGATATCTAGGAGTTCAGAGATCACACAGAAACTTAAAATAATACAGTAGGACAGGTCTGATTTCAAAGAAAATACCTAATTAATCTTTACTAGCTTTTACTATTCCTACAAAAAAATCACAGTGCTAAAACCTACATGTGAGCACAAGGCAGAGTGCTGGTAAGCTGGATGTCCAAAGTCAAAATGCTTCCAGTCTCTTATGAGAAATAGTATTTAAACATTACTAACAAACATGTTTGCTGGGTCCCTCCCCAAATTACATAATTTTTGACACTTTTCCCAGGCAAACAAACTGCATTATTTAGTAATCTAACACCTGCACAGAAACTTACAACAATAGAAGACATTTCATGTGTATATTCTAACAAAAACTAGAGCAATAAAGCACCTTCCTCATCTAAATTCTGGTCATAAACTTTAGCCTTAAAACAATGGGCATGAAACCTTCACCCAGCTGCACTGGAGCCGAATTGTAAAACATTAAAGAGATTCATAAGATCTTTTCAACTTAAAAAGACACATTTGAAATACTTGGCTTGGTTTTCCTTACAGCAGATGGCAATGTTGCAACAATCTTGAAGTTCACATTTTACAGTGTTTTCTTACAATTAAAAACACAAGCCTGTATTTTACATTTATTTATACAGTTGATAGAATTATGTATCATATTCTATTTGACTAGGCTGGCAGCCTTCGCCCATCTCTCCCCACTCGTCACCCCCCCCGGGGATCTCCAGCAAGTTTTTCAAGTGCCCCTTGAGAAACGTCGCTTGAGAGTGTCAGGTCTGTTTGGGTGTACTTCACCCCATTCCCTGTCTTGAGAGCCCATCTGCATTGGCATTGCTACTCCCACTGCGGTGCTGCACTGACATATCATATGCTTGCAACCCCAGGCTCCATCCTAGCAACTTGGCATTTTGCTGACTGGCTCTATTTAACCATGTTAGAGGGTTGTGATCTGTCATCACAGTGAATTTTCTTCCATACAGATAAGGCTGAAGTTTTTGTAGTGCCACACTATGGCTAGACATTCCTTTTCTACCACTGCATAGCATTCCTCCCTGGGTTGGAGCCTATGACTGAGATAAATCACTGGGTGCTCTTCTCCCTCTGAAGAAATCTGGCTAAGTACAGCCCCCCACCCCATAGTTTGAAGCATCCACTTGCACAACAAAGTCTTTGCTGTAGTCTGGACTGGCTAACACAGGGGGTCCTCCCAAAGCTTCTTTAAGCTTCTGAAATGCCTGCTCACATGCTGGGGTCCACACTACCTTATCTGGCCTGTTCTTCCTTGTCAGGTCTGTGAGGGGGGAGCAGCTATGGCACTATAATTGGGAACAAACTCTCTGTAGTACCCTGCTGTCCCTAAGAATGCCCTCACCTGCTTTTTGATAACAGGTGCAGGCCACGCCTGAATAGCTTCCACTTTGGCAGGTTCTGAACTTATCTTACCACTCCCCACTCTATGTCCTAGGTAGGAAACCTCTGCCATACCCACCTGACATTTGCTCGGCTTAATGGTCAACCCTGCCCTCTGTAGTCTGCCTAGCACATCCCTGACATGCTGAAGATGCTCCTGCCAGGAATGGCTGTAGATAGCAACATCATCCAAGTAAGCAAGGGCAAACCCTCCTGCTGCTGCTAAGATATGATCTACAGCCTCTGGAAAGTCACTGGGGCATTCTTCATCCCAAAGGGCATCTTTGTGAGCTCATACAAGCCAAAATGAGTCACAAAGGCTGACTTCTCTCTAGCACTGGGAGTCAAAGTCACCTGCCAGTAACCCTTGGTAAGATCAATGGTTGTAAGATACTTAGTCCCACCCAGCTGCTCTAGGGCCTCATCTGTCCTAGGCATGGGGTAAGCATCTGACTCTGTGTGACTATTTAATTTCCTGTAATCCACACAGAACCTGGTGTTGCCATCCTTCTTTGGCATCAGTACCACTTGTGAGGCCCAGGGACTATTGGACTCTTGAATCACCCCTAGTTCCAACATCTCCTGTACCTCTTCCCTCAGAGTATGTTTGACTCTCTCAGGCACCATATAAGGGGCCTGCCTAATAAGCCTTTGGGTTCCTGTATCCACCTGGTGCTGCACCAGGTGGGTGCACCCTGATTTCCCAGTGAACACATCCCCAAATTCCTGCAACACTACTCAGATTTCTTGAACCTGGATAGGAGATAGATGCTGGGACATTGCTACCCCTTCCACCAAGGTGTCAGCCCGAGCCTCACTGAGGAGTTCAGTCCCCAGATCTCTCTCAGACTCCTCCTGCAATCCACTGTAAATGCTGAGCACAAGGGTCTCCCTATCATGGTAAGGTTTCATCATGTTAACATGGTACAATTTCTGCCGTCTGCCTAGCACTTCCACCATATAGTTAACATCACTTACCTTTCTTACCACCTTGTAGGGTCCCTCCGAAGCTGCTTGCAACTTGTTGTGTCTGACAGGAATGAGAACCATCACCTGCTGCCCTAGAGCATACTCTCTAGCTTGAGCATTCCTGTCATACCACATCTTTTTCTGTTGTTGGGCTTCTGTCAGGTTCTCCTGGGCCAGTCCCATGAGTTCCCTGAGTCTTGTCCTGAGGTTCAGGACATCAGCCACAACAGACTCCTTGTGAGACTCGCACTAACCTCGAATTAGATCTATAGGTCCCCTCACCCTATGCCCATACAGCAACTCAAAGGGTGAAAAACCTGTGGATTCCTGGGGAACCTCTCTGTAAGCAAACAGATGGGGCAAATATTTGTCCCACTCCCTCTTAAACTGATCTGCAAATGCATGTAGCATGAACTTGATTGCAGAGTTTAACCTCTCAATAAGACCATTAGTCTGGGGATGGTAGGGGGTGGTCTTCATATGCTTCACCCCACAGGATTTCCACAGACAAGCCAGCAGGTCTGACATAAAATTGGCACCTCTGTCAGACAGCATTTCCTTTGGGAAACCTACCCTGCTGAAAATCCCTAGCAAAGAATTTACCACCTTCTCGGCCTCAATGGAGGACAAAGCCACTGCCTCAGGGTATTGTGTAGCATAATCTACAATCACGAGGATATACCTTTTCCCAGTGGAACTTGGGGTACTCAGAGGACCCACAATATCCATAGCTACCCTCTGAAATGGCCCCTCAATCACAGGCAAAGGCATCAAAGGAGCCTGCCTTGCCTACCTTTTGGCACTGCTCACAGGTCCTGCAGTACCCTGTTACATCTCTGGAAATTCCAGGCCAATAGAAGTTTTGCATAACACGCCTCTTTGTACGTTTTATACCCATATGCCCTGCAAAGGGAATATCATGGGCTATGGCTAGAAGCACCAGATGGTAAGCTGTAGGCACTACCAACTGCTGTACTCTGTTACCTTCTAGCCCTCCCTCAGGGGTCCACTCTCTGTACAGTAACCCTTTATTCCAGTATACAGATTCCCCCTTCCCTTGAGAATCAGGTGCCTCCCTAGCTACCTGCCTCAGGGCTTGCAATGTAGGGTCTGAGAGCTGAGCCTGTCTCAGGTCTCTCCTTGTAACCCTTCCCATCTCCCCTTACACAGGAAGTCTGGCATCCTCCTGACAGTGGTGCCTCTCTGTCATCCTGGCTACTAATACTCACCTCTGCCTTTGCAGTTACCCTGTCCAAGGGAACATTAGTACCCACAAGCAGCTGTGTCTCACATTCAGTCTCACTGCTACAGCGTAGCTCACTCCCTGAAGTAACAACCTCAGCAGTCCTGGCTGCAAGTATGCAGTCTGCCTGGGTTTCCCCCAGGCTACCAGACCCACATGCTTGTCTCCTAGCCTTACTGCATGTAACTGCATAAGTACATAGTACTGCCTCACCCAAATCCTTCCCTCTCAGGACATCTGCAGGATGGTAGTTCCATACCTCTGTTGTCTCAAGACAACACACTGTTGGCATTTTGTCTTTACCACTTACTGGCTCCCTCATCTTTGGTTCCCCATCTTGCCTCCGTGGACATCTGTATACCACATGGACCCACTGGTTGCATTCAAAACATTTAACCTTAGCTCCTGGATGTATACCTGGACTAGTTGCTTCCCCTGCTACTGGCAGATTCTGTTAGGGCAGTCTGTGATTCCCACCATGGGTTCCTTTAGTCCCATGAGCAGTACTGGGAGTCCCTTTCCTGTGCAGGGCTGTCCTGCTTGCTAGGTATAGGTCTCCTTTCTTCCCCAACTCCTCTGAAGTAGCACACTGTCTATCAGCTAACCAGATCCTCATGTCCTCAGGCAAAGGGCTAAGGGCTTGTTCCCTTACTAGAAGGTCTGCCAGCCCTTCAAAAGTGGTGACCTGACATCCACTCACCCAGCTATGAAAATAAGTGCTCAGTTCAACAACATATTCACATACATTTTCATTTGCCTTGCGTCTATGCTCACGAAACTTTTTCCTGTACATTTCAGGTGTTAGCTTAAAACATTCTAATAAATGTCTTTTTACAGCAGTATAATCAAAACAGTCAGTGTCATGCATTTTTGCTAAAGAAGTTACAGCTTTACCATGGAGTAAGGGGGTCAGGAGCCATACCCAGAGCCTTTGGTCAACTTCATACTGTTTACATACCCGCTCAAACATATGAATGAAGCTATCAAAATTATCCCCTTCCTTAAACTGTGGAAGAAATTTTCTGACCTTTTGTGCTTCTGGGATCTGGATACTCCCTTCCCCATTACCTCCATGACTCTGGCGAAGAGTCAGCATTTCCCTCTCATGCCTCCTCTTCCGTTCATTTCCTCAGCTTGTAGACTCATTTTCTTAGCTGCTTCTAGTTCCATACGCCTGGCCTCCAACTCAAGTCTGTTTAGTTCCAGCTGGATTTTTAAGTCCACTGCAGAAAAGTTGAGCTGTCCATTCTCTGAGGATATGGTATCTCCACTGTCAGTCTGATTGTCCTCCAGGCTGCTGTTCTCTGATATAGCTGTAACCAAGGCTGCAATCAGGTCTGCTTTAGTCAGGTTTCCATGCACCAGTCCCCTAGCCTGGTACATCTCCGCCAGCTGGCTCCTTGTCAGATTTCCATACTCTTTTGCTGACATGCTGCCTGCTCACCCTGACTAACACTAAGGTAACAAAAGAAATAAAACAATTGTGATCTGAACTCTTGAGTATACACTGCATGGCTGTTTTAGAGTACAAAACACTTTTAGAGAGCACTGTACATAAACTACAGGAATTAGCTCTACCCACACCACTACAAGCCAATTAGTATGTGAAGTAGATCCCACCACTGCCAAACACTTATGATGACCGTGCCCTGCCCCAACAATCAAGGAGCCTCAATTCTCACCACTAACACCAGGGAGGTCATCTCATAGAAGAGAAAGGGATAACTAATACACACAGTAAGGTACAATTTCCCTTAAGTGCACATAGCAATTACAGTCAGTCTGGGGCTTGTTGCTCCCTTGCTCACCAGGTCCCCAGTAAGACTCCCCACTGGCACAGCTATAGGGTCCAGAGCTCAGCCTAGCTGGGCAAGCTAAAACCTCCAGTACCCTCTCTGTCCAACCAGTGCTTTGTGTCCCTGCCCAAGTAGCTGACACAACACACACACACTTTGAGATAAGTATTTATATAACTTCACAGACACTCCTGGGAAAGGCTGACACAGATTCTCCAGCTGTGCCCCTTTACCCAGACTATATGGTAGTAATTACTGCCACTACCCAACTAATAAGATCAGCTACTAAAAGGCCCTTAAAAGGGTGTCCAATTAATACTGTGCAATATTATTATCAAATGATAGTATGACTAACAGTCAAGGCTTACTTTAGAGTGGCCTATTACAATAACCTCTATAAATATGCAATGTACTCTAGAGCTTATCTCTACACAAATCAGCTACAGGTAGAAGGTTTTTAAAAATATTTAATAATAAATAATTAAAACAAAAGACAAAACTACTACACAACAGAGATGTCTAGGAGTTCAGAGATCACACAGAAACTTAAAATAATACAGTAGGACAGGTCTGATTTCAAAGAAAAATACCTAATTAATCTTTACTAGCTTTAATTATTCCTACAAGAAATCACAGTGCTAAAACGTACATGTGAGCGCAAGGCATAGTGCTGATAAGCTGGCTGTCCAAAGTCAAAATGCTTCCAGTTTCTTATGAGAAATAGTATTTAAACATTACTAACAAACATGTTTGCTGGGTCCCTCCCCAAATTACATAATTTTTGACACTTAGGTTTTCCCAGGTGAACAAACTGCATTATTTAGCAATCTAACACCTGCACAGAAACTTACAACAATAGAAGACATTTCACATGTATATATAACAGAAACTAGAGCAATAAAGCACCTTCCACATCCAAATTCTGGTCATAAACTTTAGCCTTAAAACAATGGGCATGAAACCTTCATCCAGCCGCACTGGAGCCGAATTGTAGAACATTAGAGATTCAAACAATCTTTTCAACTTAAAAAGACACATTTGAAATACTTGGCTTGGTTTTCTTTATAGCAGATGGAAATGTTGCAACAATCTTGATGTTCACATTTTACAGTGTTTTCTTACATTTAAAAACACAAGGCTGTATTTTACATTTATTTGTACAGTTGATAGAATTATGTATCAAATTCTATTTGACTAGGCTGGCAGCCTTCACCCATCTCTCCCCAATTGTCACATAAGTAAATGTTGTTTCACAGATAAAGTGAGTGGATGAACTCATATAAATGCTTTCCTGAGGAGATGCAAACCTCAAAAATAGTGGCAAGAGTTTGAGAATCAGTAGGAAAGGCCAGCCTGCAGGTATGGTGATTCTTGCACTAACTGCAGTAATGCTTATATGGGTTAAGAAATGAGACAGTTTCCTTTCATTTATCCAAATGAGATTTCATCACTGGTAAGTTTTGCATCATTTTGTTGAACAGTATTAGATCAAATGCTGCTTTCTTAGTTGTCATATTGTGTGCTCAGTAGAGTGTGCTTATTCACTACTGACAGTGTAAGTGAACGTGTATTTTTATTCACTTACACTGCTAATTGGGTGTTTATCATTAGGGTCAAATAGCAGAAGGGGGGTTTAGGTTTGGGGTAAGGGAGTATTAGGGTTAGAGAGTAAGATAAGAGGGTTAGGAACTGACCAGGGAGTTTAGAGAGCAGAATAGGAGTCTTGGGGTTAAGGAGCTATCAGGAAGTTTAGGAAGAGGGATGGGAAGGTATCCGTATGAGTTAGTAAGGTTTCTGGGGGAGGATTATGTAGTTTAGTAGAATTGGATTGTTGGAGGGTTATATAAGTTGGGAGGTGCATGGTGGTTGGAGGTAGACAATTTGGGATTATAAGTTGTTTAATATTTTTAGTTTTTGATGGGTTGGGATTTAATGAAGTTATCATTAATTTTATTGTTTTTGATTAAATGAATTAGAAGCACTGAGCCCCTGTTACTGGAGGAATGCCCTTGAATGGTTCTATTGAGTGTGTGTAGTTATACTCCTTAAAGGAGTGGAGCAGTAGTGGGGTATTTTGGGAAAAAACAATAGTTTACAGGGACTTCTGGAAATTATTAGGATTGTTACGTTAATCGAATGTAATCCAGCATTAAATAAATTCAACTATGTTATATCAAATAAGGTAAAAAGTAAGCATTATGATAGTTCCATAACATTTTTAGATATTATGGCAAACATCAATTTATAAATAGTTAAAAAATTCAATTGGTCCAGAATGCATACAATTCTTTGTGTATGCCCCCTGCCCCAATACACAAAAATCACAGCAGAATTGTATTGCAACTAACTTTATTGCCAAAAACAAGAAATATAAGAAAATACATGCTATCTTCAATAACATTTAAATGCATATAAGTAAAGTATACAGAAAATAAAGTAACCTTCAGCCTGTGAATGTTGTTTTTATACCATTCATCTGCGAATGCAGCACATCTTAGAAATACGAGATATTTACTGATTATTCCCAATAACACTTACAATTCCAACAGCAGCATCTTAAACCATTTATTCTTGATGCCCAAACAATCCAGGAAGGAAACTGGGAAACAGCCATCTCCCAGCCAGAGGCCTATTGCCCAAATTGCTCAACATAAAATTATGTAAATTCTTAAAGGGTGGGAAAGCTGGTGGGCTTCATAATTGTCCATGCCAAGAGGTTGGAGATTCTCCCTTCCCTCAAGTCAGTCTCCCCACTTCTTACTTCAGCTGATATCTTGCCTACTATTACTACTCCTGCCTCCAGTCACACTGGCCTTAGCTCCTAGCCACAGATCCTATATGACTTCTCCTTATTCCTTCTCTTTCACCATTTCTCACCTAGCAGCTGCTCACAGACAAGAAAAATGTCTGCCCGGCCAAACCCTTTGTCCATACCCCTGCTCCAGTGCACAAAAATCAAATTTGCATTGTGACCAACTTTATTTACAGAAACAAGAAATATAAGAACATATATACAACCTTTATAACATCCAGATATAAATACCTAAAAATACACCAAAGAAAATAATCTTCAAATTGGCAGTCACATTCATATTCTGCTCACCTGCGAATGCAACAATCTTTAGCAGCATAATGCACATAGCAACCACTTCCAATAACAATTACTGTTCCAAGAACAGCATCTTAGATTGCTTACTTCTAATGTCCAATCAACCCAGGAAAGAAAATAGGGAAAGGGACAACCCCCAAGCAGAGATTTGTTGCCCCAAATGCCCACCAGGCTACCAAGAATGGCAGTCTGTAACTTCATTCTTTCCTAGTTATATAACGTAAGCTGTAATCAAGTATCTATCACTTGAAGCCAAATCATTTAAGAAAAGGGACATCTGTGCATTAAATATATTGAGTCCAATCTAATTCAGAATTACCCCATCATGCAGGTTCCTTATCATAAAAATTCCAGTGTTCTAACACCAAGAAACATAAGAATGGAGCTACTCTGGCAATAACATGGAAAATAAACCTTCTCACTATTTCACCAGCAGTCACCTTAATTGCACCTCTCCATGGTTACCTAGTAATGAAAGTAAACCAAATAATTATCGTTCCTGGGCATGTCTACTGAAGCAACAATAACTCACTTACTATTCAAGGTTGAAATCTGCATTTACGAATGACATCCAACTCATTATCCCCCATACGCACAACAATTGTATTCAGACTTGAAACCGTTCACTGAACACCATCCATGACTGACAACAGCTGACCTCAAAGCCTTCTTCTATATCTTTTTCACCATATGGCCCACTGACCAGAAGATGGTACAGTGCCTCTGATGCCTTGTTCTTTGCTATTGCAACTTATTTCTTCGATTCTTTTGTTAGCCAACCAGCAGTCCTTCCTAGCCTGGTCAGTCTTTTCTATCTCCCACTTTTTACTGCATCATCCTTTCTTTTGATGACTTTCTGGACTTCTGCATTCCACCACCAGCTTTCCTTATGTACCTTATTTCCATACCTGGCTCGGCCACATATCTTTTCTGTAGTCCTAACACATGCTGTTTTAAAGTGCTGCCATTCTTCTTCAACTCCACCTATTTCCTCCACTTCTTGGGGTGCTAGGGCCCTGAGTAATTCCTTGACTGTTGTACTTTCTCTCCAGTCAACTTCCAGGTCTTCAGCCTGGTCTCTGACGTTAGAGCCTTCTCTGACCACTGCTTGCAGCTGAATGTAGCAACTAGTGGTTTATGCTGTGGGCTGACTATTTCACTGGGGATGACTTTGCAATCATGGATTCTACCCCAGTGCATTTTCCTAACTAGGAGGAAGTCTAGCTGAGTTGCATGTTGACTACTCTTGTATGTGATCTTGCGACTGTCTATCTTTCTGAACCATGTGTTTGCTACTATCAAGCCAATTGCCAGACAGAAGTCTAGAATGGCTTATTCTTGTTGCCCCACCCATGTGGACCCAGGCAGTCCTCATATCCTGTTCTGTCTGTCCCGACGTATCAAATGCCTTCTCAGTGTCTAAGCTAACCAAAGTGAATGGACTCTTCATGAACCCTCCCTCTTGTAACACCAACAGCAATTTCAATACATTATTGTGGGATAATTTTCCCCTACACAAAACCCATTTGACCTGGGTGAACCAGAATCTTCACCAGTGATATATTCTATTAGCCAATGTAGTCATAAAAAAATCATAGTCCAGATTCATGATAGAACTCTGTCCCCCACTGTTTTCCTCACAATCACAACCCTGCTGTGGGGCATAGACTGAGATTATGAATACTGCCCTCTGACTGCCATGAGTCTGTCATTTAATTCTGATGATATCGCTTACTGCCTTCTGAAACATTTTTCTCACCACAATTCCTACACCATTTCTAGCTTGCCCTCCACCTGAGTAGTAGACTCTGGATCCCAAGCCAAGTGGCTTTGCTGCATTTCCCTTCCATCTCGTCTCTTGGATACATAGGATGTCCAGCCTCCTCCTTATCATCCACTTCCAAACTGCATCCTGTCAGTGAACCTACATTAAGTATAGCAATTCTCTGATCATGTTTGGCAGGTTGGTTGGTTTTACATCCAGCTGGGCAACTAAACACCGGCCAGCCAGTAGCTTATTGACTCAGGGCTGCTGGGCTTTATGGCAGGCACACATTGCCCAATAGGGGGCATATATACTCCTCCCACCATTAGCAAGAGTCCTTGGCATGGATCAGAGTAGGCTAGGTCCTCAACCCACTTATCACCAGTAACTACCCATGCCCATTTTTGGTGACATTAGTCAACATGACTAAATCACCTAGAGTCATATTTTACATTGTCGAGGCTAACCCTGCCACGGCATGCAGTCTGTGATCCATGTTCTCCTATCTTGATGATAATGCATACCACAGTAGATGCCCAAAGCTGTTGGTCTGTACAACTCTTCTCCCTATAGGGCACCATGTAGAGTATGTGCTGCTGCCCACAGCTCCATTTATTGGTGAGTTTGAGATGGAAACACTCAGCATGTTTTTCAGACATGGGAGAAACCTCACAGAGACACAAGAACATGCAAACTCCAAACAGGCATTGGTCAGAGGTCAGGATCGAACCTTGCACCTTGTGCATGGGAGGCAAAGACATTAACCACTAAGCTAATCTGGTCTGTGTGCCTCAATGCTCAAATAACTGAAATTAAATAACTAAATTACAAAATTATATGTAACATTCCAGCTGTTTCCAAACCTTAGAAGTCGGCCATTATTTTCACTTGATTTATATCAACAAAAGTTCAAAGTAGCAGAAATGCTAAATTACAGTTGTAATGTTATAGCACTTAGCGCTTAGAATTTTACTGTTGTAACTAGATTCACATCCTTACATTTCTTGCAGGTTATGAAGGAGGAACAAAAATATCTACTTGGGGACAGAGTTCTATCATAAATCTGGACTATAAATTTTTTTATGACTACATTGGCTAATAGAATATATCACTGGTGAAGATTTTGGTTCACCCAGGTCAAATGGGTTTTGTGTAAGGGAAACTCATCCCACAATAATGTATTGAAATTGCTGTTGGTGTTACAAGAGGGAGGGTTCATGAAGAGTCCATTCTCTTTGGTTAGCTTAGACACTGAGAAGGCAGTTGATACAGTTGATTTGGTCTCACCTTTCTGTGGAAATATAACTTTCATCTTAAATTTATTACCCCTTTGGAGAGTAGTTATATGGGTTCATTAGCGCATTTCAAAATAAATGCTGTTCTGTCTTCTACGTTTGAAATGAGATGGGGAACTGGGACAGCAGTGCCTCCTCTCCTTTTTGTTTTATATGCTGAACCCTTTTGGAATGGCTCTTAAGAGGTTTTCAGGTGGGAGTACTAGGAGAAATTGGCTCTCTATGCAGATGACCATTTGGTGTATTCAGATTATGTGAAACACCTGTGGGGTTATTTAAAATTTGGGTGAGTTTGTTAATTTAGCTGAGTGCAAGATAAATGGGAATAAACACAGCTGCTTTTAATTTTTCTTTTAGCCACCCTGTGGGCTGAGAGAGAGAATGAGAGAGAGAGAGAGAGAGAGAGAGAGAGAGGTTGCCTGCACTTTGGGATGGGAGATATTAAATACCCAGGAATACAACTGTGTTCTACCTTCTAACTACATTGCATGCTAGCTATGAGCTGCTGTTAGAAAGATTGAGCAGGATGGTAGAGAAATGGTTAGCATTAGGGTTGGATTTGAATCAGAAAAGTCCAGCTTTATGGCTCTTTGTGCTCTCCTTTGGTTGATTGTGAGTCAGCTGAAGTTTTATCAAGAGTTTGAAAAAGTTATTGGTGAAGTTAATTTGGGAAGGAGATAAGCCAAGAGAAGTGTAGGGAAAAATAACCCTCCCACATCTTTGAGGATCTGGGTCTTCCTCACATTCACTTGTATTCATGGGCTATCAGGCTAAGATGGTCCTCTGTATTGCTGGAAGGAAGGGTGACCCCTAATGAAAGTTAATCTATTGCATGATTGTGTAGAACACTGGTAAGGATATGACAGAGGAAGCATATGTTGAGGTGAAAGCGTTAGGTATTTTTGGGTGCATGAGAACTGTAAATAGCAGGGTTTTCAAGAAACGTAAATCTGGTATTGAGCCACTGAGGCAGATGTTTTCTTCCCATGAAAAAGGTAAGAGTAATGGGTAAAGCTCATCAAATTATCATGTGTATAGAAAGAAATTTAGGGAGAGTCACCTAGTATGATATGTGTGAGTGGGCCAGCTTTAGTTCTTGAGATAATTTCTGTGAAAATTCATTTGAGAGAGGGAGATTGTATATAGTACCAGGCATTAAGTAAGATTTTTCATGACAATGGGAAAGAATTTTCATGACAATAGGAAAGAAAAGTTATCTAAGATGAGTAAACTTTTTTGAAAAAGAATATTTGGAAGATTGGAATGGAGAGAGGGCTTTTGGTTTAATGTACATGATTTAGTTGGACATCAATGAGCTAATAAGGTGACAATCAGAAGAAAACTGGAAGCAGATGTTAGGTAGGGGAATAACAAGGCTTTATTGGTACAAATTTACAAGTTACCTAGGTATGCGGCACTTTCCAGAAATTGTAGGATATTCCTTTGAAAGTGCCTGTACAAATTATTTACTCCCAGTAGGTTACTAAGGATATTCCCAACTGTTCAGGTAGTGATTGGAGATTTAGATCTGTGTTTTTTGTACATGAATGCATAATTTTTTGGAAAGTCACATGCTCCCACCTAAAACACTCACACCACTAACTCCACACCTAAATCATTCTTCTTTGCAAAATTTAACAATATGTCTTAGGTCTTTCTCTTTACATCTTTCCAAAATGATTTCTTTTGCATGCCCCCCTCTAGCCTATCTTACACATATTCTCAAACTGACACCCTCTTAATTGCAAAGCAGTGTATATATTACTATAAAACTGTTATTCCTGTACATACTAATATTGACATATGATACTCACATCATATATTACTAATGTGGCAACTTTCTGTAATTCTGCTTTTCCAAGTTTGACAAAACTCTGTACTTATATTTTGTAATGTTGCAAATTTCTGTATTTTAAATTTTATATTTGTAATGTTCCAAATTTCTGATTTTATACTATGAGAGCTTTTCTCCTTGGGTCTCCACTGAAAATGGGCCACAAGCCCAGCTGGACTAACCCAGTTAATAATAATAAATAATAAATAAATAAGTCCTTTATTAGAAAGTATTAAGAGGGCTATTCAGAAATATTTATTTGAAGGACAGTTGGCGGTCTTATTTCCACCTTCCTGTGTCAGTCAGATACATAATGTAACTGATAAAGGAATTTGAAGATGTTTCTATGTGAAATTAAACTAATTTAACTGTGGGTTGGTTTGTGTTTTAACCCCTCAAATTGTAATGTATCACCTGCTATCCTTATTTTAGTTGAATGTATCTCTTCTTTGTGATAGTGAAGTTTAAAGGCTCTGCAATAAAAACTTTTATTATATTAAAACAAATCAGGGACATATTTTAATTTTTACATTCAAACTTAAAAAAGGTTTTAGAATAATAAGATTTTGCATTAGCATGCATTCAGTATAGGACATGAGTTCTGAAATTCACATGCCTGCCATTATTTAGTGACTTCAAACCTCAATGATTGGGCAGAAAACCACAATTGTTATAAAAGGAACAGACCAAACCATAATGCAAGAATCTGTCCTTTCTGTGAATTTCTGGACAGCTGAAAGGTATGCCTATGATGGAACAAAGCATATAAGAACCACAAATAGACCTTTACAACATTCTGAATGGTTGAGTAGTATGATAGTTACTCCACCTCCACTACTGCCACTGACGTTCATCGTGTTTCACTGTTGCAGTCATCGCTGTTGGGTTCTTCCTGCTGGCAGACAGCCCTCGATCGGCCAGAGTCCCAAAGTCTGGGTCCAATGTCGGCTGAGGTCGCTTCTTCCCTGACGTCAGAGCGCCAGGGGTATAAAGGCCTCAGCCGACGCCATTTTCCTTAGTCTTTCTTGCCGCGCGGTGCCCGAAGCAAAGCAGTTCGCAAGTGCCGGTCGGCCGACTCCTTTTCACTTTTCGTGATTTATCTGAAGACTTCTTCTTCTTAAAGCTAAGTACCCCATTGGGGAAACTTTTTTTCTTGCTCCAGTCCGATGTCAGAAAAAGTTAATAATTGTATTTCTTGTAGGAAGCAAATACCTCATAAGGATTTTCATTCATACTGTATCCCTTGCCTAGGCCCTGACCACGACGTAGCTAGTTGTAGGTTTTGTGCTAGGTTTAACCAATGCACTATTAAGCGGAGGTACAATTTTGCCTTCCATTATTTTGGGAGAAGATTTAACTACAATATGTCATCGGATTCTTATCCAGCTGGAGCACATAAACAGCGCAAAGATAAAGACAGGCCTCCAAGGTCCAAAACAGATGACATTTCTCTACCAGAGCCAGTTGCCGGTTCGTTGGTCGTCAGTGAGGCGCTTTCGCAGCCCCTGTCATCCGCCACTTTTGAACCGCTTGCCCATACTGACTCCCACGAGGAGCCGATGAGGCCTTCAGAATTTCAAGGGACCGGACCTTCGGATAATGCTCCCTCAGATGGGTCCGGAGCTGCTGTGCAGGCACCGGCTTCTGAGGGGGTTTTCAGGCTTACACAGCTTCATGTAAAGATAGCTTCAATTTTACAGTCAAAGGCAAAGACAAAGACTAAGGCTCCAACAAAGACAAAGAAACAAGCACAGGCCTCTTCAGTTCGGGGCCTAGACCTCAGGGACAGATGCTTAAAATGGCCGAAGACCTGTTGACTATGATCAGGGGTTCCCATCCCCCTCCGGACAAAAGGCCTAGGCAAGAGCCAGATTATGATTCATCAGATCAGGTTTCAATTTCTTCTGCTTCTTCCTCTGAGCAGGATTATTCCTTCCCTCCTTATGAGGATTCTGATGCTGATGAATCCCTTCCTTCAGCTTCTCCTGAAGATTATTCTTTTGGGGAAACCTTGCATGACATGAGGGAGCATTTCCACCGGGAAGGGCAGGAATACTCTGAATCCAAGAGAAGGCTTAGAGATTTTCTTCTTCTCCCCCAGCATAGGCCCCTGGCTATCCCCCCTGTATTGGACATTGTGGATGATGTTTTTACAGAGTCTATCCTCTCTCCTGATTCCTTTCCTCCTGCTCCTGTCAAACCAGATAGGTATTATAGGGTTCCGGATTCCCACAAATTCCTTTTTAAAAATCCTTCAGCTGATCCAGAAACTATTTCTCAGGGCCCTAAGGGTGTTAAAGCGGCCTCTGCTAACAACCCTATTCCCTCTGACAGAGTGTCCAGAGCCTTGGAAAGATGGGGCAAAAAAGTCTATACTTCTGCTACATTGTCTATTAGAGCTTTGAATTGTCAATTTCATATGTTGAAATATCAGCAATACCTTTTGTCTGTGTTGAAACAAAAGATGTCAGCTGTTTCTGGTTGTGCAGAAAATAAGGAGTTACAGGATTTATTGCATGCTACTGAGCAGGTGGATAAACATACCCTGCACTGTGGTTTTGATTCTTTGGAGGCTTCTTGCAGGGCTGCAGCAACTGGCACAGTTATTAGAAGGTATGCTTGGTTAAAGGAGCAAAGTTTGCCAGATCAGGTTAAGGCAAAACTGTTGGATGCCCCTCTACAGCACAATGTTTTGTTTGAGGCCAAAGCCGAGGAGGTATTAAAGAAAATGGAAGACAAGGCCAAATCTATGCAGACGGTTAAAGATTTTCTACAGGTGCAACCACCTAGATTTAGCAGGAACTGGCCAGCTAAGCCTTGGTCCTTTCTGAGCTTGGACAGACCCCAGAGAGGCAGATACAGGTGTTCCAGAGGAAGAAGACAGGCACAGACCCCTTTCAGACCCAGGCAGTGGAGTGCTCCC
Organism: Protopterus annectens; assembly: GCF_019279795.1. Classification (NCBI taxonomy): domain Eukaryota; kingdom Metazoa; phylum Chordata; order Ceratodontiformes; family Protopteridae; genus Protopterus; species Protopterus annectens. The sequence continues at coordinate 406,132,109 of NC_056727.1, forward strand.
TCTCCCAAGGGTGGAGAAGATAGGTCACAATCTTACAGGAAACAGTTTTTATGACTCTCCCTTATTAGCTCCAGGGGCTCCTCTCCTGGAAGTGCCTTTGGGAGGAAAAATTTCTCTTTTCCATCACAATTGGAGCCGCATAACCCAAGACAAATGGGTTCTGGACATAGTTTTAAGGGGTTACAAGTTTCATTTCCATACCTTGTCAAAACCAAATGGATGGCCAGACCTGCCAAAGCATCAATGGGCAGAGGCTCAGAAGCAAGCTCAGTCCCTCATGGCTATGAGGGCCATAGTATTGGTACCAAACACAGAAACAGGGCAAGGTTTTTATTCAAGACTTTTCTTGGTTCCCAGGAAGGAAAACGCATGGAGACCAATCCTGGACCTTTCCATATTAAACACCTTTCTGGATATACCAAAATTCAAAATGCTCACTCTGCAGCAGCTGCTGGCTATGCTGAGCAAGAACGCTTGGATGGTGACTTTGGACTTGAAAGAAGCTTACCTGCATATTCCTATAAGGCAGGAATGCAGAAGGTATCTCAGATTCAAAGCAGGCTCGAAGCATTACCAGTTCTTTGCGCTGCCCTTTGGCTTATCTACTGCGCCCAGGGTCTTTAAAAAGTGCCTGGCACCAGTAATGGCATTTTGCAGACAGAAGGGAATTCAAATATACCCTTATCTGTACGATTGTTTTTTGTGCAGCATCTTCTCAGGTGTCTAGGGTTTACAGTGAACCTAAAGAAATCAAACCTGATATCCACTCAACAGATTACTTTTCTGGGTACTCTTTTGAACACTACAACCCAGATGGCTTACTTGACACCAGACAAAAAAGTGCAACTGGCTTCCTCTTTCAAAAACCTGGCTTCAAAGAGTCAGCTAACTGCAAGAAAAATTCTGCAGGCCTTGGGTTACATGGCATCCTGCATTCTGCTAATACCATATGCAAGACTGTATATGAGGAAAATACAGTGGTACCTCAAGAGTGTATGGTCTCAGCATTGCCACAGTTTGGAAACAGTGATCACAATTTTGCCTTGCCTCCAGTGGGAATTTCTTTGGTGGGCAGAGGCCGGTCTCCAGAACAAGGGAAAGCCTTTCTGTCCCACTCCAGCCAATCAAGTGATAACGACAGATGCTTCGGACTATGCATGGGGAGCCCACATGCAAGGGAAATGTCTTCAGGGTGCCTGGGCAAGGACCAAGTGCACCTGCACATAAATTTGAAGGAAATGCTAGCTGTACAGAATGCCCTGACAGCTTTCAAGGATGTTATTCTACCGTGGCAATTACTAATAAAGACAGACAACACTACAGCGATGTGGTACATAAACAAGCAGGGAGGCTCCCACTCTTACCCCCTGTGCAGACTGGCCATGACTCTGTGGAACACAGCACTGGCCTGCAAGGTAGATTTACAAGCTCAATTTCTGCCAGGAAAAGATAACTCTCTGGTAGACAGTCTAAGCAGAAACCTTTCAGATCCACACAAATGGATGTTGGATGTTCAGATATTCAGGATGATAACAGAGGCATGGGGGTGCCCAGACATAGATCTCTTTGCATCCCCCCAAAACCATCAACTTCAAACATTCTGCATGAGGACCTACCACAAACAGGCATGGAAAGTGGATGCCCTCTCATTCAGTTGGAAAAACCTCTCAGTGTATGCTTTTTCTCCATTGCCTTTTCTACCAAGGGTACTTCTGAAGATTAAACAGGACAAACCAAAAATGATTCTACTGGCTCCCAACTGGCCTCGACAATTCTGGTACTCAACCCTGATGAACTTGGCTCAGGGTCTGCCCTGGATTCTATCACAAATTCCACATCTACTGTCTCAACAAGATGGCCGGATCCTGCACAGCCATGTCAAAACTCTGAATCTAGCAGTCTGGCAGATCCAGGGGCTATAAGCAATTCTACCCTTACCAAATAGGTAATGGATGTAATTCTTGAAGCTAGAAGGCCCAGCACTGGGAAATCTTATGCAGGAAAATGGAAAAGATTTTGCATCTGGAATCAGGCCCAGGGTTTTGATACTACAGTTCCAAACATTCCTCTGATTTTACAATACCTAACAGAGATGTTGCATAAGAGCCTATCCTTTTCATCTATCAAAATACATGCCTCGGCTATTTCTGCACACTACAATATGGATCCCCCAATTTTTTCTCATCCTTTACTTAAACAATATCTCAGGGGGGCAAAGAATATAAGGCCCCCTAGAAGAGCACCAGTTCCCGCTTGGGATCTCAACTATGTTTTGGAAAAGCTAACTCTGTCTCCTTTTGAACCTGCGGCTACCACAGATTTAAAGTTTTTATCATGGAAAACTGCTCTTCTTTTAGCAATAACCTCTGCCAGAAGAGTTTCAGAATTACAAGCACTCATGGCTGTAGAACCCTTCATTATTTTTCATCAGGACAGGGTTTCCCTGAGGACTAACCCCACTTTTATGCCTAAGGTGGTTTCTAAAGTAGCCTTAAATCAGACTATTCATTTACCTACTTTCAATCCTAATTCTCAAAATGAAGGAGAGAGAATTTTGCATTTTTTAGACATACAAAGGCAGCTTCACTTTTACCTGGACAGGACCAAGATTTTTAGGAAAACTGACCAATTGTTTGTAGCCTTTGCTGCTACATCACAGGGAAAAGCAATCACTAAACAGACTATTTCTAAGTGGATTGCCCACTGCATCGGGTTCTGTTGCTCTTATCATGGCAAACCAGTTCCTATCAACATTAGGACACATTCTACCAGAGCTGCTGCTACTTCAGCAGCCTTCCTCAGTGGAGTTCCTACCAAGGAAATCTTAGAAGTTGCTACTTGGAGTTCTGTGCATACCTTTTCTAAGCACTACAACCCTCTCTACTCTAAATCTAGGGCAGGCTTTGCCTCTGCAGTCCTGCAGGGCCTTGTAGCCGCCCCTTCTGTACCATGTCCAGCCACCCTTTCTTAGCTTTGGGATTCAACCCAACAGTGATGACTGCAACAGTGAAACACAATGAACATAGTACAGTTGTGTACTCTTACCATAAATGTAGATGTTCGAGCGTATTCACTGTTGCAGTCTGGGTTACCCTCCCTCCTATCCCCTCTTTTGCTGTTTCTATGAGTACTGTCTGTGTTTCCTTAGCACTACTCTTCCTCTGAGGTATATTTGCTGGTGATTTTTGGGTATGTTGTAGTTTGATGCATGTTTATTCTTCTAACTAAGCTATTGGCCTTTTGTTTTTAGGCACCTGGTATCTGGGGCAAGAAAAACTGAGGAAAATGGTGTCGGCTGAGGCCTTTATACCCCTGGCGCTCTGACGTCAGGGAAGGAGCGACCTCAGCCGACGTCGGACCCAGACTTTGGGACTCTGGCCGATCGAGGGCTGCCTGCCAGCAGGAAGAACCCAACAGTGATGACTGCAACAGTGAATACACTCGAACATCTACATTTATGGTAAGAGTACACAACTGTACTTTTCCCATTCCACCAATGTTAACTAACCTAATATGTTATTTCTTGTTTCTCCTTACATCATTCCTTATTTAACATAAATATCATGAGCCTGCCTATGGCTCACTACCACTGGAAATAAAGCTGTCCCACAACACATCCCTGACATAAACAATGCCAGACGCACCAAGCCGACCTTGCTACTGCCTTCCAAAAAGGGGGACAAGACTCTTGCATCTCCTTCAATTCTCCATCAATCCCCAAGATGCAAGCCACTGAAATTACAGATACCTGTCTTAAGGAAGGAAAGGCTTGTGCACAAGTATAGATCCCCCTCAGATTTTCTGGCCGGTACAGTCTTAGAATCAGGGATGGTTTCACATCATTGCTAAAACTTTAAAAGCTGATAGCAAAACAGGCTTGCATTGTCATGCATGTTCTGGAGGATTATTTGGTGACTTTAATCCAAAATGATTTACTCAAAAACACAATGTTTATTTTTTTCCCTTGAGAAACTTCTTAAGCACATTTTGGGCATTCTGCAAAATTTGGACAGTTGATAGGTGTGGCTAAAGGGGGCATATCACAATACCTAGTGAAGTACAGTTGATAGGCATGGCTAAAGGGGGCCTGCTAGAACACCCAGCCATGGAAGCCCTTACACTTTCCCAGCCCTTCTGGACACCCCAAAAAACTGGGAAGCATCTGCAGTCCACTGACTGCAGGACAATCACTAATGGAGCTACATTACAAATGACCAGCCATTGTCACAGTTACTATCTTCCTGAAAGGCCAATACATTTTGAATTGTACCAAAAGCTGTGGAATGGGTGAGAGGTAAGCTTAGCTACCTAAACTTATCCTCCCTCTCGCCTACCCACACCACCATGTTACCCTTACCATGTACACCCTCCTAATGGACTTTGATACCATCTACACCCTCCTAACTGATTTTGATGTAACTTTCTTTCTAAACAATCTTAATCAGGCAGTCTCCCTCTACTAGGAAACAACAGCAGTAACCCACATTACCAAGGCTTCCATCACCTTGAATCAACCATCTCGTGGTTCACCACCCCATACCTCCCTTATTTAACATATACTCTCTCTCTCTCTCCCTATCTCTCCGTCTCTTTCTCTCTCATATATATATATATATATATATATATATATATTATGTATATATATATATATATATATATATATATATATATATATATATATATATATATATATATATATATATATATATATATATATATATAAATATATAGATAGTTACTTACCATATGAATAAGTTACAAGAAATACACACCACTTACCTTTACACCAGATACCAGCTGAACTCTGAGAGATGGTCACTTGAGTGCGATAACTACTATTTCTTCATAATCACCAGCATCAAGACATTGAAGATTCTAATCTTTCTGCCTTAAATACTACTTCCCTCTTTCCAGCCACCCTTTTGGAAATTGCCTCAGATTTTTGCCAACCATCCTTAACTTCCTGCTTACACCTCCTATCACAATAGCTCTAGTTCCTACCCACAATTCCTAACTTAATTGATGTAAAATCTCACCTTATCCTCTCGCATTTACCACTTCCCTCACCAGGCAAGCACTCCTGGACAAAAACATCTGTCTGGGCAGACACTCTTTGCTACTTATCACTGTTTGAAAGTTGACTGTAGTCATTTTTTTGTCTGACATAAGTGGTAAGAGCTATAATTCTCCACATAAAGGTGTGGACAGAGCTGGAATTGTATGAGTTTGAGAAAACCCAGTAAGGAAGATATCAATTCCTTGTGGGGGAAAAACAGTAGAATAAAATGGTAACTAAGATTAATAGATATAAGATTTCAGTTTAAACTGTTTAACACATCAAGACTGCACACCTTTAAATAGTTTGTACTGAAAATGAAAATATTAAAATATTTTTGCAATGTTAATAATGTTGTAATTTAGAACTCTTTCTATATATTTGCAGTGCTATTTACAACAGAGTGGTCCTGCCTGGTTGTGTACAGTAGTGACAGATTGAGTCTATCAAGCTGCACTCACTGACATTGTTTTATGTTGTACCTTTGCAACCCTGCATTATGCATAAATTAATATGAGAAAGTGCAACAGCATTTGACAGTGTCTATTGATCTTTTCAAGTCCATCAGTTTGCTGGCAATGCAACAGACTCTTAGGGAAATTTCTCATTCATATCCAGTCAGTGCAGTAAATAAAGCAGGTTGCGCCGTACGTTGTTTACATAACACTGATATATACTTTCTTCATCAAAGAATACTTGATAAGCAAGTGAGGTTTCTGGCTTTGTAAGCCGCTGTACTGCAGTCTAATAATAAATGGTTCTGTAATTCAACACCTCCTACAAACATTACTTCGCTCTGGGACTTAAATGAGACACATTTCCAATATTAATCACTTAGAGCCACAAGATCAGTTTATGTGCAAGGAGAAAATCATGTGCCAGTTAACTATGTCTTGCCCTCTCATGTAGCACTTCTTACTGGAGTTGCAAAATTATGCACAGCAATTTTGATTTTCTATTACTAAACTTTAGGAAATAAAAGCAGAATTTAAGTCAGCTGAAATAATGTGATATCCCTAAATTAAGTTCCTTCTACAGTGTAAGTCTATACTCAAAGAAGTAATTCAGATTTTGAAATACTTTTTTCTGGAACAGGGTAAGCTAATGAACTGTAGTCACAGACATTATAGGAACTGAGGACTGAGTCCCATCGCAAATATTGCTTATTCATCTGATATGCAGTCATCATAAAATACCTAAAGCCACATTCTCTCATACTTTCTAGGTTATCTTTTTGATTGACTTTATACTTTTCATTCTTACATAACTCTCTGATTATTTTTTTTTTTTTATGTTATTGCATCGGCAGACCTTCATGTATTTGAAATCTATTGTTACATGCCCTATGGATTATCCCTTTGCAACTTAGCATTGTCACTTATTGCCCTTACATGCCACAGCAAAATACACCAGAAAATGAAATGTTTTAATATCCATTTTTAAGCCCCCACTGTCTTGCCAAACATTGGCTTTCCCTTATCCAGCTGGCATATCCCATGTGGCAAAAGATGATTGTCCCATTCATTCCCCAGTGTGTAAGACCCAGCCATTGGAAGCCATCATCCAAGCAGCTATCAGAGGAGTTTTTCCATCCTGATCCCCCACAACAGTTGACAGGCATGGTTCATAGTACTGGCACATATACATGCACACTGCTGTGAATCTCTGGCTCCACCAACAGTTTATACTGCATGGGGGGCACAGTTACAATCAGACTGATCACTGCTCAAGTTAACCTTCTACAGTTATATACTCAGCCTCCAGAGGGTGCCATTACAGTGTTGGAACTAGCTATCTTCCTCCTTGCTCTCATGTCATTGGCAACTCATTCCTATTCTCCCCCACTGAACACCTCCAGAACCCAGCACTAATCGAGATCAGGTTATCTGGGTTGCAGTCAGGCCTTTATACCATGGAGCCAGGTGAGAAACTCAAAGATAGGTAGGTTGTTTTATTCCCAGATCTGTTAAAAATTTTAAGACTTTCTTGTTCAAAATGGTAAAACAGATTAAAAAATATCAAAATGGCAATGAAAGCTCACCCCACTTACATTTTTAGAAAATGATTTTATAGTGCATTACACAATGGATTTTGATAAGAGCAAAGTATTTTTATGTATTTAATATGAAATCCAAAGGCAGTCCACGAACCAGGCATTTATTCAAAGTGGTGAGCGCTTTCACATGGAGCTTTATCAGACCATATACAAAACGGAATGGTCACATATCATTTAAATATATTGCACCAACCAATCAAAGTGCACTAACTTATTGCATCAGTTTAAAGTGAAATCACACATCCATTCAGACACACATCCATATCCATGCAGCCATCATTTAAAAACTTTTAAATTTTTATTTTATTTTTATTTTTATTTTACATTTGTTAACCGGGCTAGTCTAGCTGGATACATGTCCATTTTCAGCAGAGGCCTGAGGAGAAAAGCTCCACTATCAGAATAAGACAATACAGTTTACGAAAAACATTACTAAATTAACACTAACATAATGTAATGAGGCAAAATACAAATGAATATACAGTTATCCTGGACTAGTCTGAGTAGATGAGAAACAAAGTTCAGTTAAGGGGCTAAGGAGATAAGCTCCAGTATCAAAAATACAAAGTAAAGTTAAAAAATATCATTAGTCAAGTTGAAAAATATCATTAGTCAGTAGTCATGATAACAAATTAGGTATTAGGAAAAAGCAAGAAATCTGTTAATATAAAGTGTTAAAAGAGCAGGTTGGAATTTTAACAGGTAATTATGTAGTTAAAGATAAGGAAAAGGCAGAGAATAAGGTAGACAGAGAGTGGGAAAAGTATATTATCAGTTTGGTACAAGTATAATGGACTTAGTAATGGTTGGGAGTGTACAGTTGGAAAAGGAGAGGTGGGAAACAGGATAGTGATGAAATGCAAAGGCAGCAGGATTATAGGAGGTCAGCAAAAGGTAGCAAGAGACAGAAAAAAAGATGGTTAGAAGGGGAGGGAGACAGAAATTTGAGAGAAAAAAAAAGAAAGTGAGGGTCCAGTAAAGGGGGCTGATGAAGTCAGTCTAAGTTAGAACGGGAGCGGAAACATTACACAGTAGCAGACTGGAGAGAGTAATAAAAATGCTGAGCTCAGTCGGGATTGGAGCAGGGACATAGCCAGTGAATTAGTAGGTGAATTTTCATCTGTTTTTTGAAAAGGTGACATGAGCTTAGGGAGGTCAGTTCTGTGGGAAGTTTATTCCAGTAAGAACCGATAGTGTTTGCAAATAAGGAATCACCTGATTTGTTTTGAGATTTCAAAGTAGTAACTAGTAGCTTGTTGGCTGATCTAAGTGTCGAGAGATTTTTATAAGGTGTGATGAGTTTATTTAGTATGGGTATATTGGAGGGTAATGTAGAATTTTAAAAGTGATGATCAGTTGTTGTAGGAGTATTAGGTTTGGGAGTTCAAGCCAGTTTAGTTTCTTTAAGTTAAGACAGTGGTGAGTTTGGAATGGAGAGCCAGTGGCAAATCTGGCTATACTGTGGTAGGCAGTATTCAGTTTCTGAAGATTAGATTTAGATATGTTGATAAAGGAAGGAGAGGCGTACGTTAATGTAGAAATAAGGTGAGTTTGGGCGAGGGCCACTCGGGAAGTAGCAGTAAGATAGGGCTTTAGTCTGTATAGGGCACCAATCTTTTTATTGACTGTCTTGATAGTTAAATCAAAGTGATAGTCAAAATTTAGCTGATTGTCTATGGTGACGCCTAGCAGTTTAGTGCAATAGTCAGGTTTGATGACAGTGCCATTACAGGATGCTATGGAAAAGAGATTGGGGTGGATTTACAGGTTGGGGTAAAGAGTAGTAGTTTGGTTTTTTTGGGATTTAGGAGGAGACAGATATGTTGGAACCATTTTTCTGCTGCAGTGAAGACTAATTGGGTAGCAGAGTGGAGTTCTGCTGGGGAAGAAGCAGAGCAGATGAGAGTGGAATCATCTGCATATTGTATACAGGTGGATGTTGGGAGAGAAGTGGGCAGGTTATTAATGAAAATAGAGAAAAGTAGGGGACCTAGGATGGATCCTTGTGGGACGCCAATAGTAATTGGGAGTTGAGAGGATAGATGGCTGTCCCAAAGGACTGCTTGTTTTCTATTAGTCAAGTATGAGTTGAACCACTGTAATGCTTGTGAATCCAGTGAGAGGGATTTTAAGGTATCGAGGAGAAGTTGATGGTTGACCATATCGAATGCTTTTGAGAGGTCCAAGAATAGTGCAGAGGAGAACAGGTTGTTATTTCGGTTTTTATTGATAGTGTCAGTGAAAGAGAGAAGGGCAGTAGAAGTACTGTGGTGCGGTCTAAAACCATGTTGAGAGTCTACAAGCAAGTTGTTATTCAAGAGATAATGTAGAAGTTGATGGTGAATGCAGCGTTCCATTATTTTGGATAGAGGAGATAGAAGGGCAATAGGTCGAAAATTGGACAGTTCGTTGCCCAATTTGTTCGTTGTTAAATAAACGCCCATATGCTTTTTAGAAAATACAATAATCAACATATGCATAAATAATGCATAAACATAAAAATATATAAAAAATATATAAGACATTTAAATGAAAACATTCATCACATTTCATGTGGAGAACAGATAATAACAAACGTTTGTGAGAGAAATGAATACAGAAATACATATATATGGTACCACATAATAATATATATATGACTATCACTATACAGAATACTATAAATATCAATGGACCTGCCAGTCATCACATTTCATGTAAAAAATAGACAATAACAGAAGTCTGTTTTTTGATAAGAGCAAATTATTTTTATGTACTTGTTTATTCAATAACCAGGCAGGTTCATAGGTTAGTACTAGGCCACTTGCCTTTGTGGGCCATTTTAAGCCTAGCCATTTACCCCATCTGAGAATCAAACCCTGGACTTTGTGTTTGTAAGATGAACACCTTAACCATTATGTCAACCTCCCACCCCAGACCAGTTAGTAGATGTACTTGTTTTAAAAGAAAAACATGAGAGGAAAGAAGAGGGTGATAACTGGCACTCAGTCACACATCATGTACATAAAAGGTTGTCAGAATCACAATCATGCTAGCAATGTGTGTGCCTGTTTGCCTACTCTCCCCACCCCTACAGCAAGTCCACATTGTTTCCATCTCCTTGTTTTACCTACTTGACTGTTCTGTGATCACAATGCTTAACCCACCTTTAGGCTGTCTCCTGAAGCATAATAAAATGTTATGGAATAGATTATAAAAAATAAAACAATGCTGCTCCCTGTACTTTAAAAACAACCTTCAGCAATGAGATGCAGAACACTTTGGTCGTAAGTCCGCAGCACAGTACTGAAATAGCAGCTATGCTAATTACAGGATTGTGGTATCAGTTGTGCTAATTTACCTAATGGTCATTAGCAAAATTAATACATTTGAAGGCCGTTGCAACTCAAAACCAATGCAACCAAATTCATTTGAATTGGACTGAGCCTGATAAAAAGATGCCATACCAGATTAAGGGAGGACACTTGAGCTTGCTTGAACAAAAGAGAACAGCTAAGCAAAAAGACATGTATTCTGAATGTCTTTTGCAGATCACCATATCTTCTGATTAAAGGAAGTAAAAACATCGTCCTCATGTTTTTATTCTTTCTGATATGCATAACTGAAGATATGTACAAGTTTTAGAGAATCATATCTTCAAGTGTTTCGAACATTAAAAAAAAAACAATTCCATCAAACTGACTGACTCTTCTTCTGAAAGCTCTTTTATTTTGATGGCGGTATTAAAAAAATGTGTGTGTGTGTGTGTGTGTGTGTGTGTGTGTGTGTGTGTGTGTGTGTGTGTGTGTGTAGAATATGGTGGTATCAACTAAAGCAGCAAAGGCAACTCGTCCTTAAATTGTGCTTTCTTTTATTAAAAAAGAAAAATATTGGTGCAGAATCTTCAGCTTTCAGCAAAACAAAATGGTCTCATATCAGTTCTGTTCAGTTTCAGATTTTTGATGTTTGCTGTGTTTCTATTTCTTGCTAAAGTTCATTTTGAGTGTCTTCATTCTGTTTTGTATGAATGCCTGCTTGCAAGCCAGCCACAGAATCTACTTCTTTCCAAAGCTTCAGTGTATTTATGTGATATACTTGCTGTATCTTCCTCGATTCCTAACTGTCTAATTTTATACTTCACTGTATTTAGTCCTTCAGTCACATCAAATGACCCTTGCCTCTTGGCAAGAATTTTTTTGTCTGTCAAGGGCTAAATTAATGCTTGATTTATTGGGCTAAATTCTCTTAAGTTAGTCATTCTTATTAAAAAATAGATGCCACTTCTCCTGGGATTTCTGCATGCATATCTTTTCTATGGACATGACCAGCTAAATTCTATCCTGTAAAGTAATGTTGTGTTATCTTATGGTTTTTACATTGTTTTTACCCAAGTTTCCTTAGTGGCATCAAGCAAACCTCTGTGATACCTGGCACGCAAGTCCAAATGGAGTAAACCTAGTTGATGTTTGTGGTATCTCTTATTACAATTAACAACTAGTCCTAGTTTTCACTTTTCCTTAGAATGGACTTCAATGTTTTATTGAAGCTTTCTACTAATCATTCATTCTATGTGTGGTAGACTGACATCTTCAACTGTTTATCTGTAAAACATTGGCATAACTGATGCAATAACAATGACTCAAGTCAAATAACTTGGTAAGTAAGTATTCCCCTTGTGAAGAATAAAATACCCCTTATCTGGCAATGACCTTATTATTAGTCTTGTGAAATAGCATAGTTTCTGTAAATTTCATATCACAGGATCTTAGGATCATAGGAGGTTACTAAGCTAATGACCCTAGGGCACTGACAAACCTATCCAAGTTTTACAATTATTTCCACAATCAGCACCTATTGCTCTGTCCAAGAGGGACACAAGTGGGACCCCCATGGTGAATTTATGGTCACCCACCCAATCATCCAGACTGTGTTTGAAGAGGGCCAATGAGGTAGTCTGCTTGACGTGGGAGTCTGTTCCAAAGGTGTGGTAACCTCTGGGAGACAAATCTGTCCCTCCAGCAGGTTCTATCAATGCTACATACCAGGTTAAGGCCATTAGAGTGAGTAACCTGTGTACCATTTGACTTATGGTTATGCAACATTTCCAATAAAGCATGGTCAGAGATTGCCTTATATGCAAGGCAGAGATTACTTCTGAGTAGTCTGTATGAAACCAAATAAAGTGACTGTAATTTCGGATGATCCTCAAAGGACAGATGCTGAAGACCTTGAATTTTCCTTGTGAGGAATCTTTGTGGTCTCTCCAATTGCTGCAGGTGCTTGGAAAGGTACATACCAAAAGGGGCATTGTACTCAATTATTGGCCTGATCAGGGAAGAGTACAAAGAGGTTATAACTTCTTTTTTTCTGGAGGTAATGCCCTTATGAGATGAGCAATATAGAATGCCCTTCTTACTACTGCAGAGACATGGTGATCAAAGGTAAGGTTGCTGTCAACCTGTGTGCCCAGGTCTCTCACCAATGAGTACATACTTAGTGTGTTGTTTTTGATGTGGTAGTTAGCAGGAACATCACTCTTGCCAAAAGGGATGATAACATTTTTTTTGCATTGTGTTTAAGACCATGGCATTGGCACCAGTCATTTGTTTGTGCAAGACCCTCTTGTAGGATGTTGACATTGTTTGGGGATTCTATGACCGCTCCCAGTTTGCAGTCATCAGCAAACTTTGTCAGCCACAGACCTTTAGTTTTAACTTGCACTTTGGAGAAATAGATTACAAACAATAGAGGTCCCAGGACTGATCCCTGTGGAATACCACTGGTTACAAGTCTGCTGGTGGAAATGAATTCCCCTATTTTGACTGTATGGGTTCTATCAGTGAGCCAGTTAGTGACCCATCTAGTGATATATGGGTTGATACCTAGCTGGGTGAGTTTGCCAACTATACCTGAGTTGGGGGATAGTGTCAAAAGCCTTTGCTAAGTCTAGGTAGGCTGTGTGCACAGATTTCCCCTCATCAAGGGCCTTGGTGACTGTCTCGAAGAAATCCACCAGGTTTAACAGGCATGATCGCCCTTTGACAAATCCAGATTGAGTAGGGTCAAGTGTTTGGAGGTTGCCAATGTCTTTGTTGATAAGGTCCATGATGATTCTCTCCATGGCCTAGCAGATAAGGCTAGTCAGGCTAATAGGTCTATAGTTCCTGGGGTCAGTGGAAGTGCGACCTTTGTGCAAGGGGATATCAGTGGCTTTTTTTTCCATTCAGCTGAGATGAAGCGATTGCTTAGACTATGATTGCAAAGAGTACCCAATGGCATTGCTAATTGTTGTCTGAGCCCATGTAGGATCCAGACTGGGATGTTATCTGGTCCTACGGATGCTGTGTTTTTGAAATTAGAGAGGGGGCTCATGACCTGCTCTTTAGAGATACAGGGTAGAGGACAGGTGATAGGGATGTCTTGGGTAATTGTGGCAGGGAAGGGGGAGTGAAGTTTTCACCGAACCTGTCGGCTAGCAGGTTAGCAATCCACAGGCTTGGTATATATGGTATCATTAACTACCAGTTCAGTACATATCTGAGCCTTTCCTTTTAGGTTACGGATGTAACTAAAAAATGCCTTATGGTTTAGTACCTGAAAAAATGCCTTATGGTTGTCCTTAGTTGAGGAAACAATTTGGATTGGTAGTTAGCTTTGGAGGACTTCACAAGGAGTCTTATTTGATTGTTTAAGCTGAGGCGGGAATGTTTCCAGTTTGGGGATCGCTCCCTCTTAACTCTTGGACAGCAATTTCTTCGTCTTATTGCAAACCCTGTTAATGGTAGTTGTCCACCAGACAGGTTTTCACTTCCTCAAGGAGCTTGTTTTGGTCCTATCAGGTACTGCTGTGTCAATGCAGTTGTTCAGGTGTTTGTATAAAGCATTTCTGTAGAACTCGGCACAGTTGCCAGTTCCATCTGAGGGAGGAGGTACAGTGAAGCTATTCTATACCATCCAATAAGAGGTTATAACCTGTTTTAGAAAATGTTTTTAGTTTAGTTTGTGCTATGAGGGGTCAGGTGGGATAGTAACTTTGAATGAGACTGATTCGTGGTCAGATCTCACCAGGGAAGACCTCACACTGGGGGGTGCTATGGTCCCCCATATTGGTAAGCATCAGATCCAGGATGCTGGCACCCCTTGTGGGTGTGTCAACTAGCTGGTCCAGGGAATTGAAGTTAATGAAGTAGAGGAACCTTTGGGCAAGTGAGTTTCCACATGAGTAATTGATCCAGTCAATGGATGGGTAGTTAGTCACCCAAAACTATGGTGTTTGGATGTATCCTGATAGACTCAAGAAGATCCAAATAGGCAAAGTGGGTGCCCTGATTCATGGAGGGGGTTCTACAGCTGGCAATGACTTGAATAGGTGTCCTACCAACAGTTAATTGCACCTGAAGTATATAGTCCATTATTAGTAGTTGGTTTTACTAGTGGTCCCACAATGTCCACAGCAATACTTCCAAATGATATATTTATGATAATTAATGAAATAGCTGGACTCTTAAATGCAGTATGGGGTGCAACTTTCTGACATTCTGCACTGGAAGTATAGAAATGTTTTGTCTTTCATTGTGCTTTGCCAGTAAAACCTGGCTGGTACTCTTGCCTTAGTTTTGTCCATCCCCAGGGACCTCTTAACATGTGACTATGGGCTAGCTTCATAACTTATATCCTATAAGGTTTAGGCACTAGCAATTTTCCTTCCTGGTTTTACCATTTTTACATAAAAGGTAATCTTTTATCTCAAAATAGGGATAAAAAGTAATGGTGACTTGCAGTTCAGTATTTTCCTCTACAGTTTTGGTTATATGTTTGCTCTGCTTAAAGTATAATCTTACGCATTGTGTTTTCTTTTTCAAATTTATATGGTGTATGGGCAAGTCCAAGAAAATAAAGCAGAACCAGCACCGAATCTACCAATAATCCAACAAGGTGCCTGGAAAAACGGAGCTGAGAGGTAGAAATATTGTCAAATCGTTTATTTAAGCCACAAACGCCAAGCACCAAATATTACCACCATAAACGCCTTGAAACATGTGAATGCGTTTTCGTCATACAAAATTCGACTTCATCAGATGACCAGTGCCATATAATTTCCCATACTTATATAATCATCAATTAATTAAAACCAATGAGCACAATTCCCAAAGTTTAAAACAACTAATTGTGTTGGTATAAATCTCCTTATTTAAATATTTCAATATTCATTCTTTCAAAGTAAAACTCCACCTTTTTCCCAATTCATCCTCCTTTTACCTCATGAATATACATCTTATTTAATTTTATGTAACAAAATGAATATTTATCACCAGTTACAAGGCCTTTTGTTTATGTTAAAAACAATCTAAAATCTAAATCTAAAAATTTCTGTCATATAACAAATCATTTTCAATACACCTTATAAAAATTTTTTTATATAAAAAACATATTAAGATATAAGGGAACTATGGTGGCAATTGACCCTGGAGGCAGGGAACCCCCCGGGATTGAATGAATATCTTTCAATCCTGCCTTTATTAAAGCTAAGGACAGCCACACTTTGAATGTATTTGGAATTGTCACAGTACTTTTTAAGGATTTGCACCACATTTATAATCAGATTATTTAATTATCTTATCTTAATATGTTTTTTATATAAAAAAATTGGGAAAAAGGTGGCGTAATATTTGGTGCTTGGCCTTTGTGGCTTAAATAAATGATTTGACAATATTTCTACGTCTCAGCTCTGTTTTTCCAGGCACCTTGTTGGATTATTGGTATGTGCAAGTCCACTAAGTCAGGATTATTTTCTCAACTGACTTGTCTTGAAGAGGGAGGTATAAATTCTTCTCCATAAAACACTGGTACTGCTGCTTCTTCCATTTGCCTACAAAGAGTAGCTCTAGAAAAAAATCTCCTTTAAATTTTCCACTATCAGAACACACCTCTTGACAGTTTTCGTTTTTATTGGTTTTCTGTTCCTCTTGGACAGAAGTGGGTTTAGACCTCTGAATTTTCTTTCCCATCTCACATTTAGTACTTGCGTACAGTTGCTTTTCACTGAGGGACACACTTAAGTGGACTTCTTCTATTTTGTTCTCTGAGATTCTATGCTAGCACTTCTTCAAAGTCTCTTTGCAGACATTTATGTCATTGATTTTTACATCTGTTAGTCCATTCCTGTACTGACATATCTTACAGTCCTGTCAGGGAATAGAAAAATAGGCTATAGCTGTAGTCTTAGAAATGTTTGCATTTCTACACGTTTTTAGGGGACATTTCTTTCTATCATTATGAGTACATGTTCCCTCCATGTTTAGTTTGTTACTAATTTTATGCTTACATACCAGGGAATATTTGACAAGGGTGATTAAGCTCCCAGAGTGTAGCAGAGCTTGAACTACTCTCCCCTCCATAAATAAAGTATTCTTCACTAGCCTGGTTGTAACATAATGACATAACTCTGATTCATTTATTCTAGTTTCAGGCTTATAACATTCCAAAGAAACAGCTTCACTTGTATCATGCATGTCAGTTTTTACATTTCTGATATTAGCATTCTCTTCAGTATTTTAATGCAGCAGAATGTGGCCATAGGACCCTTCCCTCTGCATTTGAAACAAGTTAAGCCATTCCTTGCTACTTTTTCTTTCACAAGATATTATATATTTCTTATTGCAACTTTAAACTTAGAAGCAAACAATTTCCTTTCCCATTGTACCAGAAAATGATCTTTTAAATCTGATTTCTACTAGAATTTATAAAATGTTCATTTGACTGTTAATCTCAGGTTTAACCATAATTTCAAAACATGTTTTAAGTCATACATGTGAGCTATAACTGGTTTGTAAGCAGTAAAGATCCAGTTATAAATTATTTTCATTTGCATTTCAGCTCGACCATGTATTAATCTGTATAATCAATCTCTTGCAATTGTCCATGGAGTGTGTCCTCCCCTGTCAACTGAGAAGAGAGTACCTCAGCCTATTCTGATTTGTCCCAATTTTCTTAAGTAACATATCATGCAATTGCCATGAAATATGATTATAGGCCATCCTCCTTAAACAACGTCTTTAGGACAGATGTACTGCTAGGATAGCCATCATGGTATGCAGTGACAGGCACAATGGCTGACAGGAAGTATAGTTGACTGTTTGTAACTGGAGGAGGTATCCAGAAGATGATATGCTCTGTGCACTCTGAGCTGCAGTGCCTTGTATATACAGAGCTAGACACAGTATCTCCAAAGGAGGTATGTATGAACAACCCAGCAGTCAGCCAAGTAATCAACAGCTCATCAACACACACAATGAAGATGCCAGAGGGTGAAACTGGTCTGTGTTTCCTGTTCCCAGCCAGTGATTGCTGAGTAAGAGGCCTGGTTTAGACAGCAGCACTGCTTTCTGCTGCCTTTTGTCACTGTTTGAACATTTTTTGTGGATATATTATGTTTGGGAATAAAACGATGATGGATTATCATGGATTATTGTGGTACTTTGGGGATTTATGCTGAATCAAGCGTTTCTTATGGCATTGAGTTTATAGTGCTGGATTGCAGTGCTGGATTGCATGTAGATTGTTTGTTCTTATCTGTCTGTACTGTTTTCTGGGGCGTGCACCAAAACTGTTGGAAGTATATATTTTACATATATGTAAACTATATATATATATATATATATATATATATATATATATATATATATATGTATGCAAACTATATATATATATATATATATATATATATATATATATATATATACACACACATATAATCCATATATATGTGTGCATGTGTGTGTGTGTGTGTGTGTGTGTGTGTGTGTGTGTGTGTGTGTGTGTGTGTGTGTGTGTAGATATATATATATATATATATATATATATATATATATAAAATATTATTTATAATGTATTACCAGCATTAATAAATAAGGTTGTTTACAAAAATGAATCAAATACTGACAAAATAAAGTTTAGTCAGGAAGTAAGTATTGAAGTGATATAGATGCACTAGGTTTTATTACAGCATGTGTTTAATAATGTTGTTACTGTACCTTAATACATAACCTTTTCTGTACAAATGAAAACAAACCTTTTTCTGAAGTGCTCATGAGCCACACTATGACAGCAGACAGACTCTACAAGCTAAACTATCTGGCATTTTAGTACAGAGGATTAAGGCTATGAGTTTCTAAAATTGTTTACCCTTTATTCCTGGTTTCATTTCCTCTACCCCTTTTACCTGGTGTGTGACTCTGAGCAGTTTAATCAGACAGTGTACTACTGAGTTACCCCTAAAAAGAGCCATCTTGTACCTATTTCCCTTACCTGTTTAACAAATAAAACCATTCTAATCAGCAGCTTGATTTTTTTGACATGTGTTCATTTATCCATGTACCAAGTCTTACCGAGGTAAGAGTCAGTAAAAGTCAATGCTTGGTTTAAGGGGTGACCCAAAGCCCCTGAACTTGTTAAACTCCCACTGTAAATGATATATATTAATAGGAGCTTATACTATGAAGTGTCTGATAGTTTCTAATATTTTTCAGCCTTATTTCTATGTAAATATCATTGTCATATCTGCTTGCTGATGCATGTTTTACTGGAGCTTTTCTCCCCAAGCCTCCGCTGAAAATGGATATGTTGTCCAGTCGGACTTTCCCAGTTACCAAATGTAAAATAAAAAATAAAAATTGAAAAAATAATAAATAAGCATATGGTGGCTGCAAGAATTAGGGCAACAGAATGCAGCTTTCTTGCTGTGCATCTTCATAATCAGAAAGCCATACTACCAAGGATGGATAAGTACTGCTTCAGATACATGGTTAATCCCACCAAAGTAGGTTATTTGATGGGTTTTAATTAGTGTCATTTAAGCAGACAATCAGAGTGAATTTACAAAACTGTGGGGGGTTAAGGAAGCTTCTCCTACTCAAAGTCGTGCAGTCCTGGGGTTGGTATATTCAGTGATGATGGATTATGATGGCTGCAGGGAGGTTTGCTACCTGCCTTTTTTTAATATTTTGTGAATGTTGACACTGCACTCTGTCAACTTAATATAGGTCATTGTAATTCCATTAATGAAATTACTGTGTACTCGTAGTATACAGTGCATACCCAAAATATTGTGTTCAAATGTTTTCTGGTACTTCTAAGCTACTCATTCACAAGGAGCTACTTACTGTGAATGTTCATAACTTTCCTTGCTGCCTTCTGAATGTTGGAAGTGACTTGTTCTTCTCAGTATTGTTGGTCAAATAAATAAATATATGCAAAGGCTTCTCAAGGCAGTACGTGTCAGTTATCAACAACGTCTGTTGACTGAGTTATGATACATGAGCTGTAAAAGTAGCATTATTTATTTTGTAGGGGGTGCTATGCAGTGTGATGGGTTGCTGCAGCAGTAAAGAGGAATTGCGTACATTTTTGGGCAGGATAAAGTTCACATAGTGTATGTCTACAGTGGCCTGGGGCATTGAATTCAGTCGAGGGCAGTATCACTGCATATCAATCCTTGAGTATGACTCAATCCAAATTTTAATTTCTTGAGAGTACAGTGTAACTTATCCTTTATTTCTGGAGACATCAACAATTATTCTTCAGGAGCTAACCTCTAAAGATGGCTTGTCATGCCAGCTCATGTTATTCTCCATGGTAAAATAGTAAAGGTCAATCTAATGTTGTAAAAGCTTATTACAGACAGGGACCATGCATTTGTACTAAGCACTTTGGCATTCCTTTCAAGGACATCAGTAAGCCTCTTAGCTCTTCCTGATCATAGTGAATATCGATTCTGTCAGAAAATTTTGAATTTTAATGATTTAGTAACAGATCATAGAGAAGGACAATGAAGTAATAACTGTAACTGTTAGAGACTCAATACAGTCTGGTTGTAAAACCTACAAGCGTGTACAATTCTGTGTTTCTCTATCTAAAGTGATTGCTGAAATGCTTACAATTATACATACTTTTATGAAAAGAATAGCCACTCTAAGGATAATATAGTTTTGTAGTAATAGGATTTTTGTCTTTATTATTTGAGCAGTGTTTACTGAATCGCTAACTTTATTTTTCCCATTTGTACTAAATGTTTTAGTAAAGGGCCTGCTTCTAAATGCTACTCATAACCATTTTCAAGATTCTTCTACATAAAAAAAGAATTATTGTCTTAAATTGTCTGTGTAAACCAGTATGGCTGAGGATATCATTCCACCATCACAAAAAAAAAAAAAAAGAAATTCCATTCTAAAAACACCCCACTTTGAACACTAAGCCTGATAAATGCATTGCAATATAAGATTAAGGAAATTAAATGATAAGTTTATATTTCCACATGCCATATACAGTCTGAATTGGTTCATTACATTCTGTAAAGAGATATAATGAACTCTCCCAAACAAAAAAATCTTGTTGCTTATTAATTTGTGTAAAATTGTATATTTGCATAATAACTTCTTTTAGGAAAATCAGATCCTAAAATAACATTTAAAGCAGTGTTTGGAGCATATTCCTAAAACATGAATACAAACTTTACTAATTTAATAATAGTCTGTATCCATGCTTTTATTGTTTTGCAAATAAGATTTGAGCATTTTTCTTTGGTTATTTTTGTTTATTCTGTCCATACTAAGAGTTGAAGGTTGTGTCTGTGAATATACTTTTTTGTAGTCCTAATGTGATTCACATAGGATTCTGAGGAATGCCAAAATTATTAACGAACAAACTCCATTTTGCTAAAATGCCTACCAAACAGAAGCTGTTTTCATAATTAGATGCATTCTGGATTATTTGCTAATGCTTTTTTTAAATATTCTTCACACTTTTTCATGAAACATTTAATGTTTTAAATTTAAAAATCCCTCATTGTTTTTATATAAACATGCAAGTTTCTTTCTCCATATCCATACATTTCTGTTAATGTATGTGTGTGTGTGTGTGTGTGAGTGTGTGTGTGTGTGTGTGTGTGTGTGTGTGTGCATG
The DNA here is from genome assembly GCF_019279795.1 of Protopterus annectens. Lineage (NCBI taxonomy): Eukaryota > Metazoa > Chordata > Ceratodontiformes > Protopteridae > Protopterus > Protopterus annectens. The sequence continues at coordinate 406,153,159 of NC_056727.1, forward strand.
CGTGCGTGCGTGCGTGTGTGTGTGTGTGTGTGTGTGTGTGTGTGTGTGTGTGTGTGTGTTGTGTGTGCGTGTGTTGTCTATAGCTGCTTGTTTGCCGGCATCTGCTTAATCAACCACATTTGGTTGATACATGTAGATAGTCGACAGGTGTGAAGTCATGAAATTCACAATTCCTGAATTGGGGAATATTCCCTTTCTCAGGGGAATGTGTAATATAGGAGTTAATGTATATAATTAGCAACAGGTATGAGTGTCATAGTCCCCCACATGTTGGGAGAATGTAGAGGGCCTTACCCACCTGCAAAAATGTTATTTTTTGCATGTGCTGAGGTTTTTTTGTCACATGCATGTTACTGTCTTAAAGTTCAATTTGTTAACCTTTTTCATTTGAAGTTATGGAGGCTGATATACAGGCTAATCGAAGTGAATGGATCCATACGTATGTATGTATATATATATATATATATATATATATGTATATATATATGTATATATATATATATATATATATATATATATATGTGTGTGTGTGTGTGTCTGTTTGTCTGTGTGTGCATGTATGATATATGTGTATTTACACACCACCAATATATTTCACAATTAGTCTACAATCTCATTGTGCTATTTTTGGATGATTTTATAGCTTTGTGTCTGTATGAGCCATGTGCTATACCTGGCATTGCAGATGAAGAAGTTCTCATAGCCTTACCTATGGGGGATCGGTGGCCCCTTTTTCTTTCAGTAGATGGTATCACATAACAAATGTGGCACTGTGGCATCCAGTACCTTAAACTGGTGGCAGCAGTAGATTAATACTTCCTTTCATGCAGAGAGCAACACCTCAGGTTTATACTTGCAACTGGGAAGTACTTGTGGCACATGGGAATTTAAGAATAACTGAGGGGGACACCAGAACTAGTGCTGTAGCTCTCATTCATTTGGGGTCATTTCCTGCTGCAGGAATGAAACAGTTTCCCACCTTATCAGCTTGCAGAAGGAGCATTGTAGCTTTAATATGTCAATGGGCATATCATACTTAAGGTTACATCTAACTCAGACATGATGGAACAGCATTGTATATGACAATCATTATAACAGTTTGCTGGGGATAGGCCTAGTGGTATAAGGTTTCATTCCCCTGCAAATGATATAGAAGCAGAAACAGCATGTAGAAAACTTAGCAGTCATCTGTAGTAACAGATGCACCATCACTGTAACAGATTACCTGGTCCTCAGCTGTACAACAAATGCTGTGGCAGTGTATTTCCTGTAATTACTTCTTAGAAGTTGTTGCAACCTCCGCACCATAATGTGATCTTACAAGAATGGTGTAATGCCACTGCAATGCGAATCGATGGTTGCTGTGTATCCCAAAAGTCAAGTTAGCCTCATGCTCACCCAGTAAACTTTAACCGAACCATAACACTATGTCTCTTCTGCTTAGTCATGCCAACAAGAGTGATTATGACTTCCTCTGTTTTAAGATTATAAGCAGAAACAGCACAGACTGCAGTACTCTGGTATGAAGGCACCTTTGTGGCACTGTTCATGTCTTTATTGATAATATCAAGTATCTTTGATGTCGCTCTTATAGAAGTGAGTGGAGCTATAATGCAGCTGTGTCCCAGCATGATCTCAGAGATCATCGCTCTTGTAATGTACCTCACAGACATTCTGTAGTCCCTTCTCTACAATATGGTCAATCTGATAACCTACAGAAGCACCTTCTTCCCTCCCAACAACCAACAGGGCTGATTAATCTACAATATCTCCTAATACATAACTGCAAAACATCAGAGAATTTCAAACCTGAACCTATATGTGCCAGAAATGTATCAAACAAGCAACATAATTCTGCAGAGCAGGTTGAAATGTGTCTTAATTGCTGTGCACATTGCAGTTTTTTATTGTATTCTGCCTTAAGTCAAGGACATATAAAACCAATGTCAGTATACAATTCCCCTGCTGTTTGGCTCAATAGGAACTCCTAGTACTAATCTTAAACAGCCTGATCTAGAGAGTTGTGATATTTCTAATGAAAGTCCCATAATCCATGTATTCAGACTGTCCACTGTCCTACACCCTACACTGTCCTACATCCTCCAACCACTGTGTAAAACAGTACCTTTATCATTTGCTGCTTCCATATGTGACACTATAAACCACTAGTATCTGTGTGTTTGAGCTTTTTCAAGTTCAGATATGAACCATATGACATTTTTGTCCTAAGGTAGGCATCCATAATTCAGCCCTCAGAACTACTTTTGAGCGTAAAACTGATCATCTGGAAAATAATCAGCAAAATGTGTTAGAGACTAATGCAGATATTTCAGCAGTAATGTGGACTAACTTAGTTCCTATTAAGATTTTTTTCATAATGGAGCTGATTTTGGAGCTAAGAAGACATTATTGCCAGTCAGAATGGTACCTTTTTGTTAAGTGAGAGTGCTTTCTGCCCTGGGTGTGGCTGCACTCAAGCTAACCCCCATTTATCACAGAGATGGAAAGAAGAGCAATTAAACAGTCAGGATATGGTGAAAGCCATATTTCTATGGGCTTCAATCAAAGTGTAGAACAGTCTATTTATCCTTTATTAGTCTCACTAAGCTAAGAACCTTTTTTCAGGGGAGACCCAAAGTGTTACTGGCCAGAACATCAAGGAATCTCCTTTACTATTTTGATAGGTGCCATGGGATCTTTCACATCCACCTTGTATACAAACCTATAGCATAACTGCAAAATTCCTTGGGAGTATTAACACATTGGCAATGTTTTAGTAAATTTGAGTTAAGCTAAGGCTAAGCTTACACTGGCTCTGGGGCCAAAAACCTTTTAACCAGCTATGAACCTAAGTTTAACATCTCATCTGAAGATAAAATAACAGTCTTGAACCCACTAACTTGGTCAGAAAGCTGAATCAGCAGGTTGATATTATTATAAACCTGATCTGAATGTCTTGCTAACTGTCATGTCTGCTACATACATCATATTGCATAGTGATGTATTTCAGTTCATTTAATTGATGTGCTGGAGTAAAGCCTGATGCTTGTAACTTGCACTGCCTGCTCTTTTAATTTTCATGCAGTCTGTATAGATGTCCTCACATAGATTTAAACTTATATGAGAATTTGTCTAGGCAGAAAGACCATATTTTAACAAATAGTGAATTATGTTTTTTGCCAATTGTTCAGGTGGCATTTCCAATCTTCAGTCATTATGTAGGAATGCATCAAATGCATTCTATGATTTTTGCACAGCATTATGATTTAGCAGAGTTAACTTTGCTGCTCCTATATTTATTGATTTTCTTCATAAAATTAGTGCATTTAAATGTATAAATATAAATAACTAAGTTAAACTTATCATTAACATTATGGGGTCTAATATCCAAACTCTTTCTTTTCTTATCCCGGGTCCAATATCTGAACTCCTTTTTTTTTCACTGATAAGTAAATTACTCCTCTTTCAGATCCAGTGCTATGAGTCTAAAGGACAGTGGTATTATTTTTAATGCTCAAAGGTTTAGAATTGTTATCAGATGGTTGTTGCACAGGCAACCTGCTTTAATTCAGCCTAAGTGAACATTGTGAACCTTTTGTCACCCAATAATAACAGCACTCTACTAGATACTCCTGGCGGGGAGAATTTCCCATATAAGCAGGTTTGAATCCACAGCCTCACTTCCATTTGTTGAGTCTGTTAATCCTGTCTTTCCATACATTAATGCCTCGTCTGCTACTAGCATCTACAGCATCTCCTCCTACTCCTGACAATGTGGAGACTTGGCTAGATCCACAAGAGAGTGCCAAGTTCACACTTTGAGCAGAGCTATTAATTTTAGTACTCCGATTGCATGTGTTGAAATGTGTAAAGCACTGTGACTTCTCATGGTGTCATTTCTGTTGCTACTTTTAATGACGGCTATGGAGATGTTTAGAGAGCTCACAGGTTCGGATATACCCATTGTCCTACTGTGGTGCAATATGAGTAGCAATTTCTGTATAGGATGGTAGTGTAGACCACTGTAGAAATGACCATCACAGCTCAACAGTGTTTTTATTACATAATATGATAGGAGCTTATTAGCAGTATATGGAGGCTAAGATTGGTGGATTAGTTTTAAAGTTCAGCTGAGTGCATGAAAATTTCTTTGAGTATGTCTGCATTAATAAGTGCACAGCACAGAACATCACACTGAGCATATAAAACAAACAAACAAAAACAAAAAACAGGCAAACCTTTTTCAGTTGTTTTCTTTAAAACTTGCTTGTTTGCAGGGTCATCTGCTACTAATTCTTATACCTATTTATGTAGTTTAACATTTACAGTAATTTATTTAGTATTCTTTGTCTCTGCTTCTCAGATTCCTGAAATCCAAACAGAAGAAAAATTATATGAAGTACCTTCCTCCCTGACATGGCAAATTCCTTGCAAAACTGATGAACTACCCTAGTAATATAACATTACAGATTGCTCCTTAAAGAGGTTTGAGCTTCTTTCCCAAGGTTTAATTAAAATAAACTGAGGCCATTTTTCTGGAAAGGCCCTACTGCCACACTTTACTTTCTTGTCATTTAAAATTCAGTTTGTCATCTTGTTTGGTGCATTTCCAGAAAGTGTGTCTAGTTAGGGTCAAGTTTTTAGTTGTCAATAGCGATTAACAATCTAATATCCAGTCAGTGTGTGATTCTGGGGCTTTGCCTTTAAAGAGCAAGATTGCAGTGGCTTGGAGATTTCTCCTTTCCCCAAGAAACAGTACTCTGCGATTGCATATATAAGTAATGCACACCTCCACAATAAGGAGTGCAATAGGGCTTGGACCTATAAGATGTTTTTATTTCCAAACGTCATTTGCTTTCAATTTTCAGTTATGAGTGTGAATCACAAAATAAGTCAAAAAGAAAGCTAGCACCTTGTGTAGTAAATCCGCATCAGTTTAATGTGTAAAATATACATAAATACTAGCACATAACAATAACAAAAGTTCCTAGGTGCAGGGTAACAACCCAAAAACACCTAAACCAAACCTGTTTCAGCCAAATTACCTTCTTCAGTGAAGTGCTAACCATGCTGAGTTAACAAAACCCACTTATAAAGTCATAGGACCAGCCCACCACAAAATCCCATTGGATCATGCTTAATGCATTAATAATGTTCATTCAAACCCAAGGAGAACAAACCCTCCCAATTTAATAATCCATTTCCTCTCTTTAATATTTAATATGGAGTGCCAACTTAATTTATCCCTGCATTCACCCTTAATGCAATCTATAGTAGTAAACCTAAATGTTGCATGTGTGTGCTTAAGAGTATGTTTAAAAACTGCATTGGACTGCCTTTTGTTTTTGATGTCACTAATATGTTCACCTAGTCTAAATTTAAGAGGTGGTGACGTTTGCCCTATATAAAAGGCAGAACATGAACAGGTGGCCAAATAAATCACCCATGAGGTGCTACTTGCGGGTTTTTCCCTGATTCATATTGAAACACAAAAGACCCATAATTTACTTATAAATTAGTCTAGTTAGCTGGTTTATTCAGTAAGTGTTTTTTTTCAGTTATTTCTCCAGTAGATCAGTACAAATACAAATTAAATGTATGGACTGTCTCTGCTGGATGGGTATAAAGTGCTTAGATTCAGAAGTAGATTGCTGCAAGTTCTGGTATGAAGGAAGATAGTTTTTGCACTAGGAAACTAAATTGTTCTGGGCAGAGATTAATAAAACTAGCACTTTTCTATTAATCTGGGTTCATGAAAAATAACAACTAGAGAATTTAGCTCTTATAGATGTACATGTCCTCAAAAACCACAACCACACTCCACCCTCACACTAAAGCCCCCCCCCAACTAAGCTCCATTGTGCAGATCACTCCTATACTAAGTCCAAAAGTGTGGAAACATATTCTCCCCCAAATAAAATGTACCTCATTGTACCCTAAATTTAAAACTCAACTAAATACCTGCTTACTCTCATCAGCCAAATATAATTGCCTGTCATCCAATCATATCACCTAACCTGAGCTGCATCCTGTACCCTTTCTCCAACTAGTAACACTTACAGTCCCTCATATTCCATGTTGTACTGTACCATTTGGCCCTTCTCACTCACATAATACATATCAACTACTCACAAACTCTAATATCCTTCATTCCACTCAACTGTCCTATCATTCCAATTAGATAACATTTAGCTGTGATGATCACACTGCCACCTCATGTTCGAAATGAGATTTGATTTACGGCAAATAATGCATATTATAATCGTATACACTCTTTACATTTTTAATAGCTGATAATGTTATTTTACATGTGTATTTTCATTATGCTTTGTTATTTCTAACTAAATGCAATTCTCACTTTCTTTGGATTCTCAGGCTGAGGTAGTAATTGGTCCTTTGTGGTCAATGCTCTAGCCTGATAGACATATTTTAAGTAAATAAAATTAAGTTTGTCACTTGGAGTCCAAATCACAACACCACCCCTGTATACCCCAGTCCGGACAGTTACTTTAATGAAAAGAATTTTGTCTTAAGGAAAGAAAATATTTAAGAACCTGGTCAAACAGCTTTCAAAAATAAAGGCAGTTTTCGCCCCCCCCCAACACATACATACACACAAACAAACACACACACACACACACACACACACACACAGACAGACAGACACACACACACACACACCTGATGGCTTGCCTTCCTACTGTCTCAAAGAAAGGAACAGCCTGTTAGAACATATATAAAGAAGTTATTAATAAAGCGAGCAGCGTTTCTGCTGTGGAAGGAGGCAGCAGCTGTCCGCTGTATCAGTCCATATACGAGAAATGGCCTGAGCCCTCCTGCTCAGTTACTGCTGAGTCAGCTAGCTGAATAGGCACCAGAATATAAGTCATCTAGCTGAAATGTAGTGATAACAGCGTTGACCCTTTTTATCTCATTCAGTAAATTGCATACGGTATTCAGCAATGTGTCACCCTGACTGTTGCATTTTTTTTCACTTGCACAGTTTCATACATAACAATAACATCAAGAATTACAATAAAGCACAGACTTGGCGCTAGTTACTGTATGAGCAGGAATCTGAGATCTAATTTAGACCTTTAAATTCAATGTCTAAAGACAGATACAAAGCAAAATAGTTGTAACCAACTATCAGGAAAAGCAAAAAGAAATATTAATATGAGTGTTGTTGTACTTACATAGACTACCAAGAAGAAAGTGTCAGCCTGGATGGATAGGCACCAGAATATAATGTTTAACGCATGTTGTGTATATGGCACATTGGATATAGAGGAGCTATACACGATGCACAAGTGTAAACCATACACAGAGGCTAGCTTGGACCTCATTGATACAGCTCTTGTTTTAGGCTCAGCTGATATGGAAACATTTGCCTCAGAAGCATCAGCATCCCTAGTTAAAAGCATACCTTGTTTCTAGTTAACCGACTAGTAAAATTTCAAAAAGTCCAACTTTATTGAAAAAAAAAAAAAGTCACCAGCCCTTTGATATAAATCACTGCATGTAGTAATTCAATTCAGAAATGTAGATACTCTTAATCCCTTTGGAGTTTGCATTACCTGTAAGTAATCTTCAGAAATGCATCATCCCTAACAGGGATTTAAATGTAGCTGTTTTAAAAGTGCTTTTACATCATTAGAATTATATGTACTAATTATTTTCTTTTTAAGTTTGCCTTACTGTAAAGTACTAATGTTGTATTTTATTATAAAGGAGTTGAAAAAATATATAAACCACTAGCACTATTGCATTACTTTTGAAAAAATAAAATAAATATGACTTTAAAGCATTATAGTACTCTGAAGAATTCTTAAAGATTTTTGTGAGATGACAATGTCTAACGTAAATAGTTTTTTTGCTGTACCCGCTATTTAAGCAGGCCTTTCTTATTAGTCACATTACACAAATATGTTGCATGAATTTTAAGTACTCCTGTCCCAGTCCTTATTGTTTCTCATTATCATAGATTTCATTGGCTTTGTACAGTCTCACTTCATGCCTTAATCTATGGCACTTCTACAGTCCTTCCCTTTCAACAACATTTATTCACACTGTGTTCTACCTTGCTACAGTAGTGACATTTGTTGCTCCTTCTCTTACCTCGGTGACATTTTAGTTGTCTAAGTTTCTAAGGTTTACCATTGTTGAAATTAAGATGAGTTATTGACAGTTTCCATTGAAATTTCTATATTTAGTCATCGCTCAAAGGTTAGATCCTTTTCTGGCAAGTCTCCTAAGTACTGTCACAATACATACCACATATAAGCCTGTCTCTTAATCCATCAGAAAGTCATTATCCAAACTGACAATGCTGGGACATTTTCCACATTAGAGCAACATATTTAGATATGCTTTCTCCTCTAGTTCTCTCAAGGGGTTTTAGGTGGAGGTGTAAAATATTGCCAGTTTGTTTTGTACTGATTTTGCATGAGTTACTAAACTGAAATTTTGGGATAGTATTCATGCATGCATGCCCTTTAATCTCAGCATTATGGCAATTTTCTATTCATTTCGCACTGGGTTAGCTGAGAAATATAATTCTACACATTCAGTATGTGACTCCAAATAATAATTAGTAGTGTCTGATCCATTAATTGCCTGGCTGTGGAAATATTGTCTGCTTTGCTCCTTTACCTTCACTTTTCCATAACATTGGCTGCCTGTATACTGTTTCACTGTCTTTCAATTACCCCATTTACCAAAATTTATTATTATTAATACCCTGTAGTCATCACTTTGTTATCTTTATACACCTGCATGACTACATATATAACACTAACCCCAATAATTACAATAAAGCACACCAAGTGCTACTTCCCATAACAATATTAACTCTGATGCAGTACAATGTATTCCTGTTACAACTGTATATGTAGTATACACTGAACATTACTTCCTGTCATGGAAAAAAAGAAATAATTTAACCTAAAAAAAATATTTCACTCGAATACACTGCAGTAAAATGGTACTGGAAATAACTTTGTAAAAAATACTTGAGTGTTTATTAATATCAACTATGAGATCTCTTTCAGGGACTATTTTGTGTTCAAGGCCTCACTAAAGGTTCTGATATAGTGAGCATTCATTTTACTCCATTACAGGCTTGCCAGCATAGATATAAATGAAAGATCATCTGCTTGATTTAGCAACTATCTAGCTGGAAAGGATGACTGAGAAATAGCTAACTTTAAGGCAGATCCCAAATCTGCAGTTGCTGAGGTAGCTCCAGAATTAAGACTTGTCCTTTTGCTTTTCACTATAGCTGTGGAACATGTGTGGATTATGTCAGGAAGTCAGATGCCAGGTATATTTCACCACACAGATGCTGTTACATGTCTGTACTGTCCTGCTGTTGTGTACAAAATTGGCTGTTAGCTCTGGTCTGATCTCAGATAAATGGGGGTCTAGGTTATAGAGAAACATCTAAAGTAGATCACGCAAGCTGCATGTGAGGAAGAGAGTTAGTACAGGCCCACATGAGCTGTATGATAGCCCACTCCCAAACACCTGATTCTCACCTCTGAAGCAGGGGGATATGACTGAACTTTTGCCTTGTTCAGGGTATGTATGTACCATAGGACCATCTCCTGATCAGAGAATGGTTGACTACAGCTATCACACCTCATGAAAGGAACAAAGCAGCTGACAGACTATTGATAAGGGACTTATTTGGTGGATCGTATGAGTAGAGACAATGGGAAGGAGTGAAAAGAAGTGACTCTGTCTTGAATAATAAAGTGGAAAGAAATCATTTATGTTGACTGAAGATGTGGTTTGCCTCACAAAATCTCAGATTTCAGCATGTGGTGTCTCACTGCAAACCCAAAAAACTTGCCTCCTCAGTGTAGTCATAATGGGTACATCTCCTGCTTTAATAGTCCAGTCACTGATGTACTTAAGCCTAATTATTTTCCAGGATCTAACCATCCAGCTCTAGTCCAGAATTTTGTTTCCAAAACTAAAAATAGATAGGTGTAACATACAGGGTGAGACAGTACTTGACTTCAAGTGGCCAAATATGTATTGCTGCCCAAACAACCACTTCAATACCTGCTTAATAGAGTCTTTAGCCTGGATTCTGTTAACCAAGTTAACTGATCATTTCAACAGATATTTATTCTTATATACTCATGTGGGTTGAGATGCAAGAGCCTTCTGTACTTGCTGTTCCCTATACACCTCCCGAAAATTTGACCCTGTATTACATTTATAAGTAATGTGTACTGAAGCTGTAGTATGTTCTTTGAATTGTGATACATTCATTGCAACCACATATCTTCCTCTGGTCTAATACTACATATGTGGTTTCCTGATATATAGATATAGATATATTTTCATTATCTACTTATCAGTTGCTTACAGTTTTTGTTGTTGTTTGCTGTTGTATTACATTGTCCTATAATGTTCATCCTATGTTAATACTTAAAGCCACCTTAATTATCACTCTTCCCACTTACTAGCCATCTTAAGTTGGTGATGATTTTACAGCCTGTGGAATGTTCTTATTTCTGTAGATGGAACATTTCTCACTGGTTCTTTGTAGAAAAATGGTTGTGATCCAGGTTAATTGGCTACCAAGTTAACTAACGATAATATATAAATATTTAGGTAAAATTATAAATAAAACCATAGCTTACAGACATTTAACTATTGCTTAATGAGTTAATATATATCAGGCATCCTTTGCCAGAACTACATCTGAGGCATCAAAACATATGCCAGTGCATTTGTACAAGTAGTCATCAACTGAAATTAGTATCTCATCTCTTGTTATGTATTTCAAAAGTCAATTCATGTTGTTCCAGTCCCATAGATACATTGTCATTTTCAAGGAAAAGGGGCTTAGTCACAGGATGCCCGATCCTTTTTAAAAATAAGGCCAAAATGTATTTGTTAGTGGCTTAACAGCACAGTCACATTTTTGCTGAAAGATCAGAAGGATGTGAACTTTATACAGACACCAGGTACCTGGATTCATTTTCCATTACTAATACTGCAGTGCATCAAAAAGGTGATGCTGCACTCCTCAATGTGCCAATGTTTAGATGAAATAGTAAACCAAGACCCTGCCTGTCTGAGGTGTTGATAGCTCAGGTGGCTGTAAAACGATCCCATAGCACTTCTAAAAAAGAGTATAGGTTCTGTATTAAAATACTAATACACTTCATAGCAAATTCATTTCATTTAGCCCCTCCCCCATTAGAAAAGAAATGGTATTAATTCAGAAAGTCAGTTTATTATTTTTAAACTAAACATAATAGTTGACTTTCTGAGATTTTGTTTTATTCCTGGTGCTCCAAATTCTGTGTTTGATGAAGCAGTCTGGATGAAAGTGAACAACCTCATCTGTTTGATCACAGGTAATGGTCATTGTCCTTCCATAAGAGCCCATCCCATTTTAATTAGCCCCACCCATTCAGTTGATTTCTGCAGCACTCTCCTTTTTAAAGTCACCAGCCACCACTGAAAAATATTACATTCCATTTTTTCAATAAACAAATATTGCATAATTTGATTGATTCCATCATTCATCCACTTCTTATTGTATAACACTTCTCAACATATTCTTAACCAAAGAATCCAAACACTGAATAACTATGCAATCAGTCTGTTGTACTTTTAGCCTGGCTCTGTGCTATAGAGGAATAAAGCCCTGCCTATTGCCCAAATGAGTCAAGTTTCAGTAGTGGCAAGGGTACTACAAAATCCGGTAGGGGAGGATGGGAAATGAGTGGCAGTGGTTTTCACTTCCTAGAGGAAGGGTATGGTGGTCATTTGTCTTGTTCCTCTGTGCTTAAGCACTGAAAAAGCAATAGGTAGTGTGAAGAAGGATGTGATTTGTGGCTGTCCAAGCCATTGACGCAGGTGATATGTCATCACCAGGGATTGAGGTTAAGACTGCACAGAAACTGCCCTGTTTGCCCCTCTGATCTGTGTGGTACATGATAAGCAGACACTAGGAAGGGGCTATATATCTGAGGAAAAAACAAATGATTGCCTTAAGGTCCTGGTTTGGGGGATAAGACAGGCTCTTCAGACTAGAGAATGAGGTAAGGACAGGACACAAATAGCCTCATGACTGCCTGAATGGCTACATGTAGATGGCTTAGGAGTGTGGCTCAAGTCTGAATAGGGGGTAAAAATCACATAGAATACTTACTCGCTCTATATTTTTTATAAAAAAACATATATTACATTTTCTTCACTGTCTCTACATTTTTATAAAAAACATATATTACATTTTCTTCACTCATTTAACTAATGTATTCCAGCTCAATCTGATAACATTTTCCAAAACCTCTTTATCTTTTTTGCTTCAAAAATGTACTTTTATAGTCTCTTTTTCAATATAGCGTTCACATGAACAATTATTTTTTCTCTCAACATATATTTCATATTTTACCAGTATTTTCCCTGAGTGCCAGTTTTCATATAAAATCTTATATACTAGTTTTTCCTTCTTTCCAAAATTGTTTCCTTAACTTTTCACTGAGTATATCCCAACAACTTACTACTTAATATTTCTATACTGTGTTTTTCATGCCAGAAATGTCTGTTATCCAAATTATGCTTGATTTCAACCCTGCTCAAATAAAGTTTTCCTATATTCTTATAGTATAATGTTCCTTTAAGGTCCTATTTTACTACTCTGCCCCCCCATTCATTTTCCAAACTAGCACAATGTATTTTTTAATAAATTTGTTATCAAGCCCTTTGATTCTAATGATTAATTAATCATTGACTGCAGATGATTTGCTGATAGTATTACTACTGAGTGTAACACACCCAGTCCTCCTCCTTTCTTGTACAAGATGCTGTTTTCTTTGCAGTTTAAGCACATAACAAAATAATTGAGAAGTCCATTCATATCCATACTGTTTCTAAACATTCAGGGAAAATATGTTTTTTTTTTCCTCACAGTAAGCAAACTTACTAAAAATGAAGGTTTTACTAACTATACCTTCTTATTTCACTTTTCACTTGCCTTATCAGTTCTTTCCATTTTCAGAACAATTCCTTCCCATCCTCCGTAAATTTTACTTAATAACCTTTACTGTTAAACTTTATATGACCCACCTTTTCTGTGTCGCCAAAATCCTTATACTTCTGTTCATTTAATTCTAACCCTGCTTCTGTAATGTGTGTACACAGACAACCTTTATAAACAAATTGTAATTTTTCAACAATGCATGCTATATCCTCCACATAATTAAACAGAACTGGCACTCCACATTCTGCACATACTTAATATTCTTAAATGCAGATATTACCAATAATAAAAGACAGTGTCCAACACTGGCACACTCCATTATTCAATTTTACTGTTTCCCAGATACATTGTTAGTCCATATATGTAATTGGGTATTTCTGAGGTAAAACTTCTAAATGTTTCATAAAAATATAATTTTGATAAATCCACTATAATTTCTTGTAATGCACTGTCATACTTTTTTCTTATTTTTTAAACCTCTTCCTCCCTTATTCATCTTTTCTAGCCCAGGTAGCCTCATAATCTGAAAATTCTGTTTTTTTTTCATCTATTCAACTGTATTCTCAGACAATAACAGGAATTTTTTTTTTCCTTTACAAGGTATAAATGATCCTCTAGACTAAATTCACTTGTAACTCATACTCTCCCAATATTGTAAACACACCCATAGTAATTACTACAATTTACTTTTTTATTACTAATTAATTCTACACATTTTCTGCAAAATGTGATTCGATGGAATATGTTATTTTTTGTAAAATGGGCATTCAATTAATTTTATTCAACAGTTTGAGATTCAACCAAATGTGCATTAAATAAAATGAGTCATAACTCTTGATGTGCATCTATACTTTATTTACCTATTTATATATAAAACACTCACCCAAAAAATATCCCACAACATAGGATCACATCCCTGATGTGCAGAAAAATGTATTTCACATAAAAAACAATAAATAACCATACTGTTATGATGAAAAAACAAACTTTTATTCTTTTGTGCAATTTGAAAAGATATATATTCCTCAATCCCAACAATCAAAACTAATCCTGTTTAACCTCAAACATGTATATGCCCAGAAAACTCTCTTTACCTTAACCTCCTCAGACAGCACGACAATTGAACTAATATCCCAAGCAGTCACAGTGTCTGACATTTGACTACAATATAAAAGAAGCAATAAAAAAACAGCAAAAGCTAGATTCCCTATACATAATTCTCCTTATTTAACCTGTTGTGCAAGAAGATACATTACCTGAAACTTCCTGTTCCTACTTAACTTACATGCTGCTTCTACACTGATCAACCTACAGACCTTCCTATCTATACTTCATGGTTTTATTATAGTGTTGTTCATGAACTTTGCTACCAAGTCACTCTATAAAGCCCATCACTGCCACACTCTTTAAAACCTTTGTGACTAGAATTACCCACGTCTTATCTTGCTCACATCTCCTAACTACATGCAAACGCACCCACAAACCTGATCTTTGCCTAATCCGAACCAAGATCCTTCAACACCTCATAAAAGACCCATCCACTCTCCCAACAAACTGCTTCTTTACATAACCTCATAAAATAACAATGCTGGTGACTCTCTGTACTCCCCTTATGTCTGTAGGTTGTGGAACAACTTACCTCTCACAAACAAGTTGACAGTAATAAACTCTTCAAACTCCAAATTTAATAGCACCTTATGGATTCATGTCTCTGTTCCACTTCCACATCAGGGTAACCCCACTTTGGCTTCAGCCTTCCAGATAACTCTGCCTTCCCCCTGCTCTGTCCCACACACACACTGAATATATGCTTAACTACTTTATGTTTCTGCAATATAGGCTGTCACCCCAGCCCACCCCCTTTCTAGCTGCCTTCCTGATATTCCCACCACTCTTCTTGTGTCTTCCCTTCAAATATCCCTACTGTGATGTGTTCTCCCTGCCTTTAACTATCCTCAATATGCTATCATTCCCTCTGTTCAGCCACCCCCACTGTGCTGTATTTCATGATTGTATGTGTGCACATGAGACCTCACGTGACAATTAGTCTAACATGAATATGCATTGTATATTACTACTGTCTCATTATTAGGAATGCCTGTACTACAGATCCTAGGAATCAAGACTTACCTGCTAATGATTTATCACTACCATAATTAAGATTGTCTATATTAATTTTAGGAAGTATTCCTCATTTGCTTATGTTGTACATAAACATTCTTGGTATTTTAAATGTTTACATTTCTCCATATTATGTATATAAATAAAGTCTTCCTGTATTGTCGTTTCATACCTATGTGAGGAGATTTTCTCCCCAGGCATCTGCTAAAAATGAGACTGCTAGGAGTCAAATCCCAGTACATGTTCTAACCTCTCATCTAATCCCAAAGCCATATACCTCTGGTCGCATACAATTTTTCTGGCTCCCCTACTCAAGATGACTAGCATATATCTGATGCCTCTCTTTCACCCAACACCCCCTCTTCACTGACTATTATGCTCTTTGGATTAGCTGGGGCCACCAACCCTGGACCACAGCTGACAGAATATTCATCCTTCTTTCACAGGGGCCAAGGAGGTGACTAAGGCATTCTAAGCCAGCATCATCTAATCTCAGAGGTTTTTTATTTGTCCTAGTACTTCCTGAGAGGAATGACATGCAGTGATGTAAGCACATGCTAGTGACTGCTCCTGTCCATGAACTTTTGACATCCCTCATGCACTTTGTGAGAAACTAATGCTACTTCTTGTTGGTCTCTGCTAAAGACCAGTGCTGTGCCAGAAAAAAACATGTCCTCCCTCTGAGTTAAGTGATCTGTCTGACAGCTGCCCAGTCCTCTGCCCACCCTGGCCCACCTTGTAGCTTCCCAGGTAACTAGCCTATTGGCAAAAAAGTCTTAAGATCTGCAACTGCAAACCAGACTTGTGAAAACAAACCTTAAATATTTAAGAATAAATGTTACCACAAGACAAGCCACAATGAAATATTCACAGCTTGATTTTTGTTCTGAGGGAAACAGTAAAGGTATCTTTCTGGTCCTGAAGTGAATATGAATAGGTAAGGTTAATGGCCATGATACACTGAAGAATAACTACAGTGCGATTAAGATGCATCAGAGGCCGACCCACTTTTCTGTAGGGGAATTCTAAAATAACAGCCATTTGATGGCTACTGCCATTATGTGGCATGTTTACCCTGTGCTGGTGGCATGTCTGACTTGCTAGATTTGAGGCTGATAATGAAATATTCAAGAAATGAATCTGATGTTAACAATATTCACCACCGGGGCTGGGGCACTGCTGTGCCGTAACCAAAAGGCTCTTCTCTCATAGAGTCCATTTATAGCCAGTTCAGCAGCTCCTCTTCCATCTAGATGTAAATCAGAGAGACAGTTAACAGCTCTCCATTAATATAACTTCATTTTTAACAAATTCATAAACTATACTATGCCAAAGACCACAGAGTGGCAACGTAGTCAGATAGAATTCAGTAGCTTAAAGTTGTGTTAGAAATACGATAAAGGGCTGTAGTTAAAGGACTCTTTCTTAGAGCCTATGTCTGTAGATTGTGCTTGTCTGAAAACCAATGAACTACATATCCCACTGTCAGGTAAGTACACCTGTAGCTACATCTTGGATGGTGCATACTCTATAAGGAAACGGCCAACTACCTCGAAGAACCACAAGGTTAAGGCATCTCAATGAACAAAGGGTAAAGCTGGTGAATGTCTTGGGATTCCTGATGGTGGTCATCCTCTGGTCAGCACTCCACTACAGTCTATACCTTTACAACAGTACTTCATGTTTAATATTTTATTCAAAAATGTTAGCAGTATTTGCTTTGAAAAAATATGTCTTTGAATAGTTCTGCTCCTTTAAAGTATCTGACAACATATACGCTTGAAGTATGCATTCATAAAGGGATTTCTCATTTTATCTAGTCAGTAAACCCTTACAAAATGTAGGATTTACAAAGGAAGCTGCATGTTTTAAACAGATTACAGCTCCTTCGACTACTGTTACTGAGAGCAGTAATGCCAAACTATTTCTGAAATACTTTTCTTCATACTTTTCTTCATGCCAAATGTAAAAAATAACAAGTACATTGCAAGCGGATACCATTTTTTCTTACCTGTTTTGCATATAGTTTTGATAACATAAAAGCATACCACTACAAAGTGCTATTACATTTTTTTTCTGCAACTAGTAACCTTGTGATTATTACCCATTCTAATTTTTCAAATGACGTAACCTTTGTAAACATGTCTTGCAACAAAGATTTTTCCCAAATGGCTGTGACATCACCTCCCATGAGAATGACTGCACTGTAGATTTCAACGGGTTTGGATTATACCTTTAGGAGTAATCATGTCCTTTTATTTCTCTCGATATTAAAATTCCTCCCTGAATGGGAAAATAAAGCAAAAACATTATCTTTATTATTTTCTTCCAAGCAGGCTTCAGTGATTCTATTAAAATGTAATTAGATTAAACACAATCAAACATGATCTAATCTTGGAAGGAAACATCTCAGTAATGCAACCCAGTTCCCAGCAGAAATCCTAACAGTGTAGCAAAGAAATAGCTAATTTCTGCAGTGTGTTTAGCATTTATATTCAGAGAGAACAGAGGCACCAAACTAGTACACAGTACAATGAAAATGCAACTTTGTAACTGTTTAGCTGTATGACAGATAAATGGAAATAAAACAAAAGTGGCATAAATTAAGCCCCCCTAAATTACATCTATATGAAAAACAATAGTCTACTGCATTGCTTTTGTTTTGCACCTGATTGTATAAACAGCAGTATGATCTGTGCTGAAGGATTAATTCCTGCTGTTGCAATCAGTCCAGTGCACACATAACTGCAATGAACAAAAACATGACAAGTATTTCAATAATGAGGACAGCAAATCCTCTTTACTGTACGACTGTAAAGCTCAGCTCTGTAGCTCCGAAAATAGAGTGTAAGGAGTTAAGTCTAACTGTAAATGTACATACAAAGGTGGGTGTAGTCTAAACTGAGGTAGCTGTGTGACAGATGGCATCTAACCGGAATGTTACAGCAGGCATTATGATGACCTGAGCACCCCACGCAGTAAGGTTTTAAATTTATTAGTGTAATATTACTCATGAAATATGTCATGCCCATGAACTTGGCACAAAATTGAATCATGTTACTAACACTGCCATAATAACCTTATTAAGCTCAGTCAGCACTATTTTGTAAGACGATACTACTCTCTACTTCTTCATGTATGAAAATGATTAAGAAATTTTGTGTTTCTGCCCTACCAGGGCTATAGTGATTATAGAGTCATAACATATTAAAATTCACACGATCATATTGTGTTTCACCTAATCCAGCAACAGCATAAGTCACGTTTCAAATAATATTACCTTCAGGAATTTTAAAACATTAGAGTTACGCAATTGTTCAAAATTCCCTTTTCATTTTTCTCTGACTGGCATTATAGTTGTTCAAGTGGACAGGTTTACACCTTCATGGGCTGAAGTTCATTTCTGACCACTGGTTACTGCTGAGTGCATCTTAAAATTGAAAAATGTAAAAAGATAATATTTATGAGTAGTTGAATAGGAATTTAGATTTTTATATTCATGGTTTTACTCATGTTTAACATTTATTTGTTTTTTAAAAAAGTTTTAGTATATGCTTTTGTATGAGAGAAGTCTGAATAATACAAGTGTTCTAATGTAGAGGGTACTTTAAATTCTTGATCACATGACTAGTAAGAGAGGGTATTTTAAGCACCATTTTCTTTAGTAACAGTGTATCTGAAGAAGTTCATGTATAGAATTGGACAAAAAGCACTTTATACAAATAAATTTATTTTGATTTAAAGTTACATCTGGACTCCAGTCTACCTGCCTGCCTGGAACTTATTTGGATTTTGTTCATCAGTCTGCTTTTTGCGGTTGTTTATATATTCACTCAGTGTTTGACATGTTTTATCTCCTGGTTCTCCAGTTTCCTGCTGACAGTAAAGATACAGGCATTTACTTCAAGCATTTTATACTAACAAAATCAATTTTATTTGTTCTTGCCTTTGTAGGTGAAAGGGGCATATGAATGATTAATTTGTTTATCTTGTTAGGAAATAAATAAAATCCTGCTTAGCAATAGGAGCTGTTTTCATGTTGTGTATGTTGTCCTTCGTCTTTAATGCATTTCCTTTCTTTAGGCATCCCAAACATTAAGGCAAACCTTCAGAAAAAAGTAAAGACTTGAAGAAATCAGTATAAAATCATAATGTGAAAATGCAGATTATGGGCAAGAAAACCGAGTCTAAGTAGGAAAAAGGAAAGAATAATTCTGAGTTTTATGGTTAATGTTCTACTCCACACCCAACATGCTGAAAGCTTTAAAAGAAAATTACTCAGGAAATGTAGCATTAAATCTCATTAAGTTATTTACTTGGACAAGTAAAGTGAGGTCAAAAGGACAGACCCTCAACTCCTAGTTAGTTTCAGGTTATGCAACACTAGAAATTCAGAAAGCCAATGCATCACTATAGCAAGTTGGCTCCTTCCTGCCTTAGAAAACCCCATACTTGAGTTTTGAAGAGCAGAGAGTTCCTGCATCTCTCTCTCTCTCTCTCTCTCTCTCTCTCTCTCTCACTCTCTCTCTCTCTCTCTGTCTGTGTGTCTGCCATATAAAGTGGCTAAGGCAAACAGGGAATTTCTATCAAATCATATAAGTTTTGTAGTTACTGCCATTTAGATAATGCAGCAAGTTTAAAATGTTTGTGTTTGGATATGCATATATGCATACATTATAAGTTCAAGGAGACACTGAAGGCAAGACATTATAAAACCACAGTTTTGTAGAAAACAATATCGCAATAACCCACGCCTGGGTGTGGGTAATGCTGGATTTACCCACGGTTGCTGTGGTTTGGTCACGAGGGTGAAGCCCGAGTGGCCAAACAAAGTCAACTGTGGGTAAATCCAGCATTACCCACACCCAGAAGTGGGTTATTGCTATTATACAATGACATTATTTAAGAAAAAAAATAATAACTTTTTTTAAAATAATGGCATTGTATAATGCCTCCTTGCTGCCCTTCCGCAGCTGTCTGGTATTCTGCGGCAGTTCTGATGTACTGATATCCATGCAGTACATCAGAGCTGTGGGCAAAAGCAACGGAGAAAGCAAGATCTCTGTTGCTTTTTATAAACTGTTTCGCTATGTTAAATGGGTTTAACATAGCGGGACAGCTTTAAAAAAAGCAACGGAGAATCTTTGCTGCTTTTTTTAAAGCTGTCTCGCTATGTTAAACCCATTTAACATAGCGAGACAGTTTTGAAAAAAGCAATGGAGAAAGCAAGATCTTCGTTGCTTTTTACAAACTGCCTCGCTATGTTAAACTCATTTAACATAGCGAGACAGCTTTAAAAAAAGCAACGGAGAATCTCCGTTGCTTTTTTTAAAGCTGTCTCGCTATGTTAAACTTGTTTAACATAGCGAGACAGTGTGAAGCAATGGAGATCTTGTGTTCTCCGTTGCTGTAAAAAAAAGAGTTATAGTAATAGAAAAGGTCCGGGCAACCGGACCTTTTTTCATTACTATAACTCAGATTTGCAATGTGCATGCTGCCAGTCAGCATGCACGTTTTTGAATATTAATGGGGGGGGGGTCATTGTATAATAGTTCTGTTTGTCTTAATATTGAACTAAAGAGTACCTTTATTTGTTGCTAACAATATTCAGTCCACAGGAAGGATACTCATTATCTTTTAGTTATACTTCTCTTCTTTGCTCAAGAATTCTTTGCAAAGCTAAAAATGATTGAGGTGGAGCAAAAAAATCCAAAATAGGGATAGTTCTTCACTATTACTTTAACCCACTTACAAAACTTCATTTTCTATTAACTTTTATCGATATGCATTTGCTAATCGGTTAGAAATATGAAATTCTAATCTCTGGCATTTTGACTGACTATAACATTCATTGATTTTCCAGAAAATCAGAAAGTTTAAAATGAAAAGGGCTGACATATGAGGCAAAATCGGGGCTGTTCTACAAAATCAGGGATAGTTGAAAAGTATGCTTTTAGGAAAAAAATGTCCATGGCTATAAACCTTTCCCAGCATCCACATCCATAAACAAATACTTCCATAAGGTGTATCCACAGATTATCCCCAACCGGGCTCATACGCCATGCTTCCAGATTCATCCTTCAGATGACCCACTGGCCTTGTTATAATTACAGTATTGGTTGCCAGTTAAAACCTTGATATCTAGCTAACTGTTATTAGAATATTTCCTGCACTCCAAAATGCAGTGTACATTTCAGGGCAGATACACATTTTTCCATAACCAGCATACTGTTAGAAGAAATATGAAATGAAATCAGCTTCCACAACATACAAAAATCCACTTCCTGGTTTCACTTTCCCCAGAAATTCAAAATGTAAAGAATCATAATTGTTTTAACAATTTGGGGAATTATTCTTCCTGAGGTATGTATGTGTAATCATGATCTCTTGAGCTTTATTTTAGAGCTTATAATTACTGCATACTCTCCTATATTTCCTTAGTGATCACTGTTCTATTAGCTCTTCTCATCACAAAAATCTAGTCAATACAGCCTTGAAACTAAATGCATGAGAAAAAATTGTTTACCTATCCAAGTTAGATAACCTCTAAGCATAAAACTACAGTATTGAGCAAAATGTTTTCTCAAGTCAGTTATAACAAAAATTAAGAGCATAATTTAATTTTATGTATTGCAAATATGGTTATGCACTGGCAAAATGTGGTTATTAAATATCACATTATTATCTAAAATAATTTTCAGACATTTGAATTTCTGAACCCAATAGGCACTTTATGAAGGGGACCAGGTGAGGTTGTTTGCAGAGTTGGTACCATCTGATTTATCTGACACTTGTTACTAAGCCTCTATACTGTTTTATCAGTCATGTTAGCATGATGCTGCATTCCATAATCACAGCTACTTGACTGTGTATGTTTTGTCTTTTCAGCTTTTCCCGGTTAGGGGTTGCCACAGTGGAACTCCGGTCCGCTAATGATTGGCAGTAGATTTTTATGGTGCTGAGTTGCCAGCCCGACACCCAACCTTCAACGAAGGAACGCCCATTCATGCATGTCTTTTGAATGCCACTCAACCACGGGGAAGACATTTATTTGACTGTGTATAAACCAGCTAAAAGTACAGTACAGCGGAAAAAAGCAGCCAGTCCCAAAATAAGAATCTGAGGAAGAAGAGTCACCTTCCCCTGTGAATGGGACAACTGCAAAGTTGGTTATATTAAGTAGAACTTGTAGAGAGCACAGCACAGCCCCATACATGGTGGATCGGAAATGGTTTAGTCTGTTTTGCTGACATGGTGGATGTAGGAAATGGTTTAGTCTGTTTTGCTGGTGGCCATGTTTTCTAGTTGATATGCATTTTTAAGCTTTATTATGCTTGCCCAATCAGTCTAAATTGATTAATCTGTTTATCTAGCCTACAAAACCAGCACCTATTGCTATAAACTGTAGCTGATATTTTTTGTTTTTCTGTTTTTTGCCCAAGTCTCCATCAGGATCAGCCCGACCTATAACCGGGGTCAGTGAGGAGTTCAAGGATGTTGGTATAGTATAATACTGCAGCTGGAGAGTGTGTCATAACCCTGACAACCACACAGTAGTCTTGCATACTGTGCTATCTCTGCCTTTGAGAGAAGCATGCACACTTCTGCACATGGCTAACCTCCATGCCAAGGGGTACAGTGCTTGCAGCATGGAGCTCAATGGGGTCTTAATGTTGCTATTGCAGAAAGCTTTGGTTGTTTACCTCCTTCCCTTCCTCCCCATCATGGGCAAGCCAACAGTGGCTGCTCACTCCCATCCTCCACCAGCCAGCCCCATCCAGTGCTCATGCCAATATTTGAACATGTGTCATCTGGAGTACAGTAAGGGCTTTATCTCTCTGAGCCATACACCTGGATCAGTTCATAGGTTTGATAAGTTTGACATGCCTGATTAGTATAACCCTATATCTGTATTTCTTACCTCCAATGAAATCATCTAGCAATTTCTTAGAAGTTGACAGAGACATTCATTGTTTAGCTAAGTGTCATAGTTCATAGGTTCATAGGTGTATACTAGGCTAATGGCCCTGGAGCCTTTACAAGCCTAGCCCATAGAAGTGCCCTGACATCGTGCCACCTGATGCTAGTTCCCAGTGCCTCTATCAAGTAGAGCCACTGGAGTGATCCCCAGAGTGAACTTTCTGTTTCCCATCTACTCATCAAGATTTCTGTTGAAGAGGGCCAGTGAGGTTCTTTGCTTGACATGTACGGGAAGTCTATTCCAGAGCATGGGCAGTATCTGGGTTATGAATCTGTCCCTCCAGCATGTTCTGTTGATTGTGGTAATGAGGTTGATGTCTCTGAAGCATGTGGTGCACAGGGATTGGGATTTCTTTGGATGTAGCATTTCTAACAGAGCTGGGTCAGACATGGCTTTGTAAGTCAAGCAGAGATTGCCTCTTAGTATACTATGTAAAACAGAAAAGTTTTTTGAGTATGTCCATGTAGGACATGTGTTTAAAGCCTAGGATCATCTTCATGAGATACTTTTGTGGACTCTTCAGCTATTGCATGTTTCTAGTGAGGTACATGCCAAATGGGGCATTATACTGGATGACTGACCTAATGAGGGAAGAGTAGAGAGAGAGAGATGATGACCACTTTCTTCCTAGATGCAAAACCCTTGGTAATGAGATGTGCCACATAGAAGGACTTTTTAACCACAGTGGCAATGTGGTGGTCAAAGGAGAGGTTGCTGTCCCCAGATCTCTTATAACACCTTCAGTGTTCAGTGGGCTCCCATCAATGTGGTAATTACTGGGAAATGAGTTTTCCCAAAGGGGATGGCAACACATTTTTTGGCATTAAGCTTAATGCCATGGTTTCGACACCAGTCATTGGTCTCAGTGGGCCTTTCTGTAGGATGTCTACATCACTTGGGGGGTTAATAATGGCTCCCAGCTTGCAGCTGTCTGTGAACTTGGTCAGCCAGAGTCCCTCTGTGTTGGCTTGGACTTCTGAGAAGTAGATGCCAAATTGGAGAGGACCCAGGACCGATCCCTGTGGGACTCCACTCATGACTGGTCAGCAGTCTGACTTGGAGTCTGCTACTTTCACATTGTGGGTTCTATCTGTAAGCCAATTTGCAACCTACCTAGTGATATAGGGGTTGATGCCTGGTTTGTTGAGTTTATCAATAATTCCTGAGTGGGAAATGGTATCAAAGGCCTTGGCCAGATCGAGGTAGGCTGTATGAACTGCCTTGCCCTCTCTGCTCACCGCTCTGGTGACTGACTCAAAGAAGTCAACCAGGTTGAGCAGGCATGATCTACCTTTTCACAAAACCAAATTGCATTGGATTTAGAGTTTGGAAATTCCCTATACCTTTGTTAGTTAGGTCCATGATGATGCACTCCATAGACTTACATATCTGACTCGTCAGGCTAATGGGACACTAATTCCCAGGGTCTGTAGTTGCTCCCCCTTTATGGAGAGGGATGACTGTAGCAGTGTGCCATTCTGTAGGGACAAAACCTGAGGTGAGGCTGTGATTGAATATGGCACTGAAATGTGGTGCCAGTTCACTTTGTAG
Organism: Protopterus annectens; assembly: GCF_019279795.1. Classification (NCBI taxonomy): domain Eukaryota; kingdom Metazoa; phylum Chordata; order Ceratodontiformes; family Protopteridae; genus Protopterus; species Protopterus annectens. The sequence continues at coordinate 406,177,821 of NC_056727.1, forward strand.
TTCATGTAGAACACATGCAGAGATATTGTTGGGTCCCATGGAAGCTGTATTCCTGACCTTGGACAATGTAGCTTTAACCTGTACTGCAGTAATGGTGGCTGCCTGGAATTCCTCTGGTATTGTGATTGGTCCTTTAGGGTAGGGAGAGAGGGGTTAAGTTGGCACTGAATCTGTCAGCCAGTATGTTGGCAATATCTGTTGGCTCAGTATAGGAGGTACAATTGTGCAGTAACTCAGAGCAAACCTGGGTATTGCTGTGGAGATTCTTGATATAACTATAGAAGGCTTTGTGGTTATTTTTACTGTCTGCTGCAATTCTGCCTTCATAGCTGGCTTTAGAGGTTTTGATGAGGGGATCTCAACCTTTTGTTGAGGCTAATAAGGGAATTTTCCAGTATTGGGACTTAACCTTTTTCTGCAACAGTTTCTTCCTTCTGTTGTAGAGTTTATTAATGGCAGGGGACCACCAGATTGGCTTCCTTTTTTTTGGAGGAGAGCATCTTGGTTCTGTTGGTATGGCTAGTTCCATGCATTTATGTAATTGTTTGTACAGTGTATTGGTGTATGATTTGGCAGTCATGCATCGATTTTCCATTGACATGGGTGCCGTGAAGTTAGCCACCTCAGTTTTTAGGAGCCCAAAGTCAGCTCTGGAGAAGTTTTTAATGGTAGTTATCTTTTTAGGGGATGTGGGTGAGATATGGATTTCCATGATGATTACTTTGTGATTGAATCTAACCAGGGAGGAATTGACTATTGGTGAAGAGCAATGGTTGCCCATGTCTGTAATAACCATGTCAAGGGTGTTGCTTCCTCTAGTGGGGGTAAAAATGAGCTGGTCCATGGCATTGGAATTGATGAATTCCAGGAAGCATTGGGCCAGTGTATTAGTGCATGAGTAGTTTTCCCATTTGATGGAGGGGTAGTTGAAGTCACCTACTATGCAAGTGTTGGGTTGGATCCTAATAGCATCCAGGGTGATTAGGAACATGGGGTGAGAGTCTTTGGCCATGGTTGGGGACCTATAGCAGGCTATGACCTGAATCACCATCTTATCCAGTGTTAGTTGTACCTGAAGTATCTCAGATGGGTTATGCTAGAGGTGTACATATCCTTTATGAATATTGTTAGAGATTATGAATATAAGGCTGAAATTAATTCTGTTATAAATATGCTGAAAGATAAGGCATAGAATAAAAAGTTTGCTTGAATATATGTATAGAGTTTAGCAATGTAAAATGGGCATTCATACTATATGTGTAACAGACAGACTTCTCTTCACAGCATCAGAAAAAGCCTAACAAAGCAATATTAGAAAGCAAGTATTACATGATTTTCTCATGTTTGCAGAACAAATATCTATTGACAGACATCCTTTTTTTATAAACTCAGCAATACCTGATGTTTTTTCAATAGCAACAGAAACATATATTCTGTCATTGAAAACAGCCAAAAAAAAAATACCAAGAGGAAATAACAAAATCTATGTGCGTGACTAGCACTCTATATAACAACTGTAGTAATTCAGTTATATGAGAGAAGGACAGAGAGTGGTATTTTGGTAGAAACACACTTGTTTCCAGGTATTATTTTTTTATCAGTGTGCAATTTGAAAGGCTTGGTGCTTTAAACAGGCTACAGATGGAGTCATGCAAAGCTCTGTGACTTTGATTTCAGCAGTAAACAGCCAGCAAAACTTTGTGTCTTAAGAAGACTTTGGATCCAGCACAGCACAGAAGCAGAGCAGCGCACACATAAAATAAATTTTTCAAATATGGAGACACCACCACATTTGGAGTTCATTAAATACTTTAGGTAAATACAATGCACAAACTAGTACCTCAGTTTTGTAACTGTTATTATACAGTGATAGCTCATTACAATTCAAAAAACATGCATTCTGATTGGTCAGGCAACTACTGTACTTGTAAATCAAGCATATACCAATAGAAAAAAGTCTGGTTGCTGAAGTACCATTAAGCAGCCATACTTTCTTCTATTAGTATATGCTACAAAGGCATGCATCTCAACTGTTCAGATTTTCATAGAATATCCAGATTTTTGCTCATATTTTTGGTCTGTTCCTGATAAAATTTGTGGTTTTCCAACAATTCACTGAGGAGTGAAGTCACTCAATAACGACAAGCATTTCAGTTTCATTATTCATATCCTTCAGGCAGTGCACAATAGCATAACTTTTGCTATTCTAGCATCTTTCTAAGCTTATAAGAGCAACATTTACAATTGGTCCCTGTTTTGGGGCATTTGTCTCCATTATAAAAGGCTTTGTCCACATTTCCTGAGCTAAGAAGTTGAGAGGTATGTATGGAGGACAGGGCAAATACAAAGAAAATCCAGTACATTCTGCAAAACTAAAGAAACATACCTTATTTTTCTTGTATTTCTGCCCTATCTGTCCCATACCTCTAAACTGTTAGAAATATTTGTGTTGCCTTTTTTTCTCCACTGCTTGCTTTTAACAGCACTGATATACTGCGCAAGCATGAAAATGTAAGTCCCATAAGCAAATGCAGTACATCAAGAAACATGGAGGAATGAGGAAATGATGCAGAGGAACACTACAGCACCATTACACAAAGACATTACTTAAGAAAAGTAAGCATTTTTTTTCTTAAATAATGTTTGTATAGTAGCAATAACTGGCTCTTAGGTGTGGGTATATGAGGATTCACTCATGGTTGGCTTTGTTTAATCAATTAGGCTTCTCCCGCATGATCAAATGATGCCAACCATGGGTAAATCCTCAGTATACCTATACTCGCTCAATGGTTATTGCTTAGCTAACAGACAGTGTTAGCTCTATGATTATAGGTTCATAGGTTGGTACTGGGATATCTGCCCGAAGGCATATATTAGTCCAGCCATGTTGTGCGGTATTCACCGCCCCTTTGGTAGTTCCCTAGACCCTTGTACTAGCAGCTAGTACCCTTGGCCCCTATCTAGTAGTGCTGTTGGTGTGATCCCCGGTGTGAACTTTCTGTTACCCATCCAATCATCAAGGTTCCTCTTGAAGAGTGATAGTGAGGGGCTCTGTCTTTTGTAGATCAGGACCCTGTCCCATAGTAAGGGAAGTCTCTGCGAAGGGAATCTATCCCTCCAGCATGTTCTATTCATTATTGTGTTGAGGTTTATATCCCTAGAGCATGTAGCTCAAGTAGATTTGGTTTTGCTAAGATGGAGCATGTTCAACAATTATGGGTTGGACATGGCTCTGTACGTTAGACAGAGATCGCCTCTGAGAAAGCAGTATGCAACAGAGAACAGTCTTAGCTTTTTTCAATCATGCTGCATAGGGCAACTGTTTGAGGCCAGTAATCCTCTTGATTAGGTACCTTTGTGGTCTCTTCAGCTGCTGGAGATGCTTAGCCAGGTACATTCCAGTTGGTGCATTGTACTCAATAATGGGTCTGATGAGGGAAGAGTAGAGGGGCACCATTACATCCTTAGATCTTGATGCAAACCCTTTCGTGATCAGATGGGTCACATAGAAGGATTTTCTAACCCCTTTGGCAACATGGTTATCAAAGGAAAGCTGACTATATACTTGGGTCCCTAGATCCTTTATTTCTTCTTCAGATTTCAGGGGATTACTTCCTATGTTGTAGTTTGCGGGTACTCTGTTTTTTCCAAAGGGGATTACTACACATTGTTTTGCATTTAGCTTGAGACCATGGCTTTGACACCATGCATCAGTCTCATTTAGGCCCTTCTGGAGGATCTCCATGTCAGCCGGAGACTCTATTATAGCACCCAGTTTGCAGTCGTCCACAAACTTAGTCAGCCACAGCCCTTCTGTGCTTGCCTGTACTTCTGAGAAGTATATGCCAAACAGGAGAGGCCCCAGGACAGAGCCCTGAGGCACACCACTCATTACTGGTCTGGATTCGGACATAGATCCCGCTACTCTTACTTTATGGGATCTGTCTGAGAGCCAGTTTGCGATCCATCTTGTGACATAAGGGTTTATGCCCAGGCTGGTGAGCTTATCAATAATACCTGAATGGGGAATGGTGTCAAATGCTTTAGCAAGGTCAAGGTAAGCCATGTGTACCTCCTTTCCCTTATCTATAGCCTAAGTAACTGTCTCAAAGAAATCCACCAAGTTCAGGAGGCATGATCTGCCCTTGACGAAGCCGAACTGTGTGGGGTCCAGCAACTGGAGGTTTCCAATCTCTCCATTTATGAGTTCCATAATGATTCACTCCATAGCCTTACAGATCAGACTGGTCAGGCTTATTGGTCGGTAGTTCCCAGGGTCAGTTGTGGCCCCACCCTTGTGTAGTGGGACCACCACTGCCATGCGCCATTCTATGGGCACATATCCTGTGGAGAGTAGTGCTGTCTAGGAAATTTGGAGGGTATTAAGATGCGGGGTTAATTCCTTTTGGAGCTCGCATATGACACAGCCTGGGACACCATCTGGTCCCATGGAGGCAGTGTTTTTAGCTTTAGATAGAGCCTTGTTAACCAACGTATCAGTAATAATTAGACTTACACAATCCCCTATAATGGTAATAGGCCCTGTAGGTGGTGAAGGGGGATTTGCACTGAACTTGTCAGCCAAGACATTGGCAATGTCAGAAGGGTCAGTGTATTTTGCTCCATTTTGTACTAGCTCAGAACAGACGTGAGCGTTGCCATTTAGGTTTTTGATGTAACCATAGAAGGCCTTATGGTTATCCTTGGCATCCTTGGCAACTTTCTTTTCGAAATTAGCTTTAGTTGACTTGATGAGGGCCCTCAATTTCTTACTATTGCTGATCAGGGATGATTTTTCTACTTGAGATTGGACCTTTTTTTGTATAAGTCTCCTCCTTTTATTGTAAAGTTTGCTTATGGCCGAGGTCCACCAGACTGGTTTCTTCTTGCTTGAGGAAGGAGTCTTGGTTTTATTTGGGATAGCACGGTCCATGCAATCCTGAAGATGCATATAGAGTGCCTTGGTGTAGGATTCCGCATCCTGGATATCATTATCCTTCTGCAAGGGAATAGTGAAGCTTTCCACTTCAGTTGCAAATAGTTTGAAGTTTGCTTTGGAAAGGTTTTTGACTATGGTTTCTTTGATTGGGGAGGTGGAGGAGTGAGGATGTCCAGGGTTATCAGTTTGTGGTCGGATCTGACCAAGGAGGGGGTGATAATGGGTGTGGTACAACGGGTGCCCATATTTGTGATGATTAAATCCAATATGTTGTTCCCTCTAGTGGGGGAACATACTAGTTGTTCAAGGGCATTTGAATTTATAAATTCTATGAATCACTGAGCATAGGAGTTGGAACATTGGTAGTTCACCCAGTCTATGCCAGGGTAGTTGAAATCACCCAAGATTATGGTGTTGGGTAGGACCTTTATATTTTCCAGCATCTCAAGGAATGCAAAGTGAGCATCTTGGGACATGGTGGGCGATCTATAACCAGCTACGACTTGAAATGTGGTTTTGCCTGCTGATAGTTGTGCATGGATGATCTCTGGGGCATCATGCTGCGCTACTAACCTGGAGATATGGGTATCCTTGATGAATATGGATACACCTCCGCCCTTTGTACTGCGATCTGGTAACTGAGGCCGGAAGGTATGATATGAATTGTAACCTGGCAGTGCTGGGGTGCTCTCTTGAGCCTTGAACCAGGTATCAGTCACTGCACAAACATCGATTTTCTCCATGCTGAGGAGAGCCTCGAGTGTGTGCATTTTGAGGTTGAGACTTCTGGCTTTGAGTAGCATTACCCTTAGTTTTTGGTTACCTGTGCTGGTTACGGTGGTTGGTTTGTCCTTTGAGCCTTGCCTAAAAAAGGCACTATGGGGATGGCAAGAGCCTTGGCCAGTATTCAAAAACCTAGGAGTGACAGGTGCAACCCATCTCTGGCAAAACAGCAAGGCTTGTCTAGCATGTCATCCCAGGCAGACAGACACTGGATCCCCTTAGAATGACACCAGAAGCTTAGCCAGTTGTTGAAATTGATCATTTTGTCTTTGTATTGTGGTATCATTCTAGGTGAAGGTAGTATGCTACTCAAGGTCAGGGTCATACCAGCTTGGGCTACATGATCAGAGAGCTCCTCAATGTCTCTTTTCATGTAGTCCAGGGAGGTACATTTTAGATCATTTACACCAACATGTACAATGACAGCATAATACTTGTACTTGTTCTGGAGTGACCTAAGTGCCTGTGTTATGTGGCGGATCCGAGCACCCGACAGGCAGCTGACAGTAACCTTCTCCTTGTTCAGCCTGGTGAGTGGAACATCCGTGTGCCTTACTATAGAGTCTCCTATTACTAGCGTGTTAGGTATGGTGTTTTGCCTTAAGGGCTGTTGTGAGGCACACTGCTGAGGTGAATTATGTGTTTTCTGGCTTGTGTTTGGGGGTGCAAGTTGCTTGCTTGTCTGCTTTGGAGGGCACTGTTTCTTTTTCAGATTGGTACCTAGTGCCTCCGAATATGTTTTTGTGTATTTATGCATATGTTTTGCCGGTGCTTGTTTTGTAGATTCATGTGTGACAGGTAGTGTGATGCAAGTGTGTCCCTTATCCTCTTGACTGTCTGTTACAGTCATGGGTTCAGAGCGCTTAGCCTCCAGTCTGGCTGTGTATTTACATCTTTCACAAGTGTTTGTGTCTAGAGGTAAGAGGAGAGGGTTGTCTGTATACATGAGGCAGTTGTGACACTGCCTCAGGATGCCCAATTCCACCAGATGAACTGGAGAGTACACCTGAAGCTGACCTCTGGACATGCTTTGAAGAGTAAATTGAACTTAAGTCCTGCGGACGATCAAAGGTCTTATGCTATATTATAATAGTGCTGTCTAGGAAATTTGGAGAATAATAGTGCTGTCTAGGAGATTAGAACAAGTGCTGATTTCTGTTTTGCAAGTGCTACAGTAAGAGCAGCTGATCTGAAGCACTTGAGTTGAGGCTTGCCTAGTTCTAAGGGAACATTTACAGTGCAGACTTTGTGGGGCCGGGAATAGTATACCCCAGCTAACCAGCGCTGCCCGACACTGCTCTGTGCACAAGACCACGCAAAAAGAGAGTTGCAGGGTTTTTCCTCTAGATAAGTGAGGAAAGTGAGTACAAGAGCTGTTTTTCTCTAAGCAAGTGAGAAAAGTAAGTACAAAAACTGTTTTTCTCTAGGTAATGAGGAAGATAGAGTGCTATAGTAATTAGTAGCTTATTTAGTGCTTACAAGTTCTGAACAAGTGCTGAGCACAAACAAGCAAATTTAAGTGCTAAAACTAAGAATCTGTATCTACACTAGATGAGTTACAGGACAGAAACAAGTGCAAATACAGGCTTTCAAATCAGAAAGTTGAGAGAGATGGAAGAGATTGTGTTCCAAACATAGTGTTTCAAAATTAAGTGGCTTGAAGACCAGATGCAACACCTGTGTGTGACTTACATTTTGTAGCATCAATATTTTCTTTTTGAAAAATCTTTGAATTTCCTTTAATTGAATATGATGTTTCATTAAATAAAGAAACCTACATTAAACTCAGTATCATGTAAAATCTGTATTATACCATACATCAAAATAATTTATACTGAACCAAAGAAGGCACAAGCACTGGTGTCAGAACTGTCAGAAGTATACTGGTTAAGCCCCAAATACTTACATAGACTTAAAAATAAAACAAAAAGGTTGAATAAACAAAACCATATCAAAGAAATCTTTTCTCTAAGGAAAAAGAAGAATGTTTCTAATATACCAGAAATACTAGATGAATTTAGAAATCACTTTCACAAAATTAACCATAATAACATTAACATGGAACCTAAAGATAAAATAAAGGAGTTTATAACCACAAACATGAATAAAAAGCTTAATAAACAACAGATTAAACTATTGGACAAAAGTATTTCATATACAGAGGTTATTACACAAATAAATAAGCTTAAATCAAACAAAGCACCGGGTAATGATGGTATTATACCAGAGATATATAAAATCCTTTCCAAAAGTACATATTCATTAATACATAAGGTTTTTATTTTGGCCCAAACTGAGTTAATAACCCCCATCTTGGCAATATACATTTATTTCGCCAATTTTAAAACCTAATAAAGATCCAACTAGATGTACTTCATATCGGCCCATCTCATTACTTAATGTTGATTATAAAATGTTTATGAGTATTTTTGCTGATAGATTGAAGACAATCATCCCCGGCATTATAGATATAGATCAGACAGGCTTCATTGTAAATAGAAATACTTTTGATAATATAAGAAGAACTTTAACATTAATTGATTTTGCAAATAGGAAAAAGAAAGATTTCACACTTATTAGTCTTGATATAAGTTCAGCATTTGCTTCAATAAGTTGGGACTATCTGTTTACCTTACTGAAGTGCACAAACTTCTCAGATGCATTTGTAAATCTAATTGAGCATTTATACAAAGGAACATTGGCTTATATTAAGGTAGGAACATATGTTTCACAAAAAATACCCATTTTTAAAGGTACAAAACAAGGATGTCCACTTTCTCCACTATTATTCACTTTAGTAATGGAGCCTTGGGCTAATTTGATCAGAAACAGTACTGACATAGAGGGTTTTGAAATAGATGAAAATACAACATCCAAAATTCAACTTTTTGCAGATGATGTTCTAATTATATCAGCAGGATCTAATTCTTCTATGCAGTCTCTATTTGATAAAATGATGAATTTTAAAAGTATTTCTGGTTTAATATTCAATGAAGAAAAAACTAAAATACTACCTATATATACACAAAAAATATTCTCATTAGTGATTTTACTAAATATGTACCCAATTCAGGTCAGATAACTTATTTAGGTATAATACTATCTAAAGATATTAAATCTATTATATATAATAATTATAATACCTGTTTTCTTAATATACAAAATCTTTTTAATACCTGGAATAATATGTTACTATGGAGGAGAGACTTACAATTATTAAAATGATAATATTCCCCAAGATTTTATACTTAATACAATCAATAATACTTCCACCTACAAAAATAATTATCAAGAAACTGAATACACTAATGTTAAATTTCCTTTGGGCACCTAATAGACCTAGGATTGCTTTAAAGAAACATACTAATAGCTGGTCTCAAGGGGGTATTTCTTTTCCAGACTTTAATCTATATACTATCTCTTCTATTGTAAAAGTTATTACTTTATTAATAGATCAGTCATATGTCGCAAAATGGAAAGATTATTGGGAGCTAATTAGTATGCACTTCATGAAAATCTCCTTAACACATAAAAATATGATTGTAAATAACTCCATGTTATGGTTACTAAAGGAATTTTGTACTTCACCTATTACACCTAAACATATGGTTTGTTACTCATTAAATATTATTATTAGCTATCGTAACTTTATATTCATGCACCCTAAGTATAGGGAATGGAATTTTATTATATTCCCTATAATGTATACTCAGGGTATGCTTTTGTCATCTACTTCTGAAGGAACTCATTTAGCTATAGATAATGATCTAAAATACTGGTATCAGTTGATATCTGATAATAAAGTTAAAAATCTAGATTTCTTAAAACAAGAATTTGATCTAAGAGAAACTTGCTGGTTAGAGGTTCAGACCTTTAGACAACATCTCATTGATAAAATAGATCTAATGTCTATAACAGTTAAAGAATCTATTCCAACACTGATTGATTACTTGATATTAAATTTACAACATAAAGTTTCTGATAAAGGTAAACTTTCATACATTCATAAAATTATCAGACAAGAAACTTTTTACAGTGTAGATACATACTGGAATTATTTCACTTCTATTAATGGGGACCCACCAAATCAACAAGATAAACAATATATATTGGAATCTGCCTATAGAACTACGTCTTCCATTGTCTGGAGACTTTATACATGGAAATTTTTACATAGATCTTTTTATACACCTTTGATGATGAATAAAATAAATAATAAAGATAATCTATGTAAGAGATGTAATGTAGAAATTAATGATGACTGGACTCATATGTTTTATGACTGTATAAAATTGAAAGAATACTGGAAGTCAATTAATGAATTTTTGCAGGCTCTTTTTACAGATAATTTCATTATTTCTAAATCTCTTATATTATTCAACACACCTGTACCTCAAAGTGTTAAAAAGGTTAAGCTTCCCTTGTTATGGTCTATTCTAGCAGTGGCTAGGAAAATAATAACCAGAAATTGGATTTCAGATACACCTCCTTCGTTCAATGAATTTAAAATGTTATGAATATAGTGTGCCATATGGAAATAAACACAATTAGGTCAAGAACAACTAGAAAAACATCTTATTATATTGTATGGGATAATTTACAAAATTTGTTAAAAAAATTCTAATTTCAATAGCATGGTATTTTAGTTTAATTAATTGATCTGATTGTAGTGGATGTCTTTGTAAATACTTTAGTTGTTTTGTTGAATATTATAATAATATCTATTTTTAATTACTTGTATAAAATTGTTATGATATTTCTCTTATATGTTAAAACAATAAACCTGTTTTGAAAAAAAAGAAGTATACTGGTTGAAGTAAACATAGAAAGATTTTCCTTTGACAGCAACACACTCTGAACCAATTAATTAAACGCATAAAATACAAACTCAGAAAGGGTACAGGTTAAGCGTTTTCATCTGTTTTTTAAAATATTACAGACTTCTTCAAAAGCAATCTGTATTACATACAGAGGCATAATTTTTTTCTTATTATTGTCCTGACATTCATTTTAGTTTTAGTTCAGCTGTTCCAAATTCCTTACTAACCACAGAAGAGACATTTTGTTAAAGTTAAGACTGTTAAATGTAAGTGTAGCCATGTTGTTTTTAATAGGCCCCCGAATTCACTAATCTTCCATGCAGGACTAACTTAGTCCTGCATGGAAGTGCCTGTGTAGGAGCAGAATGGCAGCATGCCATGCATAATAATGAAGGCATGCTGCCCAAGCTCCTAGGCTTACACAGAGCGTGTACGAGTGCAGGGGGCATGTCTGAGAGCAGAGCTCTCAGAATAAACATGCCCCTACAATGTAGAACAGCAGAAGCTGTTAAGAAATGAGAGAGATTGCTCATAGGTGTCCTCATATCCCCACCAACAGTCCCGCATGTGTACAATAGCAACAGAACATATAAATTAAAAGAAAAAAAACTAAGTTTTTTAAAAAACCCGATGAAAGCTAACCATAGGTGCGCGGGTTTGCCCATCGCTTAGCTACGGTTGATGCAGCTTAAATGGCTGAAGAGGATAACAGGGAAGATATATGCAAGTGAAGCAGTATAGCAATAGTGTAGTGGGCAGAGCACTCACCTTATGAGCAAGCATTCCCGGTTCAATTCCCACTATAGCACATTCCATTTTCCATGTGAAATCTGTATATGAACATTTTTTGCCATATAAACTACAAAATAATGTTTAAATGTGAACTGGAGTATTGTATTAAATGCACGTGTGAAGTGTCAGTGTCATAATGAATAAGGCACTAGTAAGCATGTTTAAGCACAAATAAGCAGTAAAAAGCATATATAAGCACTTGTAAGCATGTTTAAGTGTGTTTGTGTGAGGGTAAGCATTGCCTACACAGATTAAGCAAAGTAGAATCTAACTGAGTGTAAGAAACTATAACTGGAAGTGCTGCTTAGCTCTGCACAAACCCACATACAACTGCTTTAAAGTGCCTTAATCACTCTTTATCCAACGGCCTGTGTTCTGCCAAGAAACAAAATAAACAGCCTCTGCAAGGCTTGAACCCAAGACACTGTACACTACAGTCACAGTAGTTAACCACTAAGCCATCATAGCAGTACATAAGAGTGAGGTGTCAGCAAACAAGTCTTCACCATAGGAAATCAAACTGAACATGTGAAGGGCATCTATGTACAGTGTGATGTTGTATAACCTGCTACATAACATAAATATGTGAACTGGAGTACTGCAGTAAGACCAGATGTGAGGTGTTATTGTAATAAAGTGTTGAAGTCCCCAGGACCCCATACAGTGTATGTACACATGAATCATGGATACCAGACACATATATATAACATGTAACAAATAATAAATTAATGCCAAAAGGAAAATATAATGCAAATTAAATATTAAACAATGCTAAGCATTGCACAGCTCAGCTTAGTTGGGGTAAGCAATGTGTAGGCCCGCTAACTCAATCTACCCAGTGGTATGCCCTCTTTAAGCAATGCCAACATTAGGTAAGCAGGTGTGCCCAAAGCTTAGCCTTTTCAAAGCCATCCAATCATGGGAAAGTGCAGGAAATTGGGCATATGTAAACCCCACAGGCACCAATAATTTCCAGAACTGGTTGCAGCTCCCTACTGTAGGCAGAATGGCTGGCGTTGGGGAAGGCACTCGATTTAGAGTACAGCGCTGGAGCACTCAGGAGTCCAGATTCATGGTATGGCTCCTGGTAAAACACCATGAGGAGAGACTACTGCAGGGCTAGTACCAGGGATCTCAGTATAAAGTGGAGGCCTGGGACTGTCTTGCCCGTGGCCTTACCAGTGCCACTGGTATCCCCCGGACTGGTGAGCAGGTTAGGCATCACCATGCTGTCCTGAAGCAGCAAAGTGGTGATCTCTTGGACCAGTGGATCCAAGAAAAAGGGCAGATGGCTGATGCCCCAGCACTGAGTAAGTACTCATTCTACTACGTAGATAATGATTGCCTAGCTTGTGTATACTATGGATAGGTAATGGCTAAATATCACTGTATTTCTCTGACAGCTGCAGAAGTGCGGGCTGCAAACCAGCAAGCCCATGCTGCTAGGCTGCAAAGGCTGCGTCGCGAGGCAGGTTAGTAATATTCCTGCATGTACTGTCATAACAAATAAATATAACAGTTCTGGAAAGTGTTGTACCAGTAAAGAAGTGTATTGTGTATGGGATGTACTGAATAAACCAGACAATATGGCAGGAAGACTGTCATATAGGTTGCGTGGAAATAAAGGTATAATATCTTCTGAATAAAAGTATAACTCCTGAAGTGCTTGTGTACATCCTAGTTTCATATGTTGTAGTGTTGCATTCTATAAATAGTACTGTTGTATTAAGCAGTGTTCCCACACTGTTGAACACAATTAAAATGTGCAGGAATTTCAGTATAACAATGTTGGGAATCCCAAGAGGTCAGTCATATAGCACAACTGAGGGAGACTTAGACGGAAACCACTGGAATGCTTTACACCAGTTCCCTGATAGCACAGTGTACTGTGATGTCAACTGCAATATTTTTACAACACACAGCAAGGGTTCGAATCCCAGGAGCGGTAGTAAGTTGTACGCATAATCATACCCCGCAACTGCAATGATTTTGCGAGAATGTTCAGATAGAAAGTTGTATGCATAATTAGACCCAACAACTGTACAGACTTTGCTAGAATGTTCAGGTAGTAAGCTGTAAGCATAATCATAACCATCAACTGTACAGACTGTGGCAGAATGTTCAGGTAGTAAGCTGTATGCATAGTCATACCCCTCAACTGTTCTGATCTGTCCAGCATGTCCAGATAACCGGCCCAAATCTGCTGCCTGGTAACCTATTCCCCTGACAAATCAGTGTGCTGATCCAAGAAATGTAGGCAGCTTATACTGACATATAATGGATAGTCAGACCTGAACATAAAAACAGAATGTATACGGAAACAAACCTGTCATTGTGGCATCTCACCCAAAGTGTATGACAGCTATTCCAAAATATGTCACATTAACACCTGCATCCTGTCAAGCCTTGACCAGAGCATGTGCAATAATGTTAGGTATGTGCATAATATCAACATGGAATCTTGGAGTATGTGTAATATTTGTCAGGTAGTGTTAACAAAGATTTTCTCCACAGCTATAACAGGTAAGAGGTGTAGAATGTAGGTACAACACAGGTCACATATATACGTGTCTACAAGCCTGGAATCTGGCAGTATGTGTAGAAATTGTCAGGTAGTGTCAATAATGATTTTCTCAACAGGTATAGACTGAGGTAAGAGGTGTAGACTATACATAAGACACAGTCCACGCATATGTTAATTTACAAACATAACATTGTACAAAGTAAGGACATTGGGTAGTGTAATAATACATGTAAGGGACATATCACTGCAGTGACTAAGAAAGTTGGGAAAACTACAGGGATATATTAGTTGTTAATTTACCTCTCTCTCACCCCCTCCATATGTGCAACAATAACCCTATTACAGACCTCAATGGGTACGTGTACCCTCCAAACTATTGTTGGGACATATGTCCTATTGGTTTATAAATATTCACATTTGGTTTTATGCATGTGCCATGTTAAAATACTCCCATATTGGTGGCCTGTTGCCATCAATGAAACTTGCATGCTGTTGTAATGGCCACTGTTGTCCCATATATGCATGTGTTCTGCTTGATCTGCAACTGTTGTAAACTGGTGTCTTGGGTTAATGGGAATACCTATACATGCTGTTATAACTAATCCTGAATGCTGTTGACAATGACTAACTGATATCTTTCTTAAAACTGCAACACCTTAGCTCGTATGGGAAGGCTGGTCCCAGCGGACCCACCTGTCCCACCTCAGCTGGCCATGGCACCAGGCACTAGCATGTCTGGGGCCCAGCCTAGGACCTCCTCCTCTAATGGCCCTGCACCACCTTCGGGTGGAATGGCTGCAGGGGATAGGGCTTGCCCCCCCCCCGGGAGCAGGACTGAAAGGTACCGGTCACTCACCGTCTGGTCCTGGCCATTGTGTGTAGGGAGCTCGACAAGGAGATTCAAGACCAGCTACACCAGCTTGAGAGCTGTGTGGTGCAATTAGAGGGTGAGCCTGCCCCTCCTACCTAGCTGCCAGCACAGCCACCTTTGGGACTGTAAAGGTGCAGTGGTGACTGCCATGGATGGGGACTTTAGTCCCACTGTTTCCATTTGGGGACTCATGGGCTTACAACTTCCAAAACCCCTCCCTGTCCAAGGTGTTTACCCCTCACATGTGTCATATACCACCCCTGTATATGTCTTGTTTGTCTTGTCTGTTAACCTACCCAAACTACCTCCCCAACTATACCTAATACCCCTCTCCAACATCCCACTCTCACCTGAAAAAGAAAAAAAGGTCAATCTGTTCCCACAAAAAAAATTCTCCATATACATAGCTGTCCATTTCGCACACATGTCCTCTGGACACATGTAATCTGGTCTTATTGGCATCACAACTTATTATTATTGTCCTCGGCCCCACCCAGGGGTTTGAGTGTCCAAATCTACCTCCAAATTCAGTGTATATACCCAGCTGTTGCTGTAGAAGAAATGGGCAGCTATGGACCTTCCCTACAGCCTTCTTGCACATCCCTGGCTATTTTCCCTACTGTCTTTCCCTCTTTGTGCCCCTTTTTTCACCACTTTCCTATCAACCCGTTTTTCATTTTTTTTTAAAGAAATTAGTGCAGGAGTAAGCACTTTTAAGCAGCAGTAAGTGGGATTAAGCCTGTTCGCATGGTGGTAAGCAATGCCTACACTGGTTAAGCAATGTAGAAGCTAACTGAGTGTAAGAAGCTGTAAGCGGAAGTTAGCAGTGCTTACCTCCATGCAAACCCGCTTACAGCTGCTTAAAAGTGCCTTAATCACTCTGTATCCAACGGCCCATGTTCTACCCAGCAACAAAATAAACAGCCTCGGCAAGGCTCAAACCCAGGACCCTGCACACCATAGACAAAGTGCTTTATCACTAAGCCATGCCAGATATAAGTAAAGCTGATGTTTTCAGAAACATATCATCCAGTCCAGGCATGCAACAGTACAGAGAATGTATACCAACATCTAGATGTATGTGTGTGTAAATATATTAATTTCTAAACAGATGCAACATATATATATATATATATATATATATATATATATGTATAATATATATATATTTCTAAATATATATATATATATATATATATATATATATATATATATATATACATATATATTAATATATATGAACATATATACATGCAAATGCCTGCATCGACACCAGTGGTGGCTGGTGACTTCAAATCAAAGGGAGACTGCAGGAGACAGCTTAATGGGTTGGGCCAATGGGAAGGGGTGTGGCCAACTAAAATGGGTGGGGCTATGGTGTAGTGGGATCAATGCTGAACATGCTTACTAATTTACATGAAATAAATGCTCAGTCACTATGGCGCATGCTGAATACTCTACATAGCATACATTGTTACATGTATATACAGGTAGGTTTGAAGACTTACCTCTGCAGTATGCTGCAAACAGTACTTCGTACTCTGTTTCTGCACCTGATGAGAAGCTGTGGTCTCGTCTGGAACACATCAGGTCATACTAGATTTCTTTTTTCCCCTCCTTTTTCATGGGGGCTCAAAAGGGACAGTTTAAAGTTTCCCAAGCAAGCACTATTCACGTGACCCCACCTGGTTCGAAATAAGTGCTTGTAGTCTTCTCTTTCGGCTGTTCCCATTAGGAGTTGCCACAGCAGATCATCCGTTTCCATTTCTTCCTGTCCTCTGCATCTTGCTCTGTCACACCAACCACCTGCATGTCCTCTCTCACCACATCCATAAACCTTATCTGAGACCTTCCTCTTTTCTTCTTCCCTGGCAGCTCCATCCTTAGCATCCTTTTCCCAATGTACCCAGCATCCATCCTCAGCACATGTCCAAATCAATACAATCTCACCTTTGGGCATGCCTTCCCCTCTTCTTCTCCTTTGGCCAACAGTAGCCCAATTTCCGCCAGCACCCTGTTGGCTAACAGTACTGGTGGTGGTCATTGTTAACCCGGGCCTTGACCAATCCGGTATGGAAATCTGTATTGTTGTCCACATATATCATTTGACAGAGGTTACACTGGATGCCCTTCCTGATGCAACTCTCCCCATTTATCCGGGCTTGGGACCGGCAAGAAGAAATGCACTGGCTTGTGCATCCCCAGTGGCTGGGTTACATAAGTGCTTGTAGTATATTACCTAATAAGAGCCTCTGTTGAGTTCCTCTGGGTATTTCTCAGGTTTGTTACTTTATAGATAAAGTCCATTTGTCTCTCTTTACTTTGTGCAAACAAATCAATAACTCTTTGGTTGAAGTTAGTTATACTCCGCGTTAACTCCTTTCCTGTGGAAATCATAGCCTATGCATTCATTCTTTCTTGCCCCATTGTACTACAAAGAAACGTTTTAATTCTTTTCAGTGTTGAGAAACACCTTTCTGCCTCAGCTTTTGACATTAGTGTAGTGGCTATAATTAACGCATCTGTGAAGACATACTGGTTAAACAACGCATCTGTGAAAACACAGTGGTTAATGAGTTGTCCACCAAGAATTTTAACATCTGGACTGCACTGCCAGATGCTGCACAGTCTTCACACTGATACACCACTCCAAGTTCTGTTCTAAGTTATCCCCTCAACAGGAATGGATAGTTGTCTATTGTTGCTGTGAATACATTTTCTGGAAACTCTCTTATGTATGTTGAAAACTTTTCAGGCAGAAGTAGTTGAGAAGCTTGAAGATGGTCAGTTTGTTGAAATTGTGATGTTGCCTGGAACTTTATGACATCACACACTTCCTTTGCAGCAATCAACAATGTTTCATGCAGTGGTCAGGAAGCTGATGGCCCTCGTCCATATCTTGACAGGATGTTCTCTGTCTGTAGATACTGTTCTGCAATACCGTCGATACCTGATCTGACACCATCAATTTCATTCAAAAATGTATGCACATCCTTTTCAACAGTGGTTGCATCTGTGGTACGACACTGAAGTTGCCTGTAAAGAATGTCAACATGGGGCATTATACGATGGAAAACAGCAAGGCAAAATTTAAATTCATCATCTTCAACTGTTCGCAGTAACCCATTTGGTTCCTATACAGTTGCTGCAGCAGATGTAGGACACTTGTACAAATAAAGAAAGCATTCAGACAGTGACTCCAAGTCCTCATACACTGTATTTACAGTACGGATGTTAAAATTCCACCATGTTCCTGACACTCTTGGCATGTGTCATGATACTATACTTTCCAGAGCAGCTTGTCTTTGAACTGAACGAGTGAAAAAGGCTGCAATTCCACCAAGTGTTAAAAAAAATGTTCTTGCTTCAGTATTCTGTTGTGTGGCTCTTTGCATTACCAGATTAAGTTGGTGGGTATAGCAGTGTACATAGTAGGCATATTTAAACTCCTCTCTTATGAAGGCCTGGACCCTATGCTGGACACCACTCATAACAGATGCACCGTCATAACTCTGAGTAATCACTTTTTCATGCTGGTCTCCCACTACTTCTTTCAACTGTTGTCTTATCACACCAGCAATATGTCCTGCTGTCTGTCCAGGTGGTGTAAAGTATCCCCAAAAATGTTCCAACACCTGTTCATTGACAATATAATGAAACACAACAGCAATTTGCCATAGACCAACAACATCAGTGGTTTCATCCACAATTACTGCTACAAATTTTGCAGTACGAATCTCCTTTTTTATTTCTTCTCTGCATATTGTTAGCATGCAGACCAGGAGTTCATTTTGAAGGGTTTTTGATGTTCCTTAAAAAACAGTTGAAGTTCTCAAGTGTTCAGCCAACTTCTGATCAATCTTGCAGGTGAAGTCTATCAGTCTCCGGAACATTCCTGCACTCAGTGACTCTTCAGACTCATCATGGCCTCTTAAAGCAACTTCTTCTTCAGCACACAGCTGGATGCAGTCTATTATAAGTGATAGAACATGACGGTTTTCTTCCACTTTCTTGTTGTGCCTTTCCACTGATAAGTGATATCCACTACTTAACTGAGACCTGATATCCACAGTTCCCAGCATTGCTAGACTCATTTGGTTGTCAAAATGTTTAGCAGACTGTTCATGCTTTCTGGAATTTTTCTTCCATTCTCTTCAGGTCATTCATACCCTTTGATGTCCAAGCATCCTGTCCACCGAACAACAAACACGGGAAGCAGTACAAGCTGTTTGTCTCCTCACAACCACAGATCCAAGTGTGTTTGTCGTACAGTGACCTGCTGAAGCTGTGTGTGTATGTTCTTGACCTACTTGTACCTGGAGACTCCATCTTCAGATCAGGTGTGGGTCTTCCAGTCCTCTTGGTTCTTAACTTTTCATTCAGAGTTAAGTCTTTAAAACTAATAGATTTCAGATAGGCCACTGTAACACTCTGCTCACTCATTCTGGTTATCGTAGTTGTAACTCTGAAATGAAGATATTGCAGGAATGATTTAAGTGCTACTTTTACTGCATCTTTTACATAAACATTATCCAGAGGTCAGCACTTGTGTAATCCATCTCACTCCATCCAACTGCACAGCAGTCTTAACAGTTAGTATTAAGGCCAATCATTTCATTTCCAAACAGCCACCCCCACTTGGCTTGGTAAAGCCAGAATTACACCAAAGCTACAGTGCCAAACATTTCATCCACAAACAGCTGTCATATCAATTGCCAACCTAAAATATCTGCTAACCCTGCCTGGATTAAAATGAAAATACTAATGGCTGAATTAATTTAGTCTGTTGCACAGAAACGGCAGTTACAGGCTTGCACAACAGCCAACTTCATCCAAATAAACAGTTATCTTGCAAACAAGGCCAGTCACCTCAATGAATTCACAAACACCCCCCATTACCTAAGTAAAGTAGCTGCTTTTTACCTGTCAGGATTAAAGTACAAATAATAGTAACAGCTGCGTTGTATACTTACAAGCTGTGACTAATGCTTCTGTCAACAAAATGAGTGTGCCAGTCAAGTACACATTTCATTTTATGTATTTTACTTTTATTTACTTGAGTTTCTACAATGCAACACTGTTTTATAAAACAAAAATCCCTTGTCAACAATGTCCAGGAACAAAAGCTCAACATATTAGAAACAATTTTAAATAAACATTCAGTATAGAGAATGAACAGTTATAAAACATACATGAACTATTCATAAGCTTGCTAATTATTCTACATTCATCTTAAAGTATAGACATTATACTTTTGCAAAGCTAGACTTAACAGTAAGCATCAGGGCCATTTTTTCCAGTCACACACAGCCCCAACCACAGTATACAACTTGACAACTTGATCTTGTCAGGTTAAAGGCACAAAAAAGACACTGTCAAGAAGGTGAATATACACCCCCCCCCCACACACACACACACACACACAAACCATACTCAGATTTCAGAACTTGTGGTCGATCTTACTTCAGTGAAATGTACATTACTCCCAGCTATTCACACACACGTATTGCCCCCCAACCAGTCCAGCTCACTGCCTTCCCAGAGAAACTGCATTCAGCCTACAATGTTTAAGTAAAATAAATCTCCGTGGTTACATTATTGCATTTCGTTCACATCACAATAGCCAAGAACTTGCACATGATCTTACTTATTTGGTGGTGGCAGTGTGTGTGTGTGTGTGTGTGTGTGTGTGTGTGTGTGTGTGTGTGTGTGTGTGTGTGTGTGTGTATGTGTTTGGAAGGGGGTGCAGTCATGTAGTACTGTGTTTAATGCTATTGATTTCTGTGGATGCAAACTACAGGCTATTATTTCAGAGACTTATTTCTGGCACACAAATGATACAAAATGCCCCAACAGATATCTAGAATTCCTATAAACTATTCCCTATTTATCTATATTCCCACATGAAATTTGATATTCATGCACTATTGTAAAGCATTTGATGTTTGTATTATATACAAGGTATTATACCTAATAAAAAGACTTAAAATATTATACTGATGTATATATATATATATATATATATATATATATATATATATATTCTATTTCGAAGCATAACAGCAGTGTATATTCAAGAACTACCTTATACATTATGAATTACCTTGAATACTCAATATTTCACTACATAGAATTAATTTTACATAAATATTAATCAAATTATGTGTTGAATATAGATTATTTTCACATATTTGCAGCATTTTATATTATTATATTTGGTTTTAACAAATGCTATTTTAATAATATTAATTTATTATGTTATTCCATGTCCCTGCTTGTATTTTTAATTTTGTAATGATTTAATATACAGTATCATATATACTTTTCATATATTTGAAGCGCTACAAAAGTTAAATAGTTTCAGCATCACAATTCTCTATTGTTATAGTTTAACTATATGCCCTGCAGTGAAAAGCTATGCAGTTCTTGTAACTATCAGTTTAAAAGGCTAAGTGATCAGTTAATTAGTTTATTGAATAATTAATGTTAATTAACTGATGGACCTAGAGTATTTAAATGTGTGGTAAACTCATAAGAATCAGGATCTGAAGAAGCATACATAGTGTATGTGAAAGCGCTTATCCAGTTCGTTTGTTTTTTGTGAATAAAAGCTACGTTTTGAAGAATTTTTGGCTGCTGCTGCTTTAGTTTGGAATCTTTGGTATCGTTGGACTATATTATTTCTGTGTTTGCCTACCAGTTTATTTATTTCTTCATTTTTTCACAGATTGTAACTGGTAAGCTAACTTGAGTAGCAAGTGATTTACATACTACTACTACTATATCTAGAATACCATCATACTGTAACCATTGTCATAGCTAAACATTCTCAAATGCAGTAATTTCCTTATTTCTATACACAAAATATTTTAAGCAATTATGTAATTTTCCAGAAAAGGATATGGAGCAGAACCAAAAAGCTTAAGCAAATCTAACTTAGAGTACCAGTCCCGTACCAGTAAACCTAACAAATGATATTCCAGGCATTCCATTTTACATGTACTGAGTCTGATTCTGAAGTACCACTAATACTGATTTAACAACACAATGCATGTGTACAGTACGCTGCCTGCTTATTTATTTTTAGATTATTGTAATGTAAGCCCAAGCATTCTATCCTAGCTAAAAATGTTAATCTTATGTTTTTCATTTTCTTATAATTTTAGGTGCTTACAGACAGCACTGCCAAAAAATTGAACTGCAGTGGTCGTGCTAATGACACCCCCCGAAATACTACTACACTCAATCAGACCTCTTGTTCTGGGAAAAATGTTGAGTACAACAAATAAGAAAAATATAAACACTTATTGCTAATAATATGTGTATTTCTTTTAAATACACATACACACACACACACACACACACACACACACACACACACACACACACATTAATCCTGCTGTTTATAGTCTTAAACACATTCAGGCCCTTTGTTAAGAAGAAGCACATCAACAGCTATTTTAGATAAAATTGTGTCACTACTGACTGTTTGTTGCTGCTATATAGGAAGGTACAGTAAATATGATCACAATAAAGTACACTAAAAGAAAAATATGGAACATTAATCCTCAGTGCAGGTGTGTACCCTGCCCTCTCATAAAACTATAAAATCGGTCCTGTCTTCCTGGTGGGACTAACAAGGTATACATCGTCTTAGACATTCTGTCTCCAACTTTTGTTCAAGAGTGTGAAATCATTTTATGACTTAAAAAGCCATTTAGTTTGGGCTGCCATTTTGAGGTGGGAATATAATCCACAGCCTTCTGATCTTCCAGCATCAAATAAGGGTAGTAGTTGCTTATTCTGCTCTTAACACTGTGTATAATCTCTTATCTCTTGTATACTCTGCATCCTTTCTGTAAAAGTTGGTGCCATCTGAAGTGAGTCTTGCCTGAAAAAGGCCCAGCATGATTCACTGGGGTGTATTAAACCCTTGCAGTATATAGTTAATTGTTCACTCAGTGTCCTCTTTATTCTTCCCTGTCTTCCTGTTATGTCTTAAGAACTTTGGCTTTATCTTTCATTAGGTAGAATGATTTTAAGAAACTATAAGTAAATATATTTTCCTGAGTTGGGGCTTTTCCCCCAATTCTGTGTTTGCTCTGTCCCTAATTCTGGACATAAAAGTTTAAATGTTTTAAGTGTGGTACTTTTCAGTTACATTTAAATGTGCTGATAAAATAGTATGTCTTTTCTATATTTATCCAAATGTTTTTTTTTTTCCAGACATTAAAAAGAAACTGTCAAAAAAGCTGGACACAAAGTATGTGTTTTCAGCTGATATATATATATATATATATATATATATATATATATATATATATATATATATATATACACACACACACACATACACACCGTGGATATAAAAAGTGAACACACCCCTGGTACGATGCTAGGTTTTTGTAATATAAAAAAAAGTGAGACTGCAATAAATCATTACAAAACATTTCCCACCTTTAATGTGACCTGTTCGGTTAAAAAACAAACAAATCTGTTAGGGGAAAACATAAAAAAATACAAAAACGTAGTCCAATAAACTGGTTGCATAAGTGTGCTCACCCATAAACTAATATTTTAAAGCACCTTTTGATTTAATTACAGCAATCAGTCTTCTTGGGTACACGCCTGCCATCAATTAAAGAGACTCCGATTAACCCTAAACAAAGTTCAGTCTATGGCAGAAGTAAGATTTAAAAAGTAAACAAAGTGTTCTGAAGCTTGTTGGAGGTGTGATGGGAAAGAAAGCAATGAATGTTAACATATTTTTCAGGAGTGTGATAAGTTGGCAGACTTTAGAAATTTCCTGCAGGCTACAGTCAGAAATATTGGGTGAGCAAAAGCAAATTGAACTAAGGAAATTACTTTTTGAGCTGTGATATAGAATCGGAATTGTCTAGACATAGTAAGGCCTTGTGGAGTTTCATTCTGGTAGCTATCTAAAAGCAATCCCAATTACTAGAAATGGGAAAGCAAAGTCTAAACGGTCCTTACTAGTATAATTATTAGTGAATATAGGTATATAGTAAAGAACAGGGTAGGAGAAAATCAAATACAAAAAAATGGGAGTTGGAATACTTGCAATATAATGTTTTGGAGGAGGAATGAGGTTTAAGGGAAGTCAGGAAGTGAATGAGCAATGTGATGTCTGACTGACAATGACTGTATAGAGGATCATATGTGATGTATAATGTTTGCAACAGAAAATAAGGCAATCATACATGTATATACATGGAAACAAACCATACTGACAGTGTTAAAAGTGATTTAACAATGCTTAGAATTTCAGACAAACAAATCTTGAACATTGCTCTAAACTTTTTTTGCAGGCAAGCTCCCTTGCACTCCTCCCCCACAACCTGGACTTGTGTACTAACACAGATCACCATACCTCAGAGAAAAAGCCATCTCAGACTTTGTATGCAAGTCCACTGTTTAAATTTTGGCCATTCAGTCTCAGTGTTTTGGGGACTCACTGTAGTGGGTCTAGACATTTTGAAATTGTTACCAACACATTTGGCAAATAATATAATTCACTTTCATTAATGGACTTTTTAAGATGCAAGTACAAATGGTATATAAATGCATAACGGAAATATTCAAGAAATTACAATGTGCAACAAGACTTGAAGACTGCTAATGGTATGGATTGACAGTGCTGTCGCCCATCATCTTAAAGGGTAAAATAATGCAAGTTTTATGATTAAAAAAGCATAGACACCAGAGACCACAAAACACAAGCATCCTCCAAAAGGGCCTCATAGAAACAGACAACTGGTGCCAGAGCCATGGCCTCAAGCTAAACGCCAAAAAGTGTATAGTCATCTCCTTTGGCAAAAACAAAGTGCCCACAAATTACCACATTGGTGGTAATCCATTAAGTACAGAAGAAGTAATTGGGGACCTGGGGACCCAAGTTGATAGCAATCTCTCATTTGACAACCACGTGGCCAAAGTGGTTAGAAAAACATTTTATATAGCCCACCTAATTATGAAGGGATTCACATCTAGATCAGGGGAGGTCATCATGCCTCTTTACTCATCCCTCATCAGGCCCATAATTAAGTACAATGCCCCTTTTGGGATGTACCTTACCAGACACCTGCAGCAACTGGAAAGACCCCAAAAGTACCTCACCAAGAGGATCAAAGGGCTCAAACAGATGCCATATGCTGCCTGGTTAAAGAAACTTCAGCTCTACTCAGTGGCATACTGCCTACTCAGAGGCGATCTGTGCCTGATGTATAAAGCCATGTCCAACCCGGAATTAATAGACATGCTGCACCTCAGAAAATCCAAATCCCATTGAGCTACGCGCTCGAGAGACTTGAACCTCAGCGCTGAAATAAATAGGACATGCTGGAGGAACAGATTCATAACCCAGAGGCTCCCTTCACTCTGAAATAAAATCCCAATCCAGGTTAGGCAGAGTCCCTCATTGACTCTCTTCAAGAGGAATCTTGATGAGTGGATGGGGGATCGTAGGTTTACCCCGGGTATCACTTCTGTGTCACTGTTAGAGGCCCTCAAAAAAGGGCATAGCAAAATTAATTTAAAATGGGTGGCGAAAGCCAAACACACTCTGGCTAGGCTTATAAATGCCCTAGGGCAGATAGCCTAGTATGAACCTATGAACCTATGAACCTATTAAAAGTAAACTCCATTTCCTATTCTGCTTGCAGAATATAATGCCCCCCTCACACACCCAAAAATATTTTGAATTCTACAGAACAGCTCATCATAATAGTATTCATGTTTGAATGTAGCAATAGTGTTAAGAGGTACTTGTCACCCATCATTTGATAGCTGCTGGTACAACTGCTGCATTTCCATCAGCTACTGCAAGTTAGAACAAACATGCTTACCACTCTAATTTCTCTGGAAGCTTTTGGATTCACTGATCAGTAAAACAGCCCAGCAGGTCTATCAGAAAATGATACAATGTACTAAATCAATTTCCTTGTCCAGCTTAAGTCACTCCATTTTTACCCATCGCAATATACATACCAAAAATATTGCTGGAAATGGGCTGTCAATCCACTCATTTTCTACACTTTCCAATGATAAACATGCAAGATAGCACAACCTTTTAGGACTGTAAAACACCATCAGATTTAACTGCTATAAAGCACAGGTGAAAGGACATGGACAAAGCCTTCTCCAGGTCATCCAGACTTAAGCTATTACAACATTATTGTGAAGGAAAAGCTGAGACAGTTATTTGGATTCTACTGCTTACTAAAGCTGTGTAAGTCACAAATGCTGCTGCAAATGTTACGTTTGTTCTGTGAAAGGGCAGACCAGTAATGGAAAGCAAATAATGCACTGTTTAATCAGCTTTTACTGTCCAAATTACATTTCTAGATCAAGCGGTTTAATGTGCAACATTAGTCAGAAAGGAGGCTGCATTGTGAATGCAAGGTGTCCTGGCTTTATCAGATAGGGAATGATTATTTGAAAAGACCAATGTTAGGGGTGGGCAGACTAAACAATCTTGGCATGATTTTTGAAAAAACAAGCAGCCTTAAGATGTTGTACACCAATTAAATGTCCTTCAAAGAAATTTTAAATGAAAAAAAAGAGAAAGCAGGTAAACAAGTCATGCTAGCAATGAAGATTAAGATAAATAAAGTGACAAATATACTGAAGGTGCCCTCAGGTCCCAAACTTCCAATTAGCACTGTTTATACATAAAGACCCTGCATGCAGGAAATATGCAAGACCCAGTACATCAATAGGGTTGTAAACATGACAGAAGGCTTGCCTTGACCAGGCTGCTAATCTAGAAAATGCCATGCTAGCACTGCAGAAATCTGGCATTCAGAAAAGATGAAGAACCTCTCCAGAATCATATACACATTTCTTACAGGATTTTTTCTGATTATGTAACCTATGTACATACCTCTCAACCTGGAAACATCAAAAATCTGGACAAGGCCCATGAAAAATAGGTATAAATCTGTACGCTGATTAACATAAAATTTGCATACATAATTATGTAACCTCACCCACTCCAATGGGATTGTGGGATACCAGCTTTCAAATGCAAAAGGAAGAACAGACAACTAAAATATGGCACCAGAGTCCCCCTGCAGTCATTCCAATGTCCCATTACCTGGCTAATTCTCCCATTTACCATAAACACTAATGTGTGCATACTGCTTTACTAATACAATGATTATTTGGATTTTATTTTTACATTTTACAGCCCAATGCACAAATACTAATAGACATCTGGTAAACAAAACACTGTCTCACAACGAAAATAGACTTGGCATTAAAACTTCTCTGCCATTGAAACTCACATTAATTGAAACAGCATTAAAACCCATACCACATTCAAAGAAAATGCATTTAGCCAGTGGTGGATAAAGATTACCTTTGGACTGTTTTCAAATCATTGGCCCCTTGCTTACAAAACAAGAAACATACATGCTTTCTTTGATACACCTTCCTGACTTTATTAAATTATATTCCTTGTATAATACAGCACACTTGTTAGACAGCACATTTTACATTTATTGTTTGAACATTTTTCCAGTAGGCTGTCTTTGGATTCTACAAAACCACTTCACAATATGTTATAGAGAAATGAACATACTTGAGAAATCAAGCCTTGAACATATTTGCTTTCCAAACATCCAACATCTTGTAACACCAAATGTTTAGCATATTTATTTGGCTGCCACTGTACTGTGGCTGTTTCTATGTATAGAAGAATACATGAACTTGCAAAACATGAATACGAAAACATCTAGCAATAAATACTACCAGGAAAAAAAAAAAAAGAAAACATCTAGCAGACACTGAAAAGAATCAGTGCAACAATTCAGATGCCACTGGAGCTAGCTGATGCATGTGACTGTTACATACCTGAACCTTCCCTGTTACTCCAAAGGTATCAACAGTACATATGGTATTTGTTACTTTAATGCTAGGCTTCCTTGAGCTGTGTGTTATCAACTGTTAAATACTGAATCTGGGAGAACCCCTATATGCCAGACGTTAAGGATGTTGTCCTGCTCTTTCACTTGAATTTCAACTTTGTGTTGGTAAAATGTTTACTTCAAGGAATATACATTCCCAGTAAAGATGGAATGACATGGGGCTTTCCAATTACTGCTTTCAAAAACTAATATTTAAGGTTAATGATGGAATCTGTAAAAGGAAACTTTAAAATGAGACAAGTGCCACGAAACAATGAAGGGCAACATAGTAAAAAATAATTAAGTTGCACTCCTGTTTTAACAGAAAGTGAGAGATTTCAGAATCCTCTTGAGTTTTACAGGTTTCCCAAAATAAGGTACTAAAGCCAAGAAAACCTGCTTACTATAAAGCTCAAACATGTTATCAGCGTCATAATGAAAAATGTGTAGCACGACAAAAGCAGCGGATAGTGGTTTAATGCAAGCCTGTTCCACGTCACTAACAATGAATGAAAAACTAGCCCATTTTACACTAAATCAAAACAGCATCTAATATATTTACTTCACTGAGGAAATGATACAGTCCAAAATAGCAATCATCAAATTAAAAAAGATTTACCTTGGTGACAAGCTATTCAAATAGACAACTGTGCAGCTCTGGAAAAAGGCAGTGAATTTCTAAAGTTATTTTTTCCGTGTTAATTCTGTCACCATCTCACACACACACACACACACACACACACACACACACACACACACACACACACACACACACACACACATACACACACATAGTCTCAAAATCATTTTTCCTTACTAGGTACCTTGATCAGGCACTTGTTTACTAGTAAATAATCTCTGAAATGGATTACAAGGGCAAACAGAGAATAAAAGATCAAGAATTCTTAAGCTGGAAATGGAGAGTGCATAAAGTTCATTTTTTTTAAGGGAGAGGGCATTAGTAGTGCAAAATAGTCACAGTCAACACTTCCCCAGTGATAATCTGTTAAGTCTTAAGTAAAGGAGAACCAAGAAAAGCCGAAAGACACAACAACAACTTAAATCAATACTAGGTATATTGCTAGGCAAAATCACACTGCATCATTGCAGAGATCACCACATGACTGCTGACAAAACATTTACTAAACTCTTCTTGGAAAGGATTTTTGTTACAGCTTTAAAGGATCGACAATGGTAATTAAGACAAAATAATTCATATGGACTGTGGAATGCAGCAGAACAGTACAACAACATGTAGCACAGAAAAACTGCTTCACACTTTACCTTTTCCGTAGCTGTACACACACATACAGTTCCTTACTTCTCCTTTCAGCAGCCAGGACTCAGGACTCAAAGCGATAAATAAATCCTCTTGCCTTCCATTCCAACAGCCAGGCGAGCCTTCAAAATGCCATGAGGAGTGATATACAGCCAGACGAGCCGTTCCCGCTCGCAAAGCATTTAAACTAGCCGGAAATATGTGAGCAGAGAGCTTGATTCCAACAGGCTGGTAGCCCTGACAAGCTGACGTCATCGCGCATGCGATGACGTCAGCTCACAAGCGCAATAATTTTAAAAAAAGCGAAAAAAGAAAAAAAAAGAAAAGAAATCGGAAATGAAGGGGTGCCACTTGGGAATCGTGGCACCCCATTATTTGGACCCCAAAACTCGGTAAAAAACGAGTAATTTGGGACAGTTGGGAGGTATGCCTATGTATGTATCTGTACTAGAAAATGTATCACACAGACAGGCCATTTCCAAGTCTAGCCCGAGGGACAAACAGTATGATGTTGGATTGTCCCCTAACTTTGATATAAAGATTGCTACTGCTGTAACAAATCAGTAACAAGCTATATTATTGAAATACAATACCACTCCATAGTATAACTCTAGCTTCAGGTTGGCTGAGGAAGTGAAATGGGTGATGCCCAAGCAATGCAAGTTTAACAATGCACTAAAGAAAAAAACTTATGTAGTTCAGAGCAGGTAACTAATACCTGAAAGTGTGCTGTCATAATGTTTGCTATGGTAATATAGTTTTGATTACTTTTATATGAATCATGTAAATTTACCTATGTCACAAGTGATAACTCAATAAAGATGTTTGAAAAAAAAAAACAAAAACAAAAAAATAAATAAATAAAGGTATTTCTATCTGGTTCTAGACTATCACTGTAGTGAGGCAGCTACATACGTCAAAATCCATGCTTTTGCCTCCTTAACATTAGGGGTTCACAAGTGTGAACTACTATCTCATTCAGTTTTAGTTTCAAACACAATAGTGAGAGTTACTGTGACCTGATGCTGATGTCTCATGTTGCTTGGATGCCTGTGCACCATCTCATTTATGGGACCATTGTAACTCCTTAGAAATAACATTCCCATCACATTTTAATAGTGTTGATAAGAGTACCTGTTCCACTGCATAGCAGCGCAGGATTCAAAGACGTGCACAATCACACTCTCTGATTGGTTATCATAGTGTCTGACATCTGGCTTGCTCCAATCTCCTCCAATTTCCACCCAAGTGGTTGCACATTTACACTATAATAACTAACTACTTCCCATACATGCACATCATCCAACAATAATAAATGAATAAATAAAAAATAAAACCTACTTTGTGTTAACACTCAAACATGTTACCACAACTATGCATAAGCAAGACCCTACAATCCATACCACCACGTCTCACTTCATACCAACTTAAAAAAAATGCAGACTACCTTTCCTAATAACAAAACCCCATGCTGCTACATAACAATTACTCCCTAGCTATTCAGCAACACTAACTACAAATATCACTCACCAAAATATTAACTAACATGCAAAAATAACACCAGAAAGAAAGTCAAACACTACTTTATATATCCAACAACTAGTACTTCTCCAACAAAAACTTATGAACCCCATGACTCACACATTAAAGTAAAGTCTTTATAACCCAGGGAACTCCAATATGATAAGTGAGTTTAGATTTAAAGATATGCCACTTAAGTGCATGAGAATATGTAATAAAACTACTAAATTAAGAACTGGGTTAAAAGCCACAAAACAGACAAGGAAACGTTGACAGCAGATTACAGCATTATGGTGTTAAATAGAACAGAACAGAGATGAGCAGAGTGTTCAGCTTGTCACTATTATACTTTCCAGCTTATTATTTCTAATTCCTTGCTAAGCATTACTTAATTGCATTCCCTACATTTTTCTTTGGTTCTAATACTTAGACATTGTGTAAGTGCAATACAAAATTCTTAGCATATATATGCTTTTCTTGCCAGCTATATATCTGCCAGTGTTTTGTTTCCTTTTTTCAAGTCTTTTTGAAAACAGTAACTTCGAATGTCTCATATGCATTTTTAGTAGGCACTAGGCAGAAAGAATTGAAATACTTTTCCCTTGGCTTTTTATTCTCATCATGCGTGTTGACATCAACTATGTATAGAGGAGACAGTTCAGCTGTTCCATATGTTGTTGTATCAGTTTACGTTAGATTACACGTATTAAAATCTGCACAGAACCAACACCTGTCTAGACAGGATTCTGTGAAATAGCGATGCAGTTCAGTACCGTGGTAGCTGGTCTATCAACAGTGTGTTACTATAAAGGTGCAGGTACTGTGGTACAGATCCCCAAAAACCATGCATCACTTATTTGTAAAAACGTATTGCTTGTTAAATATGTCATGGTATAATATATAAATCTACGTATTGCTTGTTAAATATGTCATGGTATAATATATAAATCTACTACAGACAGTATGATTCTCTATCAAGTTGTGGGCTGTGGCTTACATACAAATCTAGTTAATGCTTAAAAAACGTACATTCCAGCATAACTAATATATCAGTCCTGAAATCATATTGCATTAAAGTGTCTGTTCTCATTGCCAGAAGTCTAAGCAATAAATTTCCCAATCTTGAGGCAGTCCTGCATTTGGGAAGCATTCACATCTACGTAGTTACTGACAGAGGCTTGGTTTAAATGTACAAAGATCATTCCCTCTATACTTGAATTTAGCAACTTTGTCTTTTCAGACCCAGTGGTAACTGTAGCAAAAGGAACACGGAGACCCTGGGGATCCACAGCCTGAACTCAATGAACTATAGATCATTCTAGAAAGGAGTAATTATCAATTAATATCTTGCTACAATGTACCTTCCTTGTCCTCTGATGACCATGTGAGACTCTTCAGTGCTCTGAAATCTACCTGTCAGTGAAAACTCCATTATTTTAGGCGATTTTAATCTCTCATCAATAAACTGGGACACATATAGTTACAATCTATGATATGCCAAAAAAAAAAAAATAAATAAAAAATTCCTAGACTTTATAAAGAAAAATCACCCTTCAAAAGTTGGTCATAGCATTCTTAATCTGATTCTTACTAGTACAGATGCATCTTACAATACTCTGGTATCTAATTCCCCAGTGAAGTTTCAGCACAGAGTTGTAACTTTCTCCTTTAAACTCCCAAAAGCCTCTATAGCAATCTCCAGTGAATTTAAAGACCTATAGAGTGATCAGTCTCTACCTACTCTATAAAGAAATAGCAACATTTACTTTTGAATGCGCATTCTAAGGCCTGAGATGCATGAATCCCTTACTCTTCCAATTATCTGAAAGGATTATTTACTGAAAGTGCTAGCCAAGACCAAAAATACTTCCTCCATGTGACCTGACAATAATGCTTTTCCATAGCTACTCTTGTTTTAAAGTGCCTGAAATCCCTATCAACATTCAACACTAACAAGGGCTTGGTAAGTCTGTAGTTTACATTTTGATCCTGTCATCAGTATACAAGCACATATACATGCGTATACACACATACGCACACACACACTCTCTCTCTCTCTCTCTCTCTCTCTCTCTCTCTCTCTCTCTCTCTCTCTCTCTCTCATACAGATATAGAGAGACACACACACTCTTGTACAGATATATAGAGAGAGACGCACACAAGGATAAGCACATGAATGCACACAAAGACACACACTCACCTTAATAAAGAATCCATGAAAATAAAGTTCCTAGTTGTATAAAATGTAAATAAATGTTTCACAGACCTGAATAATACATTACGATACTGCAATAAATCCTGCAGCTATCTTGAAGATTCCTTTTCTTTCTTTAAATTTTAATGTATTCTGGCAGATTCTTCTTTATTATGTGTATGAGGGCAGACGACGACCCATATAATACCAACAGTACAAAACACATCACTAATGTAAACTGGCCATGATGAAAATAGTAAAAAATGTTTTTGAGTTCTTATAACACGTGTAAACTGTTCATATAATAAAACAATCTCTTGAATTGAAAGGCATGTAAGCTCGTTTAAGACAGATTTATATACCATCATTAATCCTTTTCATATTAGTTACAAAAACACTACTTTAAGTAAGGAATAAACAACAGGGAGGTATGGATCATAACTAATACAGGGCAGGGTTTTTCTGGGGCATCCCAAGAGACTTTGTATGCATTAGTATGCATGCCGTTTCAGAAATATGGTAACTAAGAAATGAGCCATCTGTTTTTATTAGTAAACAACAAGGTATGCTGTATTGGAAAAGGTCAACACAAACACAAGAACTGAACTTTAAAAATCAAGCCACTTTATCCAGTTAGTATAAACATCATGATTGATGACAGAGCATTGCAATAATACTGCTGAATCAGAACTCAACTAATCCATGTGTAACACTAAGTATAATAACCAGCATGACTTCCAGGCTTCCACTATAGCATAATAATATATATATATATATATATATATATATATATATATATATATATATATATATATATATATATATATATACTAAAATATTCCACCGTATATGACAACAAAGCACATGGTAAACAAAAATAATGTGTGGCTTTAAAGTTTATTTATACCTACCTCAGTTAGTTTAAACTTGTTAAAAAAGTGACTGTGTCCATCTCCCTCTGTCACGAAGTAGGTTGTTAGGAAGAAGGAACTCGACTAAGGAAGGCAAGCGCAAGCTAAAAAAATAACGTTGTTCAACCGGTAAACCGGTAGCACGTTAGCAAGTAATCAGTGCTCTGTGTCCTACAGCTAATACTACTGATTGGTACTCACTCTCTTCTCGAAAAAGAGAGCGAGAAACAATCAGTAGCCAGCCAGCCGTCCATGTCACATACGTGACTGCAACGTGGCAGTCCAACCCCCCTTCTACTTACTGTGTGATTAAACCCGCATAGACTGCTGGGCATGTAGATGGCAATGGCAGATTAACAAAAACACATATGTCCACATGCACCTTTAATAGGGATGAGAGTCCCCACACACTATACATCTTGTACAAATAGGCATCCCACCCCGAGAGCCAAACACGTCCCCCCTGCAATACACTACCAAGTGTTGCAGATCCCATAATCAGGACCTGACACAACTTGGGCACAAGATGTTAACAGTACTACATCTCATCTGTATGATGTCAGGCTGGTATTGGTAACATATGCAGTACAGTCTGCCTCCCATAGGAAATGTAAAATGTGGAAGCCATCAGCATCCCCAGGATACAGATCCACAGACACAGATATGCAGATACAGATATACACACACACACACATATATATATATATATATATATATATATATATATAGATAGATATACATGTGACTACACATACAACCGCAGATATATGTACAGTAAGATACATATGTAGAAGGTGCACACAATATGGAACAGCCACTATGCCTACAGTTAACACCTGAACAACTGGACACTATATGGGCCACCCATACAAGTGACAGTTGCTGCCTGCAACATATACCCATGCATGTGTATGTGTATGAGACACGGGCTGAGAGTGTGCTCTGGGTAATACTGGAGTTGCTAACTGTGATTGCCTGGCTTTGATGTCACATGTATGGATATGACTTTGCACCTCAGTCTCTCAGCTATTTCACATCTGTTATCCCTGTACAGTGGACATTGTGATATATAGTAGGGCCACCATATAAGAAATATGCAAAACCCACTCCACATTGGCCACACACTCACAACCACTGTCACACAGGATATGAGTTACAAACACACACACACACACACACACACACACACACACACACACACACACACACACACACACCTGTCATGTCTGGGAGTAGAACCCCTACCTAACTTGTTTATTACACTAGAGCACTATGCAGTTATAGCACGTGCTACGGAGATTCCCTGAATACTCCTTCCCCAAAGGTGTATATCAAATTGGATGACATCAGCAGGATTGCCAAAGTAGGTCATTCGAATTGTAGTGAGTGTGACTAACCTAAAATGCATTGCTGTCTACACAGACAGTGACACACACACAAAACATCCACAACTGATGTGTGGGTATAGAACCCCTAACAGAGGTCTATATCACACTACAGCATGGAGCTGTTATGGGACACACCACGGGGATTACTGGAGAACTCCTTCCCCAAAGGTGTATACACAATGAATGATATCAGCAGGATTGCCAAAGTAGGCCATTTGAGATGTATTGTGTGTGTGACTAGCCTAAAATGCATTGCTCCCTACACAGACAGTGACACACACACACAAACATCCACAACTGACATGGATGGGTATAGAACCCCTAACAGATGTCTATATCACACTACAGCATGGAGTTGTTATGGGACGCACCACGGGGTTTACTGGAGAGCTCCTTCACCAAAGGTGTAAACACAATGAATGACATCAGTAGGATTGCCAAAATAGGCCATTTGAAA
This sequence comes from Protopterus annectens, assembly GCF_019279795.1. NCBI lineage: Eukaryota > Metazoa > Chordata > Ceratodontiformes > Protopteridae > Protopterus > Protopterus annectens. The sequence goes on from NC_056727.1 coordinate 406,213,226, forward strand.
TGTACTGTGAGTGAGTAGCCTATAATGCATTGCTCTGTACACAGACATTGAAACACGCACAAAACATACAGAACTGCCAGTGGTAGGGATGGAACCCTACCAAAGTTCTAAATCACACTACAGCAGCACACGGTTATGGCACATGCTATGGAGACTACTGGGCTACAACCTTCCCAGAGGCATAATGCTAGGTGGGTGACATCAGCAGCCTTGCCACAGTTAAGTATATGAGTTGTAGGGAGTGTGAGTACCCTAAAAAGCATTGCTCTGTACACAGTCAGAGACAGACACGCACACAAACACACACTCACACACACAGTTGCCAAGTCTGGGGTTAGAACTCCTACCTACCTAATTTATCACACTACAGCAGTACGCAGTTATGGGATGCACCAGGGAGATTACTGGGCTACAACTCTCCCAAAGGTATATTTCACATTGGATGACCTCAGCAGGATGTCCTAGTAGAGTTATGGGGAGGACACTGTGTGTGCATGGGCCATAACCCATTCATCTAGGGGTTGACACAACACATGCAGGCACACACGAGGTCATATTTCACAGGTACGTGTATACAGCTGCTAGATGACTACTTCCTTGTACAGTCATGTTGCTCAGCTGGCACATGCACCACATAGTCTTTAATGCTGACAGATACTTTTGGCTACTATCTGCAGTGAGTTTTGGGGCCCTTTGGCTGTGTGCTGGGTGGGATAGGCCTGGATGGCTCCTTGTCACAGTTACCCTCTTCCACACATCTATGTACGTCTACCTTTGGCTTATTATAGTGTGTTGTCCTGACATATATGTCTGTATTCCTATCCACTGTGTGTGCAAGGCATGAGTGGTGCGTACTGACGAGTGTCTGCACTAACAGCTGCAACTGCCAGATATTTATTTATTTATTTTATTTTATTTATTTAACATTTGTTGACCGCGAAAGTCCGACTAGGCTCCACAGAGTCTATTTTCAGCAGAGGCCCGGGGAGAAATGCTCCAATCACATGTCTTTAGAATGTGGGAGGAAACCGGAGTACCCGGAGGAAACCCACACGAATGCAGGGAGAACATGCAAACTCCGCACAGAAGGCACCCCAGCCAAGAATCGAACCGGAGAACCTCTTGCGGTGAGGTGACAACATTAACCGCTGCACCACTGCGCTGCCAGTATGTCTGGTCCACTAGTGTTTGCAGACATGGCCTTCATGTGTTTAAGTGTGTGAGCATGCCCAGTATGACCTTTCAGTATGTTGTTGACTGACATTGTCTTCATTTCTCCGTGTGGGAGCATGCCCAGTATGGCTACCTGTTTTGAATGTGTGGATCATGTCCCGGTAGTTTGTGTTGCAGTGCTGACCTTTGTTTTGTACACCGACAGGTAGCATGCTGTCTCTGCAGGGTATCCATCGATCATTTGGCTTTGACTGTTACTACATTTCTGCATAGCAGGGGGGGCACACCTGATTGTTCCTACATTTATACACAGGAGTGGGGGGGCACACCTCACTGTTATTACATTACTATGTAGGATGGGGGGGTACACCTGACTTTTACTACATTTCTACACAGGATGGGGTGGGGCACACCGGACTGTTATTACATTACTATGTAGGATGTTGGGGGGGCACACGTGACACTTGTATACATTTGCTATGACTGTACTTGTCTGTCAGGTACTCCATTTCATTCTGTATTGCTAACTATCATGCTGGCTAGAGGCATACCAGTGTACTACAGATCGTGGCTTTGGTTGCCGTACATATTATTGTCTGACTTCCTACCCTTCAGAACTAACATCTCACTGCCAGCCCTGCTGTGGTCTGTTTGTGTAGGCCTGGGGGGTAGGTTAACTATAGCCATCATTCTGGGGCCATGGCACAGGCTCTATTTGGGTTTGTCTACACCTGTCCTGCTGACTGAGACTGTTGTTGGGTATGTGAACCATCCTGATTGGCATGTGTGGGTCATATGGACAAACATGTCACTCAGCACATTTCCTGCAGTGCTCAAATGTGCTCACTGCTGCTATTTCATGTTTTTTTCTTCCTGTAAAACCCAGTGCACGGTGCGCATACCTACGTAGGCTTTGTAAAAATGTTAGACAGGTTTAGACACACCCCGTAGCTTAGCTGTGCTAAGCTAGGAGCAAACCTGAGCCACAGGGCTCCAATCCACTTACAGTATGCCTGACACACACACCCATGATGTCACCTATCTCCTAGGCTTGCACCAAGCTATTCCTACTCTTACACTGTTGGGACCTGACTCAAATGCTGGGGAAAACTGGGATTCACTATCCTTCCCCTCATTTGCATAGGATTGCCTGCTAATGCATAGTTACATGTCTCACACTGAGCCTCCCCCCTTAGCAACCACTACTCACTGGCCAGGTTGTCTTCTGCCTGCCATTGACTTGCATGACAGAATACTGATTTTAGTTAGAATGCTTATTTTAGGTTTATTTTCTTAATTTCCCCCCGATCCTATTTGTGCGCCACTGCCCTATGCTTAAACAGCCGAGATCAGCTAAAAAAAAAAATAAAAGTTCATTTTTTTTGTTTGTTTGCAATGCCAGTGGCTTTATACTTGGCCATTGGAATGCTTACTACATTATATGCAGCCTTTATTTGGAGCTGTCATAGGTCCATTTGGAGTTTGCAGAAATGTACTCGGTTACTAACCGAGTACATTTCTGCTGATAGCACTAGCCCTGCACGGACAGTCGCAAGCTTCCTGGATCACAATATCACCTCATTTGCATTGATTTCTCCTGCAAATGGGGTGATTTGCATACAAGGCCTTTGTCCATGCAGAATTAGTGCAGGAGCTCTCATGCACACCCCTGCGGGCTGTTACTGGATCGCACGGTGGACATATTGCCTGCTTGAGCTCTTGCACCAATCTTGCACTCCGTGCAAGCTTTTGAGAATCCGGGGGAGTATCCATTGTTAGTGTACACTTATCACTTTTGTAACCAAACTTCACAGCATTCTTGAATGGATGCTGAGCTTTCCCCCCAGACCTCCACTGAAAATGGGTACTGATGACCCAGTTGGACTTTCCCCATAAAGAAATGTCATTAAATTAATTAAATATTTAATTAATAACAAATGAAAGATGTGTAGCGACTGCTGTCGTGAGCAGACACTACCATAAGAATTACAAGATGCAGAGAAAGGCTGCTTTGTCAATATTAATAATGTGAGCTGGACATAACTATGATTAAAGTAACTTCACCTTTCAAATGGAGCACAGCACCAGGTTGTTTTTTATATTGTGGTTTTGACCTAGAGATGCTCTGAGTGTATCGCATATACATCTTGCTATAAATCATGGAGTACAACAAAATCAAGGCCAAATTGTACATGCTGCACCATTATCTGCAGCTAGCAGAACACAGGACTCCACTGTACTCTGATAATAAGAAGTGTACAGATTAAACTGAGTCAACAGTATTATCTTTCCTTTATGTTCCTTTTTCTCCAGTTTCAAGTTTTTTTCCTGATGACTGTAGCTGTTTTGAAGTTGTTACGTCTGGATAGACATCTTTAGTCATGAAACCCTGCTAACAGTAAAATAACTTCCATTTGGAGCAAAAACAAAGCATATGTCATTTTTGGTACCTGGGACCCCATCCAATACTTAACTAAGATTTACAGTGATAAAGCAAAATATCGGTGCTTCAAAGCATTATATATAAATGTCTGTAGTCAATGGCCACGTCCCTGTATATTTGTGTTACCTGCCACTGCAACTAGCTTGGCATATGGAACAATCTGTTGAGATGGTTATACAAAAACAGTAATGTTGTAGTGCTTAACAAGACAAACTCCAGCATCAGAGAAAGCAGGGCATGCTCCTGGGTTGTACATGAGGAATGTTTTGGGTGTCTGTTACCATGAATAATGCACTTCTGTAACTCAGTTCAACCTCCATGATCCTTCAGTACACTTTATAACAAGCAGATTAACATAGGCTAATTATTTACGATTGCTGGAAAGTGCCGAGGCCAGGTTTCTTCCAGAAAGGATTGTTTTACAGGTTACCAAGCTTCTTGTGCAGCAAGTTGAAACTTGTCTGTTTCCTGTAGTCAAGTTTACCCAGCTATAGCCCTACACATGCATGAGGTTTCCTCACAAGGTAAGATGTATATGTTTGTTAGGGGGGTATGCACTCAAATATAGCCGGTACCTGAGGAAATTTGTTTCTAGCATTCACTCATTCAAACATCAAGGGCATGTACTCAGTCTAATGTTAAGGACTGTTGAAGCCTTTACTTTGTTTCACAGAATATTTCTAAACTGAAACTGCATCTGCAGTATACATTACATGACTGCTCTTTCAGTCTGCTCATTTAAAGGCTGACCCTTCTTAAACATCTGTCACAGAAGAATTGTCCTGAGAAAATGTATTAGCTACAAGTTGTATTTGTTGTAATTCTACACTGATTGTATACTTTTCCTCAGTTACTTTTATACACTAACACCCACCTGTTCATCTCTGTTGATCAAAGTGTATCAAATAAATGTCCTTTGCCTCTCACTCTAGGCAGCACACTTGTCAGCAATGCAGTTAATGTGGCTTTGTCCTGAGGGGCCGGGGGTAAAAGTAATTGACTCCTTTAATGTGTTGGTTGCATTGGTATTGGCTGTATTCCTGTAATCAAATTGTGATGATTATATGTTTGTTTTTTGCTGCAGCAAGTGTTTTGCCCCAGCCCATGAATCCCTTTGTGCCAATTTCAGATTATAATAGCAATAAAAGCTAGTTTATTTAAACATTTGTTGACTGGGAAAGTCCAACTAGGACAGAATCTATTTTTAGTGGAGGCCCAGGGAGAAATGTTCCAGATGCATGTCTTTGGAATGTAGGAGGAAACTGGATTACCCGGATAAAACCCACACAAATGCAGGCAGGACATGCACATTCTGCAAAGGAGACACCCTAACCGAGAATCGAACCCAGAGGGCCCCTTGCTGTGAGGCAACAATGCTAACCCACTGCCCACACAGCCATGTTCTCAAATCACAAAAAATCATGGTTCTTATTCTGATTAAAAGTACCTGGGTTCCAGTTACCTTGTTTGACATAGCACTGTGCTACAGCAGTTACAGCTACTGACAACTAATGCTTTTCTTACTGTAGTTTACGTTTACCTTAATGTAGCTATGGATATACTTAATGACTCCATCCCAAAGTTCAGTGACATTCATATCTTTAGTTTTTATTTCTTACAATTTTAATTACTATTTAAAATGACAGATGAAACAAGAGTAAACTAGGCACATATATTTCTAATATTGAAAATGTTCTATTTGCCTCTTCATAGTTATGTATGCTTTGGGAAGTAGAAACAAGATGATACAATGCCATGAATAATGAAAAGTAAATTAGGTTACTAAACAGCTTAATTAACAACTGGATAGTATTTATATGGTACTAACATAAAGTGTAAGTAGTATTTAACAAATACATCAGAATATACCCCTGCAGGCCTGTCGTGTTCACCACAAGCTGCTAGCATCACCTGAGCTTACTATGTCCTGCCCTCCCATCTTCCATGGGTTCCTTCCTCTCACCACCTGGAACTTTTCAACCCGTGACAACAAAAACACACAAAACAAGGGTTCCCAAATAAGAAGGATAAGAATCCTGCTCCTGCCTAACATTAAAATAAAGTCTCACTACATCCTGCCTTCCCATCTTCCAAGAGTTCCTCCCTCTCATCACCTGGAACTTTTCAACCCCTGACAACAAAAACACACAAAACAAGAGTTCCTAAATACACAAAAGACAAACCAACTGATGAAAGAGTAGGCGTGCAGAAACACAATAAGAGCCGGCAAATAATCCAAAAAGAACGTTTAATGAGCACTTTCGGTGTGGACTGTGCCTCACCTTCTTCAGACAAAAGAAAGTCCAATTAAGAATCTTTTTATAATGCATTAAAAATAAGTCGATTAATTAGTGTTGCTCAATTATAAATTAAAGGGAAATAACAACGAAATTCCCAAAGAGCCACAAAAGTAAAGATAGTTATAAAACCTGCTCCAAAAGTATGTGTATAGACACATATGTGTATTCTTTTAAGACATTACAATAATAAATTAAAAATACACATTAAATCAATAAATCAATACAAAACAAGCATTACGGACAACTGTATATGCCCAACATGATGAGCAGTCAGCCTAAACAAACCAGAAACAAGTTATGTCCCTCATGGATATGGGGGCTATTCAGCCAGTTACAGAAAAGGAAAAAGGACAAGGTTTTTATTCAAGACTTTTCCTGGTACCCAGAAAAGACAAATCATGGTGTCCAGTTCTGGACTTATCCATTCTAAATACTTTCCTGGACATTCCAAAATTCAAGATGCTGACTCTACAACAGTTACTGCCTATGCTGGGCAAGGATGCCTGATTGGTAACTCTAGACTTAAAAGAGGCTTACCTGCATATCCCAATCAGGGAATCTTGCAGAAGATACCTCCGCTTCAAAGCAGGCTATTTGCATTACCAGTTCTCTGCACTGCCCTTTGGCTTATCTACTGCACCCAGGGTCTTCACAAAGTGCCTGGCATCAGTAATTGCAGACAAAGAAACATTCAAATTTATCCTTATCTGGACGATTGTCTAATTCGGGCAGAAAACAAGGACACTCTTCTACAGCATCTGGCATTTGTAAAAAGGCTTCTAACATGCCTAGAGTACACCATAAATGAAAAGAAATCACAACTGTTACCCTCTCAAATAATTACATTCCTGGGTGCAAGCTTGAATAGAACTGCCCAGATGGCTTACCTCACTCCAGATAAACAAATTCAATTGATGACATACTTCAAACAAGTGGTCACAAAAACCCAGCTATCTGCAAGACAAATTCTGCAGACCTTGAGGTACATGGCTTCCTGCATTCTACTAATTCCATATGTAAGACTGCATATGAGGAAACTTCAATGGTACCTAAAAAACTTATGGAGTCAACATTGTCACAGCCTGGAAACAATGAATCCTATCACTCCTTGCCTGCAACAGGAGTTCCTATGGTGGGCAGAGGCCTGTCACCAAAACAAGGGACTGTCATTCATTCCACCCCCTGCCACCCAAACCCTGACTACAGATGCATCAGATTATGCTTGGGTGGCCCATCTGGCAGGGAGATGCATTCAGGGTGACTGGAGCCCAAATCAAATGCACCTACATATCAACCAGAAAGAAATGCTAGCTGTACAGAATGCTCTGACAGCCTTCAAGGACTTTCTTCATCCAGGACAACTACTGATAAAGACAGACAACACCACAGTTATGTGGTACATAAACAAGCAGGGGGTTACCCACTTCTACCCCCTTTGCAGACTAGCCATGGCCTTGTGGAACACAACCTTGACTTACCAAATACATCTACAAGCTCAATTCCTGCCAGGAAAGCAAAATAGTCTGGCAGATGAACTAAGCAGAAATCTTATGGACCCACACGAATGGAAACTGGATCCACAGATCTTCAGCATGTTGGCATGAAAATGGGGGAGCCCAGACATAGATAGTTTTGGGGAGAGGCAAAAAGATTAGTTGGACAAATTCTGCACAAGAATTAATCACAAAAAAGCTTGGAAAGTGGATGCTCTATCCTTCAGCTGGAAAAACCTATCAGTCTATGCCTTTCCCCCTCTGCCTCTGCTCTCCAAGGTTTTACTAAAAGTCAGACAGGAAAAACCGAAAATTATTCTGATTGCTCCAGACTGGCCTTACCAACACTGGTACCCACTCCTACGCAATATGTCACACCTTCCTCCATGGTACCTGCCTCAGACACCTTATCTACTGTCTCAGCAGAACTATCAAATTCTGCACACTCAGCTCCAAACTCTGAATCTTGCAGCATGGCTAATCAACTAATTTCACCAGTCACATCTCTCAGTAAACCTGTGATGGATGTCATTTTGGAGGCTAGAAGGCCTAGTACTAGAAAATCTTGTGCTGATAAATGGAAAAGATTCTGTGCCTGGAACCAAGCACAAGGAATAAACACAGCAATGCCCAATATTCCTCAGACTCTGCAATATTTGACTGAGATGCTTCATAAGGGCCTGTCTTTTTCTTCTATAAAAATCCATGCCTCTGCCATTTTGGCTCATTACAACACAGAGCCTCCTCTCTTTTCTCATCCCCTGCTAAGGCAGTACCTCAGAGGGACCAAAAATGTGAGACCTCCCAGGAGAGCACCAGCTCCTGCATGGGACCTCAATTTTGTGCTGGAAAAACTCACACTACCTCCTTTTGAGCCAGCTGCTACTGCAGACATAAAATTTCTCTCTTGGAAGACAGCTTTTCTTTTAGCAGTCACTTCAGCTAGAAGGATTTCAGAACTACAGGCTCTCATGGCAGTGGAGCCTTTCATTATCTTTTATCTGGACAGAGTGGCCCTCAGGACCAATCCATCCTTTATGCCTAAGGTGGTATCCAGTGTGGCTCTTAATCAGACCATTCATCTGCCAATTTTTTTCCCAAATCCACAGAACAAGGGGGAGTGGATTCTGCATTCATTGGATGTACACAGACAACTAAGATTCTACTTAAACAGAACAAAATCTCTTGGAAAATCTGAGCAATTACTGGTGGCATTTGCTGCAGGGGCAGAGGGAAAGGCTATTTCAAAGCAGACTATTTCAAAATGGATAAGCCATTGTATTCGTTTCTGCTGCATGCACCATGGTAAACCTGTCCCCAAGGGGATCAGATCCCATTCCACCAGGGCTGCATCTACTTCTGCAGCCTTTTTCAGAGGAGTTCCTACCAGAGACATTCTAGAAGCTGCCACTTGGAGCTCAGTTCATACGTTCACCAAACATTACCATTTACCTCTCTTGTCTAAATCCAGAGCAGGCTTTGCCACTGCTGTCCTGCAGGGCCTTATAGCTGCTCCTAATGCTATATAATTCCATCCTCCCAACCATAGCTTTGGGATTCTACCCAAATGTAATGACTGCAACAGTGAAACACAAAGAACATAGTACAGTTGTGTACACTTATCATAAATGCAAATGTTCGAGTGTATTCACTGTTGCAGTCTTGGTTACCCACCCACCAGCCCCCATTTCTCTCTTATTATACCTCTTCTTTCTTTTACTATGCTCAAAAGCCTTTTTGGTGTATTTGCTTTTAGTTGGAGGTATATTTTTTTGTGTTCTAAATTACATGCATATTTATATATATATATTTTGCTCCCCATTTGGGGGGCACCTGACATCTGGGGCAAGAAAAACTGATTAAAATGGCGTCAGCTGCATGTTGTATACCCCTAACAACCTGACGTCATGGAAGAAGAGACAGCTACTGATGCAGGACCCAAGACTTTGTTATTCTGGCCGACTGAGGGCAACCTGCCAGCAGATTACCCAAATGTAATGACTGCAACAGTGAATACACTCGAACATCTACATTTATGGTAAGTGTACACAACTGTACTTTCTGGAGACATACACCCTAACCCAGGGCCTTCACACAACTCCACCTCCAAACCAAATATACATAGCTCTCCCCTCCCCCACAAATCTCTTCTCCTTGCCACACTTAATGCCAGGAGCCTTTGTAATAAAATACCTGCCTTTCATGCCTGGATCTCTCATAACAAACAAGATATTCTCTCTATCACAGAAACTTGGCTAAAACCACACATAAAAGATACCAAAATTATGCCGCCTAACTATAAACTTATAAGAAGTGACAGATCCCAAAAGAAAGGTGGAGGAGTAGCCTTACTCTTCTCCTCCTCTTTAACAGTGACACCCTATACTAAGCCCACACCTTCATTTGACACTGCCAAGCTAACCCTTGCCCTTCTCAAAGTAAACAGTAATAAAACTTAATGCATTGCCTCCCTGTACATTCCACCTGATAACAATATCCCTATACTAGAAGATATTCTCACCTGGTTCACCTCCAACATAAACAATGAGACAATAATCCTAGGCGATGTCAACATTAACTGGTCTTCATTGACTTATCCACCCCTTCTCAAAGCATCAACCTATATCAATTCACTCAGCTAACCAAAACCCTTACTTGACCAAATAAAGATTACACCACAGGTAGCATCCTTGACTGGATACTAATCTCTCACCCAGACCGAATTTCTGATAGTGGTACTCTCCCTGACCACCTTAGTGACCACCTCCCTGCCTACATATGCCATTCCCCTTCCACCCTCCTCCTTCAGCACAAACACATTACCACTCGCAACATGCAAAACTTCAACCCTCTACTTTTCTCTAATGCCTTAAAACAGATAGACTGGAACTCTCTAAAGTCCCTCCCTTTAGATGCCGCTGTCTCACTTTTCAATAGAATTTTCACTGATATAATTAACCACTTCGTCCCCTGTAGAACCAAAAGACTCAGATCCAAAACAGCCCCCTGGCTAACTAAAGACACAAAACTACTTATGCATTGCTGAGATAAAATCTGGAAATACTATAAAAAATGCAAAACTCCCAACTCTCTTGCCAAATACAAGCAACTGCGAAATCAAGTAAAAAAACAAATAGCCACTGACCCTAAATCCTACTACCTTAAACTTTAAAATAATCATAAAACCAACCCAAAAAAAATTTGGAATAGTATTGCAACAATACTATATCCAGGCAAAAAAAGAAAACCCTTGCCCTGACCGAGATGCACCTGACCTCCACCTAGTGACCCAATTCAACTCCATTTTCATTGACTCCATAGGCAAACTCACCTCCTCTTTCCCTAAAAATATTCCCCCCCAACTTAACTGAAACTGAAAATTCAACACCCAAGAACCCTGAGCCCTCCCCATTTACTCTCAAATCCATTCCTACCCACACTATAAAAAAGCTCCTACAAAAGTTAAAACCTTGCTCGAATGCCCCAGATGACATTCTAGACATACTGCTGTTGACAAAGCATCCTTCTGTATACTTAGCCTAAACAAAACATCTATTGAAATAGTTCCCCATACAAAACTTCTGAGCATCCTTATCGATGACCAGCTAAAGTTTGACATCCACCTACAAACCAATATTAAAAAAACTCATCAAAAACTTGGAATGCTTTATCAACACAGATGTTACCTTTCTCTGTCTTCTAGACAACTCCTATCTACCACCTACCTCCTACCCTCCCTTTTGTATGGAGCTCCACTACTCACTAATCTCCAATCATCCCTAAAATCTAAACTTTCCTCATGCTGTAATAAAATTTCTAAGTTTGCCACAAGATCCAAATCCTCTACTCATCATTGTAACTCCCTCCATGCTCTAAATTGGTTGGAACTCCCAGGCTACCTAAATTTCATTCAACTAACAACAGCACACAAGCTGATTTTTAAACCTTCTAACTGTCCATCACTCTCCTCTTCCCTAAAACTTCACCAGCCATAGAGAGCACTTAGATCCACAAGTCAGAGCCTCTTGGTACTTTACAAGCCTTTACATTCACCAGGGCAACTTCTACTATCATTCTCCCTTGCTAGATTATGGAACTCTCTTCCCCCTCACATTAGAACTACCCAGAACCTCCCTTCCTTTAAAACCCTACTCCACTCTCACCTCTACTCCCTTTGGGAGTGTTCCTGTACCCATCCTACCTGATTCCTGATACCTATCCCTATTGTATCCTACTCACAATCTCTGCCACAGCTTCAATTCCTTTCTCTAAAAATTCCTTTGTCTAAAAGCATATGTTGTATTAAATGAACATGAATTTATTGTCTTTGTAATTATCTTATAAATGATTGACTCAGCTCATATATTTTAATATGTGTATAATTTCTGTCTTGCTGTATATTGAATGTTAAATTGCTGGTCTTATATGTTGTACTAATACATTGTATATTGTATTTTATCTGGAGCTTTTCTCCTTGGGCCTCCATTGAAAACGGGCTACCTTGGCCCAATGGGCTTTACCGGTTAACAAACTGAAATAAATAATTAAAAATAAAATAATGTTTAATTATACCTTAACAAGTGTAGGAAGTATTATGTACTACATTAAGCAGGAAAGTGGGAGTTATTATAATACAGTTTTGTTAATACTGTTAATGAGCATGGCTAAAAGTCAATGTCATCATTTAAAGCTGTTAGCAACCCGTGAATTAAAATGAAAGAGTGTTTTATTGGTCATGCTATGCCCCCTCCCACACCATTTGCCATACATAGTCCCATAATTGTTTTCTGTTTCAGTATTAAAATCCTAACCCTGTGTCATATATTTTGTCACAGGACTTTTTGACTTCTTTGACTCTAGTTGATGTGCTTTGACTTGGTATAGGATCATCACTGGCATTTTTGCTAGTTATTCATTTTGATTTATACTGATACATTTAAATGTACTTTATTATCACCTGCCTTCATATTTATTACGTAAAATGTGTTATTTTCAGCTATGTGCATAGTTTGTCACATAGAAGCACTGATATCTTCTTTTGTTCGTGAAGCAATTAATTATAGATTGGCATGTGCATAGTAGCAGTGGGAGTGATGGTGACGAGACAAGCTGTGGCGCTGAACATGAAATCTCATTAACCAGAGAAAAGGTTTAATTAAATCAGTGGTGTATATCCTATATTAGATGTGCCCACTGAGATGCTAGCAAAAATACAGGCTGATTTTGAAGTTAATTTATCAAGAAAAAGGCCTATAAGTAACTCTCTAATGTAGTTGTATTATTATAAATGCAAATACTGTGTGAACGAAGCATGGGATTGGGCTATAGATAATAATCCTGAGTATCTGTACCCCAGAGGAATGAAAAAATGTACCAGATAAAAGGAAAACTGAAATTAATACTCAAATCAGAAACATTTCTTAGATGCTTAGTACATCATCTGTGTCTATACATAACAGAATACCAGCACTTTCCCTATACACAGCATGATTGTCATTATACATAACATGATACTATCTTTGTCCCCATACCTGGCATAATTCCATCTCTGTCCCTATACGAATCATGATACCAGCTATGTCACTGTGCATAGTATGATGCCAATCTATGTTCCTATACATAGCATTATACTAAGTTGTGTTCCTTTACATAGTATTTTACTTGGCTATGTCCCTATTTGTAGCATGATCCCAGCTTTGACCATGTACATACCATGATACCAGGAGTGCCATAATACATAACATGCCACAAAGCTATGTCCCTGTTCATAGCATAACACTAAGATGAAGCTCTATACCTATCACGATCCCAGCTTTGTCCATATACATAGCATGATAACATCTCTTTCCCAATATGTAATATGATACCAGCCCTGTCATTATACATTCATTATTTATTTGCATTTATTTCTCTGTATGTAATATGATACCATTCTTGTCATTATACATTCATTTATTTATTTGCATTTGTGTATTTCCCTGTATGTAGTATGATAACCAGCCTTGTCGTTATACATTCATTTTTTTTTATTTGCATTTGTTTCAGGATTGTCCACCTGGACCACAAAAGACCCATTTCTGTGGAAGACCAGGGAGAAAAGCCCCAATATTTAACATACAGTAGTTAATATGAAAAAGAAAAAAATATTACAAGAACATATTAAAAGTGGCAAAGCTACATTAATTAATGTAAATAGATATTGTATGAAAAGCAATGGCAAGCAGGAAGGAGTAATCAAAGTGAAATATGCAAGGAATAAAATGGATGAAAGAGAATAAACTGGATGAAAGAAAATAGGTAAGGTTGTGCTGGCAGACGGATTAACTGTTAAGGTAAAAGGAGAATGAGCAGGAAATAAATGTGAGGAAGACAGGTTTTTAAGTGAGAGTGTGTTAGTCAAGTAGAGAAAGTGACAAGAGAGAGAGCTGTAGTAGAGGAAAGGCTTAAGAGCATGAACGTTGTAAAGCTAAGGAGTGATTTGTGCTGCAGACATGTATGAACATACATGCAACTGGTGCGCTGAAATTCATGGTAGAGATGTTACAGAGAAAGATGGGGAAGTATTGTGTAAGTCTTAATGAGAAGAAGGCTGTAGAAAAGTACATTTAGCCTGGAGGGGAGGTGCAGGACTGGTGTGCACAACATGGTACTAAGCTGTGTCTGTCTCTCTCTCAATATATGTATAAAACATAATACTAAGCTCTGCTCATTTACATAGCATGATACCAGCTCTGTCCCCATACCTTGCATGATGTCAGCTGTGCCTTCATACATAAGGTAACACAAGGCAGGGTCCATATACATAACATAATACTGAGCTGCATCCCTATATGTACCCTGATCTCACCTTGGTCCATATACATAGCATGATACCAGCTCTGTCCCCATACCTTGCATGATGTCAGCTGTGCCTTCATACATAAGGTAACACCAGGCTGGGACCATAAACATAACATAATACTAAGCTGCGTCACTATATGTAGCATGATCTCAGCTTTGTCCATATACATAGCATGATACTAGCTCGTTTACTATACCTGGCATGATACCGGCTTCTATAATACATAACATGACAGTAATATATATGTATATAGAGCATGTTACTAAACTATATACCTATACACTGCATGATACTAAGCTGTTTCCCTAAACATCACATGGCACTAAGCTCTGTCCCTATGCACAGCATGCTACTAAACTGTGTTCCCATACATAGCACAATACTAGCTGTGTCTCTATACACGACACAGTACTAGCCCTGTCCCTATACATGACATGATACTAAACTGTGAGGTTTAATTTGACATTCACAACTCTGCATCATCATCCTGTTGGAGAATGAATGTTCTCCAAGAGGGTGTTAATGTATAGATGAAACCCAGTGGAAAAAATCCACTGCTTCATGGCAGTATATTAAGCTACTGTGAAACACGGATAGACAAAAAGCAAATGGCCACCATTTGTTTACACTTACTAAAGCTGGCTTTACTGTTTAAGGAGCAAAACGTTTTAAAAAAGTAACGTGTGTGATTGTGGTGTGTGTGTGTGTGTGTGTGTGTGTGTGTGTGTGTGTGTGTGTGTGTGTGTGTGTGTGTGTGTGTGTGTGTGTGTGTGTGTGTGTGTGTGTGTGTGTGTGAGAGAGAGAGAGAGACACACAGTACACCTCTTAACTTTTTTCTACTGCCACAAGCAGTCCATCAGCATACATTCTCTAAACTATAAGTAGTATGGAAATATAAATTCTGGCCTTACTAACAGACTTTAATCCTCGGTGTTTTACCAGCAAATGAAACATTCTGTACGGCACACAGAAAACTATGCAGCAAAATTAGGGACTGTTAAAAAGGCATGAGAGGTTACAGTGCTTTGCATCGAATGATTATTGCATTTTTCTCCACTTAATGTTTTAACCTTGTTGTAGCATATCTAATTGTTGGAGGAAGTTAAGTATTTAACTGTTCACACACACACACACACACACACACAGACACACACACACACACACACACACACACACACACACACACACACACACACACACACACACACACACACAATTTACAAATACTGCTTATTGCAAATAGCAGAGAAGTAGCACTTTTACAAAAAACATAAAATGGCATGGGCTGAGATTTCTGTATTCTGTAATATAGGAATACATTATTCATTTTGAAGATGCTATGCTTTTGTAAAATGAACAGCAGAATGATTATTGAAAAATAAATAAGTCAGCCCAACCCCATAGAGTAATTTGACATGAGGTATGTGATGAAATTCTCAGTACTGTTAAATGTGATATTCAGAATGGCACAGTTAAAGGTACAAGCTAAGTTCAAGTCAGAATATATGCTGTGTCCATGCCATTGTACATTTGAGTATGCCTTATACTTTGAAGAGCTGTGTAGAAATGAATCTATGCCCCTGCTAATCTTCATCTGATGACTGCTGCCCTGTGTATTACAGCTTCATTATGTTTGGTTAAAAAGGACTGTCTACTGCTGATTCCAGTTCCATATGCCTTATTTAGGAATCCTGAGTAGCAAATGTATAGAGCACATTGTGTTTTGGAATACCGTGTTGGATAACACATCAGTCTAAGCATTCTTATTTCCTCTGCTTCTACCTGAGATTTCATCATTTTGCTCATTACCGAATCCTAGATGATTGTGGATATACCTGGACTGGTAAGAGAGCTTCATCCTGTGGGTCAGGTTTCACTTTACCACCACTACCTGCAGTACTTTCACAGTTGTACCCAACTGTTGGTCATCCACCTGCTCTACCCTGCTGTTACTCATGAGCATTACTCTTATTTAACCTACTTATCTTGGCAGTCTCCTTATTCCCTTCTGCAATATCCTGATACTTCAACAGCCCCTGCTGTTACTCATGAGCATTACTCTTATTTAACCTACTTATCTTGGCAGTCTCCTTATTCCCTTCTGCAATATCCTGATACTTCAACAGCTTCACTTGCGGTTGCAGCTTCCCACTCATCTGCAGTGATCAGCTCACTCTTTTTTGAGGAGATAACCAAGAATTATTATTTGAATGTGCTGATTTTCATCCCAACAGCTTCACACTCAGCTACCCTACTCCATGCTGGAGGCTGTAGTCACTTAAAGCCAGAGGGACAACGTTATCTGCAAACATCAAAAATGCATTACTCGTATCCTCAAACTGTTAAACTGCACTTTCATTGTTGCTAGGTGTCAGTGAAAATCATAAACAGGAGGAAGATGAGGCACTCTATTAGAGGAATCCTTTGGCCACCTTGAAGATATTTAGTGTAGTGTCAAGTATGCAAATACACAAGGGCCAGTTCACAAATCCAGAATCAAATGTTGTGGAGTATCAGCCCTACTCCACACATCTTGGGGTATACAGTTACATGCCTTCTCCAGATCTACTAAATACATATAGACCAAACTATTCCCATGAACCAACCGTTCAGTATCATTGAAAGGACAGTGACTTGATCCAACCTTTAAATGCTTGGACAGAATCTGCTCTGTTCCTCCTGAATTAAAAGCTCATCTGTCAGCTGGAGTAATCTTTAGACAGCCCTTGTGTAGGTTTTTTCTAGTTAGGCTTTGTAGTGTGATTCTTCCACAAATGGAGAGCTGGCTTCTGCCCCCCCCCCCCTTTTTTAAAAAAAATGGAGTCCATTGACCCAATGTGCCAATCCAGAGGTACTGTCTCAGTCATGCATGCTATATTGAAAATGTACATTAACCACAACACCCAAATAATATTCATCTTATTCAGTTTTCCAGATAGATCGCATCCATTCTGGCACTCAGCTGCTGAAATGAATCCAATCCCATCAGTTACCTTTACCACTGCCTCCACAAAACACACACATGTGCACACACACACACACACACACACACACACACACACACACACACACACACACACACACTGGAATGCTTGCCAAGGCCATTTGAAAGTCATTCAGAAGTCATTCTCCATTCAGAATGTGCATTTAGAACTATGTCTGGCAATTACCGAAAAGGAGTAAGGCCTTCAGCTGCTGATGAGCTACTTCCTGTGGTACAGGCTTTGATTACGTAAGCCTTCATTTGCCTACTGTGTGACCACTGAGTAAGTCACTTAACTAGACAATACTTTGGGACAACTGAAAAGTAAGCTGGTCTCCTCAACAGTCCCCTTGGCTGTATGACTAGTAACTATCTATGAACCTATTGATTACTAGCTTTGAATCTCCCATTCAAGCTCTTACTCCCTCCCCAGTAGTGAGATGGCACTCCATATCCCAAGTCAGTTTCAATTTCCAAGTTCTGTTCCACCATAACTCATCCTGCTCCTGCATACCACCTGATCAGCATCACTCCTGACCCCCGTTTCACCTTGCCATCATTGAGTCCGCACACAGTTTTAATGCAGCTTTTCAGAGTCTATACCCGGTGCCAGTTTCTTGCAAGCAATCACCACTGCAAGGCCTAATTCCAGCTGTATGTCCTCATATCCTTGTTCTACATAAGGTTCAATTAATCTTTGATTAAAAAAAAACACAAAAGTTGCATTTTAAATGAAATTGTTCATTCTATAATCAGATTTAAACCCTATATTATACAGCAATACCTAGGAGTGAATCTGAAAATGATTTCAGAAATCTAGTCTTTGGTTGGAATGGCAATAAGCATGCTGCTTTGTTCCATATTGGATATCACCAGATAAAAAGACTGGAAATGAAATGAAAGATGGGGGTTCAAAACATAGTTTAAGTGAAAAAGAAAAAATTGTCTGCTGTCTGCTGTGGCCAGGGTATAGTTACTAAGGATATAATTTTTTTTCTGAGAGAAAGGTGAAAACTTTTGAAAAAGAGAGTGTGTTGTTGGTTAAAGATGGGGGGAGATAGGAGTGTGACTGACTGTGGTGGGGGGAGTTTGTGGTGGTTGGTGAATGATAAAGGTTGTGAATGGTAAAAGAGGATGGGGGTTTTGGGTGGATAAAGTGATATAGATAGAGATAGAAGTAATAGAAGAATAAAAGAGGGATGAAGGTTAGGGGGAAGGTTTTAAGTTTGCTTTGTATTGAGTGTGAAAGTTGTAATATATGTATTGTATTTTAATTATATATAAATGATGAGAAAAAAAAAAAAAAAAAAATAGTGTGAGGTAAGAGTAAGTAGTAAGAAGAGTGGAGCTGTGAGGAGTGATAAGTAAGTGAAGTGAGAGAGAAATATGTAGTAATGTAAAATATGTAGTAGCTGTGGGTGTGGTTACAAGTGGGATAATAGGTTGGGTGGGGGTGTGTCTGTGAGGGAGGAGTGGTGTTGGGTTAGGGAGGAAAGTGGTGGCAGAAGGGGGGGATATAGAGCAGATTTGGAGGAAAGTAGCTAGAAACAGAGTAAGTAAGGTTCTAGGAATAATGGGTAGAGAGGGCTGGGGTTTAGAGAAGAAATAATAAAAAAAAAAGGAGTAAAAGGTAAATAAAGGTAGTAAAGTAAGTCACACTGCTGTCATTTATGGTCATTATAATTTAGCCTGAAAGTGTAGCATATAAGGTTAAGCAAATAAACTGCTAGCAACCTTTATCCTGTTTTATTGCATTCCATTCCCACAGTTCCTGAATACTGGGTGACAATTAAGTCACATGACTGTGCCAGTGCCCTGGTCATCTCTGGAAACTGGCACAAGTACTTTATAGGGCCTTAAGTGGTTAAACAAATGTTCAGTTATTTTTAAATCTTGTATTATACCTTCTTTTAGTGCTCTGAATTCAATATATAATCCTACATTTTAGTTCAGGTTGCTAGAATACCATATTTGCTGATTTCACTACATTTAATGTTTGTGTGTATGCTTTTAGTGGAGCTAAAATATGTAAATGTAACTCTTCAGACTACATCCATTTCATTGGTATAAAATAATTCTCTTTTCCTATTTATTCACAGTATCAGTTCAAGCATAGAGTCTGTAAGAACTTTTACATTGTTGTACTTCTATTTAGAGCCTGTTTTCTTTAATGGTGTTTATTAATTGAAGTGCCCTGTTCTCAGAACACATCATATTGTACTGGATGTTCTGTCAGTCAGAAGCAATATATCTCACTTCCCCTTTAAAGACCATACCGGGCCCACCTATTTAGCTCCACCCTGGCTTGTCTCCCAGGACAGTCAGTGTTACAGTGCACTGAATGTCCTCCCCTTCATCTTTATTGAACCAACTGAATGGGGATCTGACATTCTAACATTTATAACTTTTCTTTACTTCCTTCATCCACTGGTCATACATGCTGTGATACCTCAGTAGATTATTCAAGCATTACCACCAACAAACCCAACAACTTCTCATTCAGGGTTCATACTGTGCACACCTACACTGCATCAGACCTGTGTTTGGTGTAAGTGACATTGTAACTCCAACTTTCACCCTTCCAACAGGAAAAACAAAACTATGGCATTTAGCTATTCACTTTTTTCTCTTACCTGATTAGCTCCCAGGATCCTTTGTCAAACATAGATTGACAGTGACATTGCTGAGCACCATGCTTCTGGTCATAGGCATCCTTGCTTCTCTTCTATTTTATGAGGCCCAAATACCAGGCAATAGCCTGTGGCAGAATACATATTTTGCCTGTCATTATTGCTTTTAACCCTGTGTGCCAGGAAATCACACTGGTCTCAGGGACAGCACAGTTATATAGAAACAGATGCACATATACGTTTTAGACTAAAAATGTGATCGGTCTCAGAATGACTCTGGATAATATCATATTCCCCAATCATATCAATTCTGTCAGATGCCATCACTTATTTAATGCATGAGTACCTAACAGCTTATTTATTTTTCTCTGAAAAGGTGCTGTACTTTGTCCCAGATTCTTTTTAAGAAAGCGGTTTCTAATCCTATTGGAGAATGCATGTGATATGTCATTCTAAACTTGCCAGTCACAGCAAGGACCTGATGGAGGCTGACAACACACAGTGTCCATGCCAATTGTGAACATCCTAACTGATGATTAAAATGTTAGAGATTTACTTGTTCTTTTAATTTGGTGGACTGCTGCAGCAGCTAAATGGTTAAATATACTTTAATATTAAGATGATTAAGACCTTGACGGATATTTGTATGCAAAAATGGTAACCCTGGAAGATGAAGAGTCTTTTCAGCAAAAATGTCAGTGTAACAAGATGACCCATGATAAGCATGAGAAGTCTTAGTGTAACCCGGCATTCATTTGACCCATCAGATAGATTTCTGGACACTATAGCACTGTGTACTTTCGTTAGAAAAGTGACATTCTTCTTTTCAAATATCTAAGAAGGGTGGTCTTGTTACATGTAGATTGTTGAACAGTATTTGTGTCCCATGTTCAGTCATCATATCACCTCCACTTCAACCTGCTTTGCTATCTTTTTTCTGTATGGGGGTAAAACACATTAATTATTACAAATGAAATACTATGATTAAAGAATTGTTTCACAAAAACAATAAAGCTTGTTATGGTTATCTAGTATGTTTGATGCTATGACTAGATTTTTTTTCTGTTTACTGGTTCTTGCACCCCAATTAGTTAAGAAGCCTTTCGTGAGGAGCCTATCTACTGGTCAGGCCTACCATGGTTGTAGACCATTATAAACCCTGAAGTGCTACCATTGTCTTGTCATTGAACAATTGAAACCTAAGAAAACTACAGCTCGAACGTAGGGAATAACTAACACAGAGTAGTGACCAATGTCTCAAACATAGGGAATAACTAACACAGAGTAGTGACCAATGTCAAGTAATTTACCTGCACCAGAAATATAGAGCACTTACAGGCCAAATGTAAAGACCAACATGCCAAGTCTTCAAACTATTACACTGCCACTGTGATATATACATACTACCCTACATTGGCACTAAGGCCTCTGGCTTCATTGATCTGCACGTACGGATGAAATGTAATTGTAGATTTAAAGAACAGTACCTTCAGTCATCCAATATTTGAAACACCGTTTGTGACTGGCATCTCTAGGATACCTTAATACTATATGTGGTCTTTCTGTCTACTGCACTTTGTGTTAGCCAGTCTGCAAAGCATTATTAGTCACAAAACCACAATGGTTATAAATAGTCAACAATAAGTTCATGATTACTCTCTTTCTGGTACATGTTTTGTAAAGTTATTTTTTTATCGTAATTAACATTACCTTCATTGTTAGGTTCTGAAGTTCTCCATCTCATTTCCTTGACAGATTGTAAAATACATTGCTTGTAGAAATCTCTTGCTGCCAATTGGATAGAAGATTGTTCACCAGATATTCTGAGCTGGTATAGCTATCTATCGTACAACTGTATCCTTGCCCATAGTCCATTCACTCATTCCTGATTTCTCCCACCCTCCCAACACATACACTTACTTACTTTGCATTCATTTGCTTAGCCAATGTAACTGTTATCTCTCTCTAAAATGATGGATGCTTTATGTTTGATGGCATCATGTTAGACTGTATTGGAGACAGACAAGTGATGTAATTTCCCAGGGTAAGCCTTTTGATTACTTCAGCGGAAACTACATGAGCAAATATAAATTCATTGATGCCTCGTAGATGAAAATAATCAACTTAAAATGATAGAAAATGCATTAAAAGAAAATGCACAAAATATATCAACAAACAGAAATACATTTTAAACCACAACAGAATACCTCTTCTGCTTGGCACGATACCTTCTGCATCTCTTATCCCTAAACCTAACCCCAACACTGGACTAAAGCTTAAACATAACCAAAAACCTAAACTGGCTATGATCGTAATGTTGAGCCTATCCTGAAACCTGAACTTTAATTCTAACAATAGTTCAAATAAAAACTGCAATGTTAGGGTCACTGACTCTTACAAATGTTAGGTGACGAAAATTGACCAACTGCCCTTTCATTTAGTATGAAATCTAACCAAATGGTCTTAATAAATAGTTTTTTTATGTTTTGTTTTCTGTCAACAGTCCTACTTCTGCTGTTGAAAGGTCATCATCACAGTTACACTTATCAGTCAGTAGGCCACTGAGTGTAAGGACATTTGTGTTAATCTACTAGGATAGTTGAACGTATTAAGGTCTTTCATAGATAGATAGATATAGGTTTACTATCAAAATAATGAAGGAAGGTTCGTCGAACATGGGATGTCAAATTACAGTTGGCTGAATCCCATGTTGCCAACCTTCATGTCTGCGAGTGTCCAGTGAATGCGCTGTGCCTTCGCACATATGTGATGTACCTTACTACTAGAGATCATGGTACAGCGCGGATTAGGAAATTTACACTTTTCCTCACTCTAGTGCGATCTTGGTGTTGAAATATATAATTTACAGAAGGTGTGGGGGGTGCAGGGGGGGCTTGCCCTCTGCAAAATCTTTCAGTCACATGAAGTCCAGTATGTTACTGCATTCAACGGAGGTTAACAAAGATCAAATTCAAAACCAAAAGCATCTTTGAGACATTCTGACCTCTTCTACATTCAGAAATCCCACATGTGAGTTGGATTTTGTTGAAATTATTCTTGCATTTGACTATTTGATAGTAAACTATATATATATATATATATATATATATATATATATATATATATATATATAAATATATGGATTCACTTTATAGGTTCATAGGTTCATATTAGGCTATCTGCCCTAGGGCATTTACAAGCCTAGCCAGAGTGTGTTTGGCTTTCGCAACCCATTTTAAAATGAATTTTGCTATGCCCTTTTTCGAGGTTAGTATACTGTGCATCTGTCTAACACTGACACATAAGTG
This sequence comes from Protopterus annectens, assembly GCF_019279795.1. NCBI lineage: Eukaryota > Metazoa > Chordata > Ceratodontiformes > Protopteridae > Protopterus > Protopterus annectens. The sequence goes on from NC_056727.1 coordinate 406,236,397, forward strand.
ATACCCGGAGTAAATCTATGATCTCCCATCCACTCATCAAGATTCCTCTTGAAGAGAGTCAATGAGGGACTCTGCCTAACCTGGACTGGGATTTTATTCCAGAGTGAAGGGAGCCTCTGGGTTATGAATCTGTCCCTCCAGCATGTCCTATTTATTTCAGTGCTGAGGTTCAAGTCTCTCGAGCGCTTAGCTTGATGGGATTTGGATTTTCTGAGGTGCAGCATGTCCATTAATTCCGGGTTGGACATGGCTTTATACGTCAGGCACAGATCGCCTCTGAGCAGGCGGTATGCCACTGAGTAGAGCTGGAGTTTCTTTAACCAGGCAGCATATGGCATCTGTTTGAGCCCTTTGATCCTCTTGGTGAGGTACTTTTGGGGTCTTTCCAGTTGCTGCAGGTGTCTGGTAAGGTACATCCCAAAAGGGGCATTGTACTCAATTATGGGCCTGATGAGGGATGAGTAAAGAGGCACGATGACCTCCGCTGATCTAGATGTGAATCCCTTCATGATTAGGTGGGCTATATAAAATGATTTTCTAACCACTTTGGCCACGTGGTTGTCGAATGAGAGATTGCTATCAACTTGTGTCCCCAGGTCCCTAATTACTTCTTCCATACTTAATGGATTACCATCTATGTGGTAATTTGTGGGCACTTTGTTTTTGCTGAAGGGGATGACTATACACTTTTTGGCGTTTAGCTTGAGGCCATGGCTCTGGCACAAGTTGTCTGTTTCTATGAGGCCCTTTTGTAGGATGCTTGTGTCGGCTGGAGAGTTGATTATGGCACCCAGTTTGCAGTCATCTGTGAACTTGGTCTGCCACTGTCCTTCCGTGTTGGCCTGTACCTCCGAGAAATATATACCGAACAAGAGAGGGCCCAGGACTGAGCCTTGTGGGATGCCACTTGTAACTGGTTTGGAGTCTGACATGGCTCCAGCAATTCTAACCATGTGGGTTCTGTCCTTGAGCCAGTTTGCAACCCATCTAGTGACATAGGGGTTTATATTTAAGCTGGTGAGCTTATCTATAATGCCCAAGTGGGGTATTGTATTGAAGGCTTTTGCGAGGTCCAGGTAGGCTGTGTGGACCACCTTCCCTCGCCAATGGCCTTGGTGACTGTTTCAAAGAAATTGACCAGGTTTAAGAGGCAGGATCTGCCCTTAACAAAGCCGAACTGGGTAGGATCCAGTGTCTGTAGGTCCCCAATATCTTTATTTATGAGGTCCATGATGATCCTTTCCATAGCTTTGCAGACCAAGCTAGTCAGGCTTATGGGGCGATAGTTTCCAGGATCCATTGAGGCACCACCTTTGTGGAGAGGGACCACTGTTGCTGTACACCACTCTTTGGGTACATATCCTGTAGTAAGGCTGAGATTGAACAGTAGTTTTATGTTTGGGTTTAGTTGTTCTTGGAGTTCATGTAGGACGCAGCCTGGGACACCATCTGGTCCCATTGATGCTGTGTTTTTTGCTTTGGAGAGGGCAGCTCTTACCTGAGCATCTGAGATGTCAGGGGGGCAGCACTCTGCTGGGATAGATATTTGCCCTTTTGGTGGGGAAGGGGGGGAGAAGTTTGCGCTGAACCTGTCAGCTAGGATGTTGGCAATGTCTGTGGGTTCGGTGTATTTTTTGTCATTTTGGACTAATTCTGAGCATATCTGGGAATTCCCACCCAGGTTTCTAACATAACTAAAGAAAGCCTTGTTATTATCCTTAGTGTCCTGTGCAATTTTTCTCTCGAAGCTGGCCTTAGACGATTTTATGAGTGCCCGTAGTTTTTTGCTAATACTGATCAGAGATGCCTTCCCTTTTTGGGATTTTGCTCTATCACATAGTAGCTTCCTCCTTCTATTGTATAGTTTGTTTATGGCTGGGGTCCACCAGACAGGATGCCTGCCTTTGGAGGACTGGGTCTCGGTTTTGTTTGGGATTGCATGATCCATGCATTCCTGAAGGTTTTCATAGAATGCGTTTATAAAGGATTCTGCGGTCTGGGCCATATTTTCCACAGGCCCAAGGGCTTTGAAGGATTCCACCTCGGTTTTGAGGAGTGTGAAATTTGCTTTAGAGAAGTTTTTCACTGTGGTTTTCTGGGCAGGGGCTGGGGTCGGGATGTGGATATCTAGTGAGATTAGTTTATGGTCTGATCTTACCAGTGAGGGATACACTTCTGGTTTGGAGCATAGAGTCCCCATGTTGGTGATGATCAGGTCCAGTATGTGGAAGTGGTAACAAGCTGTTCCATAGCATTTGAGTTTATAAATTCTAGGAATCTTTGGGCTAGGGTGTTGGAGCTAGAGTAATGCTCCCAGTCTATGTTTGGGCAGTTGAAGTCACCCAATATAATGGTGTTTGAAGAGACCTTCATATTTTCCTGTGTTCTCAGGAAGGCCGAGTGGGGTTCCTGGGTTTGGGAGGGTGGTCTGTAGCAGGCTATAAACTGGAAGGCAGTTTTACCCACTGTTAGTTGCACATGGATAGTCTCTGATGCTTGTGGTTCGGTCCAAGTTTTGGGGCCGAAAAACATGGTATGAGGTATAACCTGGTAGTGCTGGGGTGCTCTCGGGAGCCTTGAACCAGGTTTCTGTTACTGCACAGATATCAATGTTCTCCATGCTAAGGAGAGTTTTGAGTGCGTGCATCTTGAGGTTTAGACTTCTGGCATTGAGTAGCATTACTCTTAGTTTCTTATCCCTTGTGATACCTATGGAGGTGGGTTTGTCTTTTGAGCCTTGCCTAAAAAAGGCACTATGGGGTGGCAAGAGCCTTTGCCAATATCCAAAAGCCCAGGGGTGACAGGTGCAAGCCGTCCCTAGTGAAGCATCATGGCTTGTCGAGCATGTCATCCCAGGCTGACAGGCATTGGATCCCCTTTGAATGACACCAATACTTAAGCCAATTGTTGAAATTGATCATCTTGTCTTCATATTGTGGCATCATTCTTGGTGAGGGTAAGATGCTACTCAAGGTCAGGGTCATACCGGCCTGGGCTACATGCTCAGAGAGCTCCTCTGTGTCTCTTTTCATGTAGTCCAAATATTGAATTTCAGTATCTCGAGACTATAAAGCCGAATTTCTGAAATAGTGAAACCCCATAACCAGGAATCCAGAACTGTTGAATTCTTGGTTGTGGTGGTGCACTATGTGAAGTGGGATATACTGTATGCCTGATGTATGGTGTGGTGTGTGTGGATATGGTTGGAGATTAAGATAAGCAAATTTTTGTTAAGGGTTTTGGGTAGGGATTTGAGTGCATGTGAGTGTGTTCGGAAGTTTTAGGTGTGGGTTAGGGTAGGTAGGTAAGAGTATGAAAGTGTTGAAAGTGGTGGTGTTTGTACATATGTGATGTGTGCATGCGAGGGGACTGTAGAGTGTGTAGTGGTGAGTTTACTCTCTTTTTCTGTTTGGTGTGACCTTGGAGTTAGTTTATATAAGTAGCAGGGGTGTAGGGTAGGTTTGTCTATTTGTTTTGTTATGTTTGTGTGTGCTTTGTTTGTTGTAATGTGGGGAGGATGGTGTATGTGTTGTGTGGTGTATGGTGTGTTTACGTTCGCAATTTTGAATTTTGCGCTTTTGGGGTTTCGGTGTTTTGATTTTTCGGCTTTATAGTCTCAAGATACTGAAATTCAATATTTCGGTATTTTGAGATTATAAAGTGAATATATATGTATGTATATATATATATATATATATATATACACACACACACACACACACACACACACACACACACACACACACACACACACACATATGTATTGGTTAAAAATCAATTAGAAAGTCTCAGTTTACCTTCAATTTGTATATACCAAAGGGGGCACTGTATTTCATTACTGGCCTGATAAGAGAAGAGAAGGAAAGACTACAGTGTAAAGATTTTTTTTTTGATTTTGAAGACATTCCCTGGAAAGTAACTGGTCTAGATAGATGGATTTTCAGACCATGGTGAAAATATGATGTTCAGAATAAAGAGAGTTGCCCACATAAGCAACCATAACATGAACGGCGCAGTGGTGCAGTGGTTGCATTGCTACCTCACAGCAAGAGATTCTCCAGTTCAATTCTCAGCTGGGGTGCATTTTGTGTGGAGTCTGCATGTCCTTCCTGCGTCTTGGTGGGTTTCCTCCAGGTGATCAGTTTTCCTCCCACATTACAAAGACATGCTTCTGGAGCATTTCTCCCTGGACCTCAACTGAAAATTGGCTTCATTCTAAGTTGAACTCTCCAGGTAAACAAATGTTAAATAAATAAATATCAGTCTGAACAGGAGAACCACTTATACCATAGGACGTAGGAATAGCATTTTTGTCAAATGGTACTGTGCTGCACTTTTTTGCATTAAGCTTGTGACCATTTGAAGTGGGTATGTGCATATTCTATCCCTTTCTGGAGCAGTTTAATATCAGTGGATGAGCAGATAACAGCACCCTGCTTGCATTCATCAACAAATGTGATCAACTCTACTTCTGGTATATTGACTTGGATAACTGGAACTTTTCTCCCTGGACCTCCGCTGAAAACAGGTTCTTTCTGACCCAGTCAGACATTCCTGGTAAATAAATGTCAAATAAATAAATGCCAAACAGGAGATGACCCAGCAACAATCCACATTATACCCCACTAGTTACAGTTTTACTTTCAGAGAGGGTACCAGCAACTATGACTACTCATTATCTGTTGGATAGCAAGTTTGTAGTCCAGGAGACAACATAAGGGTGTTTACAGTCCAGCAGACTGGATACTTCCACAGATGTTAAATATTCCTCAGACAGTAACTTTTATATATTTAACAACATATGCAATTCATATATTTGCCTAATTTACATAGAACGTTCATACTTTCCAAAGTACTGTCATGTCTCAATTGATTTTTTTCCTTCTAAAATTTAAAATGTTCTAAGGTTAGAAGAGGCTTTGAGTTCAAAATTTCAGTGATGGTTTGACATTTCTTTGAATGACTTTTCAGGTACTTGAATTGGTACTTTAAAAACAATCCTAAAATACTATAATGATCGACTTAAAACCATTTAACAGTCCAGTTAGTTTGATAAAAACTGCTCATCAGAATCTTTAGCTAAGCTCATGGTAAGTATGCCAGGTTTTTATTACAAAAAATAAAATGTATACAAAAATGACTGCATGTACACAGCATATGTCCGGTTTAAACCATTGGCTGAACAGTCTGATTTCTACTACAGTTGCAACCCTAACTGTTTATTATATGGAATGTCATTTGCTAAATTATATAGCTTCAGTCCTTTAAGTCATCCAGTCCTCTTTAGAGTGATCAGAAGCATTATGTCCATCATTCTGATCTATTTTAAAACTGCAATCACTCATTCAGCCATTTTGTTACAAGTGTTTTGTACCCCATCCAAATCACTTCAAGCAGCTGTGTGTGCCCTACTTTGAAAATTATTTTCATTCCCTTTCACCATACATGCTTGAATAATATCTGAAATGGCTTTGAAATGCTTCTTTTCCTGAGTGTTTCAGTACATCTTTGTATACCGTTGATATGTAAAGTTTCCTTTAACACAGATGTTAAACTACAAGTTGTCCTCTTGTTTAAATATCCACCGTGCACTACAATGTTTTTGTGCAAACTTTTCAGTAGCATGTAAATTTGTTTTGTTTTACTTGCGATGTTTCTTATGTTCTGATAATTTATTCTGAGCATTAATTTCATCATTTGTTTATTAGGTAGCTTCGTTTTCATGTAACACTTATTATATTTCGCCTCTAACTTGATTGTCTACATACTTTTCCCTTTATACATAACACACATATGTTTCCTTTGTTTTGACCAGGATTACTTTATTTTTGATCATCAAGTCCCTTAATAGGCAAACTCTGCCTTTTAATGCACACAGATTAATTTCATAGTAATTGCCTGAATACTTTGACATTTAATTATTTTGTTATAACAGCATAATTATCAACTTATTATACTGCTGACCTACATATAATTATTTTTATCCCCCTTTTTATAAGGCTTTTACTCACACAGAGACCTAGTCCAGTGATGACTGAAGCCACATGGCCAACACACAGAAAATAGGTTTCACAGGGCCTAGTCTGCCTTTTTGATCAACACAAGGGTTTTTTCCCTTGTTGGCTTCACTGCTAATTTTCTACCTTCTCGGCTAATTTTCCTGTTTTTTTAGATATAGATAGCTCCTTCAGACATTAGCTAGACACATAACCATTTACAGTACAGTATGCATTTAGAACAAACATTAATAAATGCACAGAGAAAGGAGTTTCTACTTTATCAACTTCGATTGACAGACTTCTGCTTTGCTGTAGTCAGTGCATCACTGTGCATGTGTGCATGTAGCAGTTTTTATTCATAGGCAGAGAGTATGCAATTGATTTTTTTAAGTCTGGAGTCAAACATAATAGCCTTCTGTACTGTAAAGTGAGCCTTCTTATAAAGATCACCATATAATTCGTTCAATATGGAGTATTAGAGTAAATGTACAGTACATAGGTCACTGCTGCTTCAAAGTCATGCATTCTGTAGTCTCGCATAGTTGTCTAGTGTGTTATTCTCTGGCTGTATGTGATAAATGTGTTACTTTGCAACAGGATGATTTTGTTTTATTTTTCATAGCATTATATTGCTGCCCCAGTAAAACAGTTTTCAATTTGCCATCAAATAGCCATAGCCTTAAATCACATGCACTGAGGTCCTTTATGTTTTCATTGTTTTTAACATAGTCAGTGTTGTACACAGTTTTATTTCCCTTCCTCAGAATTTCCTTATTTTATTTTTTTTTTTAATTTTTATTTTTTATCTATTTATAATTTTTGTAGAGTTAGTGTTTCTTTTGGGGATAGTTGCTTTGTATTGTATTTGATGACAAAAGCATTTTTTAAGTAATGTTTGGCTCTTTCTAATGTGCATTTTATGACATCTCCTGTGAAATTTTCCAGTTTGTTTTTGAACATAGTCACAATTTTTTGTATGCCACATAGCATTTTGTCTTCTGACTGGGTGACATCTGTGACATAGTGTTGTACATCAGAGCACAGACTCCTTATTATATCATTTCTCTACTCTTGCCGTCTTCCCTAAGCTTGTGTGTGTGTGTGTGTGTGTGTGTGTGTGTGTGTGTGTGTGTGTGTGTGTGTGTGTGTGTGTGTGTGCGTGTGTGCGTGTGCGTGTGTGCATGTGTGCATGGTCTGTGTGTCTGAAAGTGACTCCATATGCAGCCATTTGTTGAGCTTTAGCTACTATACTAGCTGCACAGATCCTGTTTATATCTAAGTCATATAAGTCATTTTATCTTTAGTGGGTTCATCCTCATTATCCTGTTTTCCTGACTATGAAATATTGTTTGTAATTTGGCAATTTCCCTTGTTCCTTTTATAACTCCTTGCTATTTCATTTGTTAATGTTTTTTTTTTGTTTTATTTAACTTGCTTATTTAATTTATTTTAGTTTGCTTTATTTAATTATAATATTATGCAAGTAGGTATCTAAACAGTTTAAACAAAAATGTGAAGACTTATCTGCTGACTGAAAGTAGGTGCAACTGCTTCAAATATACAGACTAGTTCAAGATACAAATACCTGTTTTAGGACAGAATTAGTCTTTGAATTTTGTGTTGTATATCTATGATCACTATGCCTGTTAATATGTAAATATATGTACATATCATTCCTTAGTCTCATGGGCATCAGTTCAGCATTTCTTTGTCTGTTCAACTGCTCACTATTAATAGTGGGATAACATCACTATTTTGCATCCTTATAATTATCTTTGTGACAAGTGTATCTAGGAAAAACACATGGTGCATATTATAGGAATTATATTTACAAAGAAAATGTCCTTTGTGTAGGTGGCTATATTGAGATCATTCTATAATGAGTTGATATATGCACACAAGGTACAAGTACTGATTAAGTGCCTGAAATGTAGCATGTTAAGTAACAGTATACTGTGTTGGTATTAATGATGGCTGACATGAACTCTTGTTTTATCTGCTATGCCAACGTGACTATGCATGGCTTTTGTGGATGGTGAAATGTACAATTTGCAATCTATAATTGTATGTTTACACCTGTGATACCTATTTTCTGTATGTTGGCCATATGGCTTCAGTCATCACTGGAAAGAATCCAAAGGCCAGTTTATTTACCCAATTAACAAAACAAACAAAAATAAATATATAACTATGCTGGGACTATGGATCTGAAAATAACTGTCTGTGTGTGTGTGTGTGTGTGTGTGTGTGTGTGTGTGTGTGTGTGTGTGTGTGTGTGTGTGTGTGTGTGTGTGTGTGTGTGTGTTCAGTGCTGTAAGATTTAGCATACTGTGTTTTTTGGTTCGTTTGTTTAATTCAGTGTGATGTTTTCTGTCTCAGAAGAAAACAACAGCACTAGAAACACTAGATATAAGGATCTGAACTTCACTTGTGACAGAAGCAGAATGTGCTGGAAAGACAGATATTTGTCTAAAGATTCCCCACACTATGAAATATGGTCCTAATTCATGTAGTCATGTAAAACAGAGTTCATCTCTGACCCTATTAAATGAAACTTTGACAGTTGAATGGGAAATAATAAATCTACCCCAATATGATCCTATGTCCTTTATGGACAGAGGCTGTCAATAAGAAAAGTATTGTCCCACCTAGCACCCCCCCCTTTACAAATCCTTAGCTACCTATCTACTAACATGCCCCTCCATATAGTCATTCATGATAACTGGGAGCCAAATGGTTTGGGTTACATGGCCAGGCTTATAAGGGCCCTAGTAATAACCTATGAACATATTATAGATTAAGAATTGGCAGGATTTTTCAGAATGGAAATTATTGTGCCTTTGTGGTTATGAAATCACACCAAAACAATAGAATAATGAATAACATAATTGCTTCATAGAAGGGATACTAGATACTGAATACATGGAAAATTCTTCCTGCTGAGGAAACGATTAAAAAAAAGTGCATGACAAATCAAGAAGGCACATAAGCATAGAGTTCTACCAGTATTAGGCAATGGATCATAGAGATAATCTGAACATTTTTGCACTACATTGGGAAATCAGTGGATCTGTTTCAACATACTGAAACCAACACTGATTATGCTAGCAAAGCTGTTTGTGCAACTATATGAAGTATGGGATACATTAATTTCAATCCTAAACTAGATTCCAGTTGGCTGAAATGGTGCAAAAGAAGTCACCAGATACAAGAACAAAAACAAGTGCTGACAACAGTATACACAGAGAAATAATATTTAATTTATTATGGAAGCAATGTACACTTTACAACTGCTGACACAGTTTACACAAACAGAGAAAGAGTATTTAATTTAATATGGAAACAATGTACACTTTAATGTAAAATGTTTCTTCGTGCATTTAAAACTGCAATGGTAAACAAATAGGTTAATTAAGCACAGCATTGCTGATCTGTTAAAAAAGGTGCATAACTGCTGATGTCTTAAAGCTGAATAATCGAAAAATAAAAGCAGTTAAGACTATGCATTAATAAATTAATAAAATGTCAAAAAAATAAAGAAAGAATAGTAACTTATGGTGCTGCTTGTGACAGACAGGTCCCTACTCCAGGTCAGCAATCAAGGAGACTCCATCTTCATCACTGACTCTGGTGAGGGACAGATACTAAGAGCAACAATGGATTCACACAGTATTTTCAGATGCAGCTCCCTGCACCAAGCACAACTTCCCTTAAGAGCACACAAGGAGCACACTCCAGACCTGAGGCTGGACTCTCTTGCTCTCTCTAGGTCCACACAACTCCACACGGACAACTTTAAAGCTCTGTGTCCCTGTTCCCAATAGCTGACACACACACACACACACACACACACACACACACACACACACACACACACACACACACACACACACACACACCTGGGAAAAGCTAGCATGGATTTACTGGCTGTTCCCCCTTCTGCCCAGACTCTGAGGTAATCCCACTGCCACCAATCAGCTACGCTGAGGCTCTTACAAAGGGTACCCAATTATACTGTGTAAAATTAATACTAATACAAATGGTAGGGTGTGACCAAAGCCGTAAGGCTTTCAGGAGCAGCCGCAGTGTCACTAAAACAAGCATAAGTACTCTCAAGATGTTAAAAGTATTCTCTAAAGGACCAGCCACAATGAAAGGTATTAAAATATGTAATGATAAATAATAAAACAAAAAACAGGAGAATACTGAATGCAATAAACAATAGAGTTTCAACCACAGACAGAAAAAATATAGTTGGATAGTTTATCACAGATTCAGAAAAAATACTACACTATTCTCACTAAATGTCCTTGACTGACTAAAGAATTTCTGTTCCCTAACTACTTACTAAAGCAAGGCAATCTGATGTGTGCTGAGTATCTTACCACAGAAAAAGCCAGATGATATGTGTCTCCTTGTCTGTGTGAATGTGTGAGATATATATCCTGTCAGAAATCTTTCCTGTCAGGTTCCAAAGTGTTGGTTTGTGAGGTCCAAAGAAACCAGATGCTGATCAGAGGATGACATCACCTCTGGTCACCTGACTCTGGTATAATACATACAAACAGAGCTATGCTAAGATCTGTGGCAGCATGGAAACTATAACGTAATTTCAAACTTTCCACCCTTCCAGGGTTGTCTGATAAACATCCACATTTGATTAGTTACAACAGTACAATAATATGCATGTATACATTCTTTCTGTCCAGCAGGACCTACTTTTGATGCATTTGTAACACAAATAACTTTGCAAATATGTTTTTAACTCAAACATCTGTACTAATCAGTGTAATAATCAAATAACATAAAATTATTTGAAAAACTCCAGCTAGCTATGCTGGCATATATACACGTGTACTGCCCTACTCTCCCTGGCACAGATGGCACTACCTCATAACATCACACTGCTCAATATATAAGATGTCACTGCAAAGTACTGCTTTGGTACCACATAGTATAACAGTGCGGTGCCAAGGAATAAACCTGCTCATTCAAATGAAATGCAGGACCATTACTATATGGAGTTGGTGAGGCTTGAGCAGGTCAACCCCAAACAAATATTTCATGTGAAATTCAGTAACAAACATGTCTCGCATGCACACATACACACATGTATATACACAGCTTTCTTTATGTATGTATGTATGCATGTATATATGTATGTGTCTTTGTGCATGTGTGTGCATACCTACAAACACATGCACACACAAATACCTGGATGATAAACAGGAACATATTTTTCTACAATGGAGTAAAAAGTTGCATGTGTAGTAAAATGCCTATAGGGTAAAATTGAGAAAACCATTTAAAAGGTGTGAGAAAGGAGCACAATACCAGGTGTAAATAACATAGCAGCCTCAAATGTTGGAAACTGGGCTGTCCTAAACAGGTTGTTTAAAAGAGATGTGAAGAGATTATAGACATAATGAACTGTAAGGTATGAGGTGGCAAAAAAAAAGCAGCCCACTCAGAAGTTAGTATTCTTGGAAAGTAAACCCAAAATTGTTAACCCTAGTGTAGTGTTCCATGTCAGAGACTATGGTTAGTAGCCTCGGCTTCTGCTCCTTGTTATTGTCCTTTAAGAGTAGAGAACATGAAATGGCTGCCATTATTCACATGCATATAGTTCATGAGGATCTGTCCAGACAGTGGAACATTGTGTCAAAGCACACAGGAAGTCACTTCAGTAATGTGCAAGACCTCCACAACAGTCTTTGTCCATGTGAACTCTATGGCTCTACCTGTTCATGCCAGAATACATATTTGCAAGTATGATTTCCAGTTTGGCTTTCAGTTAGATCTGCCACCAATGCTATATGGGAACCATAGAACATAATGCCCAAAGAATCAGCCACATAATGGAATTTCCTTCGGTGCAGAAATGGTACAGAGTGCACTTAATGCAACAAGAATGATATCAGGTGAAAAGGGGTCAGGACTAGTCAGCTTTAGTTTGTTTTGCACAAAATAACAGCAGAATCATATGCATATAGGGAGGCTAATCCAAAATCTGAATCCTGCACAATATGTATTGTCCCAGACAGAAAAGACAACAAATGTGTGCAGCATTACCACAAACCACAAGTTAAAACACCCAACTACATTGTCAAAACCCACCATGAAGTCAAAACATTTCCAAAGATACCTTAAGCTGCTCACATATCACTAGATAACATACATCTCTATTTATACCTGATACTACATTTTAACACATAAAGACCACTTTTACTATGTTTAAACCTACTATCACAGTTGACATGCTCCTTCTAACCTGCCTAACTTTTTTACTCTTAATTCTTGACCTTGCTACCACTCTTTCCTTGCATATCCCCACACACCAATACACATCAACAACCTTCCTATAACCATCTCCCCAGTAAACAACACAGCTTCTCACATATCTCCTCTCAGCTTTTCCCCTATACCCTCCCATATTACTCAAGCCACAAATTTGACTCCTCACCTCCTATGCAACCACACTTGGCACCAGTACCATCACCTATGAATAAAAAACACTTCTCATGGTACTCATTCCTCATTACCTATCTTCTCAAATGTATCTAATCCTAACCACAAGAGTAACCCCAAAGATTTAAACATACTTACACTGAACCTTTAGAAGTATATGTAATAAAATAGCCTCACTGCATCCCTAGATTGATCAAAATAAACCTGACATACTAGCCCTTACTGAAACATGGCTACACCCTAATGTAAGACTCAGAAATAATACTTCCAAACTTTGCCATAACCAGAAGAGATACAGTGAATATAAAAAGTGTGCACACCCCTGTTAAAATGCCAGGTTTTTGTGATATAAAAAATGAGACCATAATAAATCATTTCAAAACTTTTCCCACCTTTAATGTGACCTATAACCTACACAATTTGATTGAAAAACAAATAAATCTATTAGGAGAATAAATATAAAAAAATAAAAAAACTTACAATAAGCTGGTTGCATAAGTGTGCACACCCTTAAACTAATACCTTGTGGAAGCACCTTTTGACTTAATTACAGCATTCAGTCTTCTTGGATATATACCTGCCATCAATTAAAGAGACTTTGATTAATCCTAAATAAAGATCAGCTGTCCTAGTAGCATTTTTCTGAAATTTACTCAGTTGCCTGCTACAGCAAAAGCCATGGTTTGCAAAGAGCTTACAAAGCATCAAAGGGATCTCATTGTTGAAAGGTATCAGTCAGGAGAAGGGTACAAAAACATTTTCACAGCATTGGATATACCATGGAATTCTGTGAAGACAGTCATCAAAAAGTGGAGAAAATATGGACAACAGAGATGTTGCAAAGAATTGGATGACCCTCCAAAATTGATGAAAAGATGACACAAAAACTGGTCAGGGAGGCTGCCAAGAGACCTACAGCAATACTGAAGGAGCTGCAGGAATTTCTGGCAAGTACTGATTGTGTACTACATGTGACAAAAAATTCCTGTATTCTCCGTATGTCTGGGCTATGGGGTAGGGTTGTAAGACGGAAGCCTTTTCTAACACAAACAAATCCAGGCCTGGCTAAAATTTGCAAAACAATACATCAAGTCTCCCAAAAGCATGTGGGAAAATGTGTTATGGTCTGATGAGACCAAGGTTGAACATTTTGGCCACAATTCCAAAAGGTACGTTTGACACAAAAACAACACTTCATATCACCAAAGGAACACCATCCCCACAGTGAAGCATGGTGGTGGCAGTATCATGCTTTGGGGTTGGTTTTCTTCAGCTGGAACTGGGGCTTTAGTCAAGGTGGAGGGAATTATGAACAGTTCCAAATACCAATCACGTTTGACCCAAAACCTTCAGTCATCTGCTAGAAAGCTGAAGATGAAGAGGGATTTCACATTTCAACATGACAATGATCTCAAGCATACATCCAAATCAACATAAGAATGGCTTCACCAGAAGAAAATTAAAGTTTTGGAATGGCCCATCCAGAGCCCAGATCTAAATCCAATCGAAAATCTGTGGGGTGACCTGAAGAGGGCTGTGCACAAGAGACGCCCTTGCAATCTGACAGATTTGGAGTGCTTTTTCAAGGAAGAGTGGGCAAATATTGCCAAGTCAAGATGTGCCATGCTGATAGACTCCTACCCAAGAAGAATGAACGTCACAAAAACCTGGCATTTTAACAGGGTTGTGTACACTTTTTATATCCACTATAGATGTAAAAAAAGAGAGAAGAATAGCCCTTCTATACCCCTCTACACTCACACCCTACACCAGTAATATACCCATTATTTTTAATGCTGAGGTACTTATCTTTTTTTTTAACCTCAACACATCAAAAAATAATTTGCATAATAGTGCTATATATTCTACCAGGTCACAATATACCAGTGTTGGAAAATATTTTATCCTGGACATCCCAAACAAAAATCCTTGAAACAATAATCTTAGGAGACGTAAATATAGATCAGCAAACCACAGCTTCCAACTACCCTACAAATAGTATAAATCTGTATGTTTTTTCTCAGCTTATCAATACTCCAACAAGATACAGCAAAGGTCCTACTTGCCAATCTATCCTAGACTGGATCCCAACCCACCAATTACAACTCTTCCGGTACACTGTCTAGTTCATAAGTTCATAGGTTGGTACTAGGCTATCTGCCCTAGGGTCTATACAAGCCTAGCCATAACAATTTCCTGGCTATTTATTCCCACACTATTTACTTCCCTGAGCGATCTGCCAGCTTATTCTCTTAGAAGAAACTCCCAACAACTAGGAGCATGCACTGTAAAATCAGTTAGGAATTCAACTAATTTTTGTCAGCATAAATTCAACAATCTCCTACGTGAAATAGACTGGACACCCCTTAAATGATTACACCTTAATGATGCTGTACTATACTTTAATACCTTCCTTCACATACATAATAACCTAGCTCCCATTCATATGAAAAAAATCAAAAATAACTCAGCACCATGACTTTCTAAGGAATGTAAACACCTGATTAAGCAAAAGAACCTAGCCTGGATAACCCAGAAACTAAATAAAAATGAAGAAAATCATGTCATTTTCAAAACACTATGTAACAAAGTGACAAAACTAATCAGAGATAAGAAGTCATACTATTCCCAGCTTCAACTTCAGCATAAAATTAAATCCAAAAAATGTTGGCACTCCAGATCTTCTCTACTTAATCCTGGAACAAAATAGTGAAAACTTTAACAAGCATTTCATAAAATCAATATCAGACCTACTAACTAATACCTCTAATGCTTCAACCTATTCAGACACCAACCCCTTTACCATCAACTATTTCTAACCCTGTCATTAATAACCCCCCACTCAACAAAATGTCATACAAAATCTTATTTCAGCCCATACCCACTGCCAACATTAAAAACTACAAAAACTAAAACCCTGCTCTACCTCAGCTGATAATCTTCTACCACACTACCTCAAACTGGCTGCCAGCTCAATCACCTACCCAATCGGTATCCTTATAAATAGGTCTTTATACGAATCAGAAGTACCTACCATATATGAATCAGAAGTACCTACCATATGAAAATAATCTCATATCACCACCATCCGCAAAGGAGGCAACTCTGTTGAACCATTCAACTTCCGTCCTATATCCATCTTGTCACCCATATCCAAAATTCTTGAGAGAGGTATCCATCAGCAGGTAATGCAATATCTATTGCAAAACAATCTTCTAATCAAAACCCAACATGGCTTCCAACCCAGCCACAGCACAGCTATAGCCCTATTGTCCTTTACAGAAACAGTGAACATGGCCAGAGATGCAGGTTGCTATACAGCCTCAGTATTCTTTGATCTCTCAAAGACCTTTGACACAGTGTCTTACCCCTTACTATTGAACAAACTGTCTAACTTAGGTTTCTCACATAACACACTAAAACGGTTTCAGGGCTACCTCAAGGATCATAAACAAGCAGTGAAATGGTCAATTGAACTCTCACCCTTTCTCCACAACCCTACTGGAGTTCCTAAAGGCTCCATCCTCAGACCCCTATTCTTCAACATTTTCACAAACAAGCTCCACACCGCCTCCCACCCTAGAACCCTCAATCAATATGTTGATGATTCCAATCACTACCAGAACTTCTCTCAAAAACTCAACAGTCCTTTACTGCAGTCGAATCCTGGCTAAGAAATGCCCAACACTTTCTTAATCCAAAGAAGACTAAACTAGTACTCTTTTGGCCCCAAAACACCTCCCCTGTCACTGATTATTTCAACATTCATGATATGATATAGTCATATCTACATTTAAATCTAAATATAAGTATAATATACATACACATATATATTTATACTTATATGCACGTTGAGTGGTTTTTAAATATCATGTATTAAATTTAAATCAATGTGTCTTATCCTATTTTATCTGATATTCATACTAATGTTTTTATATAGTTATATAATTATATATGAAATGTGTAGGGGTAATATTAATTATGTAAAGCTTTATGTACTTGTTAATTTGTCAATTTGTTAACTTGCTAATTGTTTGGGTCAGCTGAAGTGGATTGAATTATTATTATTTAAGCCCAGTGTAATGCTGGGGCTTTGTACTTTGTCTGAGGAAGGCTGTATATTATAGCAGCCGAAAGCGCTCACTTTGAATATTTGGAATAAACAGTCCATGCCGTTTTTCATCTGGTTGCTGCTGCCTGGTATTTTCATTTTTAGTTTAACATTCATCCATCTGACAACACTGTCGTAGAAATAGTGTAGGAAACCAAACTTCTAGGAGTTATCATTGACAATAAACTTTCATTTGACCCCATATACAGCAAAATATAAAGAAAATTCATCAAAAATTGGGACTGTTGTATAGAAACAAACATTTCTTTATTACAGAAACCAAAGTTACCCATGCAAAAACATTTTTACTTCCCTCCCTTCTTTACGGTGCCCCTCTCTTAACTAACTTAAAAATTTCTACCTTAAGCAAGATATAGTAGTGCTACAAAAAAGTTGCAAAGTTTTCCACAAACTCTAAATATCACACACACACCACTGCAAACTGCTACTAGAACTAAACTGGCTTGAACTCCCCAACCAACTTACCTTTATTCAGCTATCCACCTTGCACAATCTTATTTTCAAGCCTACTGCCTGCCCTGCACTAGTCAGTCTAGTGACACCTTACATGCCAAATCGATCCCTATGATCAGAATACAAAAATCTCTTAGCTATCTCAAAACCCACAAGAAAAACACGTCACTCTCTGTATTCATACTCTTTCTCTATAGTATGGAATTCACTACCTTTAGCTACCAGGTCTATGTCTGGCCTAACCCATTTCAAAGCCTCTTTAAAAAAATAATCTCAAAAATAGATGGCTCTGCCCCTGCTTAAAGCCTGCCTGATGCTCAGCTCTTCCTCTTCTTCTACATTAGCCTCATCCTTCTCCTCTGTCACATTTCACTCCCTCATGGTCTGCAAGATCCTAAGGCTCTTCTAACTCCTTCTCTGTTTCTATACCATATCCTTAAGCTACTGTTCAGGCTGTAATGCCTCTGTTCTTCTTAACTCTCTCACTCTCTTTCTGCATCACTAACTTTCTGGTTATTATTTTCTAACTGAAACCAACATTCGATTTTTTCATGTACCATAACAGTGTCATACACTGTACTACATACATACTATTTTTGTACACTACCTACTCATAGGCTATGTGTATGGTGAGAGTGACTATAACTGTCTATAATGTTTTAACTCTAGATTTGCCTAGATGTGTAGTATATCTTGTAACATTTTGTAAAATAGTTTATGTTCTTTAAACTTATTTTTGTACAGTACTTCTCATGTCATTTGTATTGTATTGGATTATACTGTATTTGTATTGTACTGTATGTAGAGCTTTTTTTCCCTGGGCCACTGATGAAAATGGCTTCTGTAGACCCAGTCAGACTATCCCACTAAACAAATGTCAAATTAATAAATTAGTGGAATCCAGTATCTTTATATGATGAAAATGGCTTCTGTAGACCCAGTCAGACTATCCCACTAAACAAATGTCAAATTAATAAATTAGTGGAATCCACTATCTTGGCTAGTATGGTAGCAATCTTGAAATTAATGACAAGCTTTGGAAGCTGCAGCAGTATATTGTAGTTTTCTGCCAATGTATGCATGTCAATAAATAACACACACAAACCCTCAGTATGTACAGCACAAATATGCAGAGGGTATTTCCAATGTAAAGAGCAACTACTTACAGCATGAAGAAGTGGCAGAAGAATTTGGAAACAGTCTTAAGTTAAATAATTTATACAGCATGCAGAACTGTCAGAAGAGATTGGATACCGTCTTAAATGAAATAATTTATTCAAGTCAAACAAACATTTTTTGATGCACAGTATTTTCAGGAATGGTGATCAGCAGAAGTGAAACTGACTCCTTTAGTTTCTTCCATATAATGAATATGCAGATAATGATAGGATATACCTCCTGAATTTTATGCAGGTATCAACAAAAGACTTCAACAGTGGTCTAAAATCAAACTTCCTACAACTTATAATGTTCCTCACCTGGTTTTGTTAAGTAGCCAGCTACATATTAATCCTACTGTTAGAGCAGCTTTTGGTCTGCTATGTGATGGTTGCTGGTGTCCTTGTTGCATGCTTGTCTTTGTAAAGCCTGCAATTAGAGCTTCTGAGGGGACCATTGCATGCTTGTGGGCAGTGCCTTGAACTCTGTACCTTAGACAGCATTGTCTAATTGTATTCCTTGATGACTGAGGACTTTAATGGAAATGCCACCTGGGTCTTAAGACACTTAAATATGTTTATCTAGCTATCTATCTAGCTAGCTAGCTCTATTTGCTTTGATAAAATATTTTTCTGAACCATACCACAAAAGTTATATCTTTTAAAGTATGAGTTACAGAAACTGTTAAAAGGGCAAAGTAATTCAAGGGAAACATTTTTGCAGTGATATTGATTTCAGAACTCCAAAACATAATCCAGAATTTCTACTTCATTTTGAATATAAAAACATTCTCCAAGCAAACTTATTTTAGTAACCTTACCTGTTAGACCATCAGTATAGCCAGGCATACTCAATGTACTCAGCTAAGTAAATTTTTTTGAGTAACTGTCAGAATCGTTATGGTTCATAAAACCCAAAATGTCTTGAATCATAAAAACTGTCTACCAAATAAATCTATGCACAACATGACAGCTCTACGGATAATGCTAAACTAGACTTCTGTTCTTGTGCGGGGCAACAGTTGAATATGATGTCCACACACAAGTGTAAAAGAGGCAACATTCTGAGAAATGTGTACATTTTTTAAAATAAAATATTAGGTGCAGCGAGGGACAGATACATAAGGCATGAGTACAAGAAAGTGAACATATCAAGTTACACCTCTGTGCTAAACCCCATTGTATCAGTTGCAAAGTTGTTCATTCAAAAGTCAACTTTCCAGCAATGCCCTGCAAGTTACTTGTGCTTGCTTTGCTTCGGATACATTTATAAAATTAAGATACTGAAGGAAGAATGGTGACAAATGTATTCATCATCATCTTAGGTCCCTGGGGACAAGATGCAGTGTCATAAATCTCACACTATTGTCACAATACTTGTTTAGAAAGAAAACTATTAGTAATAACTATAATTATCACTCTAAACAATTGGGTTTGCAGGATCAGAGAGAGAGAGATTTTACAAAACCCAGGAATCCATAGAGATGGATAATTATTAGTAAAAATCATTAATCAGAGGTGAGGTACTTTCAGAATAAATGTTCACAGCTTTAGAGCATTATCAGAAGTTTATGCAACAAGAGTAGAAATGAAAGATTAGATGACAGAATGTTCAAAATGTGATTTTTTTCTCTCTTTTTTTTTATTTTGAAGTAGTTTATATGAATGACTTACTCAAAGTTGTGCCAAAATCTTTGAGTGAACTTCTTCTGTGGTCTTTTAATTCTGTTAAAAAAAAAAAACTTGTGAGAATCCTCACTGGCACAAATAACAGTACCCTTGTCCTAATGGCCTAGCTGTCCTTGTGACACAATTACAGTAGGCAGTTTTAATGAGGTTTGCTCCAAGGGCACAAAAGGTTAATTCATAGCATAGACTTCCATCTGCATTGACTGCTCTACCCCTCATAATATTCATTGGGTTTCTCCTGTCAGCATCAGTAATTTTTGACATTAGATGTTTTTGTTTGCTCCAGGTATGTGCCTTCCCATACTGAGTAATATCTTTTTTTCCACAGATGGATAGGATGGACTTCTATGGTTTGTATGTTTGATAATTATGCTTCATGAATGCTGCCTGTTCACTTCACACAGAGCACAACTGCACGCTTTTATGTAATGTAGTTTACCAGCCTTTTAATATAGACTGTGCAGGCATAACCATGAGACCACTTTCCCTGTTGAGTTATCCCAGGTGAATGATGCTCAGAAAAAAAAATTAAATGGTATGCTTTTATTACATGCTCTCCACTCTTTCACATTTATCCATATCTGTGCTGACTGCTCAGTGCTTGTCTGTATACTGCACTCCTGGGTAAAGGGTAATGCAGTCTGCACTGCTGGTGATCCTATAAGTGTTATTATATGGCTGTTATGTATTATATGTATTGAGATAATATGATAAGTAAGCTTTATGTTACAAAGATGGTATGCACTTTAGCAGATTGTCCTGTTAAGTAGCTTGACTTTTACCTTACATGTATATGAGCAATCCTTTTTTAGACTAGCTGTGAGAAAATGTCTTTTCCTATAGTCAGCACATCTGCATTCCATTTCTGAAACTTACTGGTTGGTTGGGCTTAGTTGTTCCATTTCATTGTTAGAGCATTTTTTTGCATAGTTAATATCTTTACATAGTTTAGTTATTGCTTCACATTTAGTCAGATTGCTACATGGTTCTGTAAAAGTACAAATTGACCTCTAGTCTATACTTGTTGTAAAAGAAAAATAAAATGCTTTGTTTTCAACCGTACTTCAACAATTTATGACACTAAATATTTTGCTTTACATACTGTCTATAACCAGTAATTTCATGTATGTACGTGTGTGTGATTGTGTGAGCACTCACGTGTGTGTGTGTGTGTGTGTGTGTGTGTGTGTGTGTGTGTGTGTGTGTGTGTGTGTGTGTTTAATGAATTATTAAAAATTTCCCATTTGCCTGAGTACAGAGTCTAAAGTTTTAATAATTTAGGGCTTTGTTTTTAGACAGTCCATCCCACAGAGTTATTACCTAGAAACAGCACATCATTTTATTTCATCTTGTGTTCCTTTTTACTGGATTTTATGACATTGTACAAAATGATGTGGTATAGGGACATAAGATGCAAAAGTCTTCTAATACAGATCTTTATTTAAAGGCAGCCTGTAAAGCTCTGAGATGAAAAGCTTTTTGCTTTTTACGTCTGATTAGGAAAAGTATAGATATCAAGTAACTTTCACTTGTGTAAAACATGCCCCAGGGGAAAAGATTTTATATTACTTAGCTTGTGCCTGATGATCATGAAAGGGCGTATCCTTTGACAGGCTAAAATAATATAGTTCTTTACAGCAGTGAACTGTGTGTATTTTTGGCTTTTTACATCCTTTCACATCAGTTTACTTTACTGCAGTTATTTTGTCCTCCATTTTGTTGCTCATCCGTAACATTCTGTTGTGAAACAAACAAAGAAAATGGATGAAGGGTCTTTTCCAAAACTGTTCTGAATTACAAGTTTTGTATGCATTAATGAGTATCAAACTGGGGATGGGGTCATATAAACAGGGATATCTGTGTCACCATGAGTTCAAATAGTTTTTAATGCCTTTATTCTCTAACAAATGTAATAATGTTTTTTGTTTTATGTTAGGCAAACAGTGCAGTTATATACCTTCAGTAGAAGTGCCTGCTTTTATATGTATTTTACTTTTTTTGTTCCTTTTATGACGAAAAGACATCTTTCAGGTGTTTTTTGTTATTCTAAACATTCTTAAGCAGTGGAAAATATTTTAAAACTACCAGGGTGTTTAATGCTGGAAAACATAAAGTTTATATTGCATGCCAACAATCCTAAACAGAAAGATGGCGTATGCCAACACTAAGTCGATGGTAAGACAATTTGCAGTATGGCAACAAATTGCTATATTAAGGTAGAAGAATTTGTATTTTGTTACTGAACTTTTGAAGAGGAACAGCATGATGACCAAAGATGTTTGTTAGGCAAATGATTCCCTGTCCACAATTACATTAATTTTGATGTCTAATGTTTGTATTTTTGTCAAAAGTGGCACTGATCATGGTTAATGCAATGGCAACAAGCAATAATAGCGTTAATGTATGCAGAAATTAACTTGTTTATATTTTCTCGGGAAAGGAAATTTCAGCATTTCTTGATCTGGTTCATTCAAAGTCTAAGGAAATATTGACTATCTTGGCAAGTGAGAACAATACCATTTGGCATGCTTTTCATTTTCCAGCCATGACTTCTATATTTTACTAGCTAGAAATTATTCTATAAACTTCGCCTTACATTTTCTATTCAGAACTTACTCTGTCAACTGTGAATATAGGAAGAAAGAGTGAAAGAAAAAAAATGAGCAGACTATTTCCAAACATCAGAAATGCTGTGCAGTGAGACTCACTTTATACACTTTGGTTACTATGTGCACACATTCAGAGTAAGGTAACCGTTGTAACAGATTTTTGTTGAAAGTATTAAAAGTGCTGTAGATGTCATCTATAGCAGAAAATGGGGAAAAGACATGAAGGCAGTAGAAAAAAAAATTGAAAAGAGATTTAGAACATAGCAGAAGAACATGGAGTCTGGCAGGGCATACTCCAGTCCATAATGGGTTTTGTGATCATTGGTCTTTTCTGCAAAGGATGAAATTTGCAATTCATTTTTCAGGGAGTGGTTGCCTTCTTCTCTACTGTAGTGCAATGGTGGAAATGGTAAAAATAATTTAGGCTGGTGTGCTGGCAAGGCTGCAGGGTGGCTAGGTGCCACCTGCAAAAAACACTTTTTTGTTTCTTTTTCATGCTTTTTGACTTATGCTTTCATAACCAAACATTCAGAAAAGCATAAATTATAATCTTGTAACTTGACCAAACACAGGTCAACTGAGTAGCTGGGTAGCATTACTCAGCAATGCAAGGAATCTGGGTAGGAAGATGGAAAGAGTATGAGAAAAAATGTAGGAGGGTTTGGTGGATATCGCTAGCATCATAAAAAACACAGGTCAGTTACAAGAGGAGGTGTAAACTGGTGGTTCCTTGGTATAGGGTGCTCAGGGATGACAGATAAGAGAGAGGAAGAGGTTGCATGGCAACTATTAGAAAGGATGGCATCAAATGTGAGCATAGATAGAAGAAAGCCCACCAAGCTGAGAATGGGGAAAAGGAAGTGGGTAGGTAAGTGTTGTAACACTTGAGGTTGAAGAGAATTTGTAAACTGTTACAGTTCACTGTCCCCTAAATACATCAAGTGAAAAGGATGAAAAACTGAAGCTGCAAAAAAGGACTAAGGAAACAGGAAAATGATAAAGCTCATGTGGGAACCAAGTCTGCCAGACCGAAATGAGAGATTCCAAAGTGCAGCGTGGAGAAGGAGTGGATGTTTGAGATCCTCTACAAAGAGGGATTCAGCCAATGGGTGTTGTACGCTGCTGGGAAGGGGAGAGCTCTAGATGTAGTCTTAATGCAGAGGAGAGCCATGGATGTGACTATTCTCATTACCACCAGAGATCATGGCACTGTATACTTCTGAAAAGGGGAAATGGTAAGCATTGAAAAGATAAAGATGATGATGCAGGGTTTTATGAAACTGAATTGTATTTTGCTAAGAAAGAAGTTTAAGGATCAGTTTGGATAAGTCAGTCGAATTGGAGTGAACAGAGGGAATAACCAAGGAATAGGAATGGATCAGGAAGAGACCACTAAGGTATGGATATGGGTGTGAGGTACATGCAGAAAGGCAAATAGAGGAGAAAGTCAATGTAGCTACATGGGGATATAAAGCTGGCAATTACAGCCAACAATAGGATCTGTTAAAGGTGAAAATGAGTGATGGATGGTGCAGGAGGTTCAATACCAAGCAATTAACAGAAGGATGATGGTGAGAATAGCAAAAGCATGAGTTAGAAAGGAGCTTGCAGAGGGGATCAAGAACTGAAATGAGGGGACTTTCATGGCAGAAAAGAGGAAGGGAGGGACAGAAATTGTATGCCTGAGCAGAGATTGGAGGGGGATTAAAGGACTAGGAGAAAGTAAATATATTTAAAGAATGCATTACTTCATTCTTAATAAAGGAAATAAAAGGGAATCTGCCTTACTGTGACGAAGGCAGGGCAGAAAGGGATAACAGTGAGTAGATGTAACAGCAGAG
The DNA here is from genome assembly GCF_019279795.1 of Protopterus annectens. Lineage (NCBI taxonomy): Eukaryota > Metazoa > Chordata > Ceratodontiformes > Protopteridae > Protopterus > Protopterus annectens. The sequence continues at coordinate 406,260,745 of NC_056727.1, forward strand.
AGAGATGGGGATCTAGAAAGGAAACTGGCTGGCCTAATAGGTGACTGAGCACAAGGACCAAATGAGCTATATCCCAGACTTCTTAGAAATCAGTGTCTTGGTGGACATCCCCGAGGGAGAGCTAGTGCAGGAGTGTCTAAAGAGTGTCTAAAGACTGGAAAATAGCAAGAGTGAGGTCTCTGTACCAAGGGAAGCAGGAAAAATCCGTAAAACTGCAGGCCTGTTAGCTTAGAATCAGTGACAGACAATTGTAAGGAGAAAGCTAGTAGCATATCTTGAGTCAAACAATGTCTAGGACAGTAACCAACTTGCACTCATGACAACAAAGTGAGGTTAGTAAATCTTGATCTAATTCTGAGAGTGGTTTTACATGAAAACTTGAGAAGAAAGCTTAAGTAAATGTGATCTACATGGACTTCAGCATGGTGTCTGTTTTCCTTGCATTAGCATGTATTTTCTTGAATTATAAAGTAGTTTATTAGTTTATCAGTGTTTTGTATTGATATCTGACACAACGTTGTCAGTGTCTTTTTTGTGGATATGTATAGCACAATGTCATTCATTTGACTCTGGCCTGGGTTATGACTGAAAAGGATCCTCAGACTAGTTCATTTACCCACTTAACAATAGTTAAGTAAATGCTATATACACATAAATGATTGTATATCTTCATATATTACCTTGGTGCCTTAACTTTATACACTGTTAACTACAAACTAACTTTTGAAATATTGTGGAGTTTTTCTCCCCGGGTCTCCACTGAAAAAGGGCGACAGCTCAGTTGGACTAACCCGGTCAACAAATGCCAAATAAATAAATATGCTTATTGTCTATTTCTCCCATACATCAAATGTAAATGAATATTACATGTCAAGTTGCTATTCATCTATGTTAGAATCATGAAGCACAGTTGTTTGAAACAAAAAGCTACAACTCCAATATATTATGTACAAAGCCAGAAGAATGTCTAATGAACAAAGGAAAAAAACTCAGAACCAGGAGTAATGAGAAATGTTATCTCCACTTGTAGTTGTGAATTATTTGAAGAAAAACAAATTTAAACTCAGAAGTTTGAGATTATTGGTATTTGTTGCAATGTATTAAAATCAGTCTAAATACTAATTACGTTGTAATATATTTTTTACAAAATGCAAGTCATGGGGCCTGCCATAACTCATGTGATTTTGCATTATAATTTTTCTGTCTCATTCCTGGAATCCATTTAGAGTCCTGTTTGTATGATGCATGCTAGACATAAGGAAGCTGGGTGCTTTAATTCTGATTGGAAAAGAATTCTAGAAGCATGACCTTGGGCATCTTATGCACTATGTGTCACCTGACTGTTTTCATTTTTTTTTTGTGAATTACCATTATGTGTGATGACTGAGTCAGTGGCACATAGATTTTTCACAGATGTTTTAAATATGTAGGTAAATTACAGGGTTTTCCAAGGCTGGCGATTTGTAATCCTTCTATTATTAGCAGATCTTCCACACTCTTTAACAGGTATCAAAAGTTATCAGTCTACTTCAGGATTCTTGCCTGATCATAGGAAGTTACTAGGCTATTGTCTCTGAGGCCCTTACAAGCCTAGCCAAGGATTTAGCCCATGTTCCAACAAGTCAGCACTCTATGCCACTGTCCTGCAGAGACATAGGTGGAATCCCAGGGGTGTATTTTCTTTTCCCCATCCATTTATCCAGTTTGGGTTTAAAAAGGTTTAATGAGGTACTCTGCTTTATGTGGAGAGGGAGTCTATTCCACAAAAGGGGGAGTCTCTGGGACACAAATCTGTCCCTCCAACAAGTCCTATTGATGTCACAGACCAGGTTGAGGTCTTGCGTGCAGGTTTACTCGAGTGGAGCTTGACTTGGGGATATGCAGCAGTCCCATCAGGGTGGGGTCTGAGATTGTTTTATATGCCAGACAGAGGTCACTTCTGAGAAGTCTTTAGGAGACTGAGTAGAGGGACAGAGCTTTTAGCCTATCTGTATAGGGTAGATGTTTGAGGCCCTGGATTGTACAGGTGAGGAATCTCTGTAGTCTCTCAAGCTGCTGCATGTGCTTTGTGAGGCAAATGCCAAAAGGGGCATTGTATTCAATAATCAGTCTTATAAGGGAAGAATACAGGGATGTTATGACCACCATGTCCCTGGATGAGATACCCTTATTAATGAGGTTGGCCATGTAGAAAGCTTTCCTTTCCGTACAATGGAGGTAATATGGTGGTCAAAAGTCAGTTTGGTATCAACCTGGGTTCCCAAGTCCCTCACTACTGATTGCATGCTTAGTGCCTTATTATCAATTTGATAATTTGTGGGGATGTCATTCTCCCCAAAAGGGATGAGGATGCATTTTTTGGCATTCAGTTTGAGGCCATGTTTCTGGCACCAGTCATTTGTTTGGGTAAGACCCTCTTGGAGGATGTCCACATCACTAGTGGAATTGATGACAGCACCCAGCTTGCAGTCATCTGCAAATTTGGTCAGCCATAGCCCACTAGATTTGGCCTGCACCTCTGAGAAGTATATCCCAAACCGCAGAGGCCCCAAGATTGATCCCTGGAGAACACCGCTCGCTACGGGTCTACTACTTGAGGTGACTTCCCCCTATTTTGACCCTAGGAGCATGTATAATAGCTGTTACTTCAAAGAGCTTGTGAGGAAAAATTCAAACTAATTCTGTTCAGAAGATGCATATTTTTTTTATCCTAAATGCTATAGACATAGAAATGTACTGTACTTGTTCAAAGGTGTTTTCTTTTTGTGGCTAAGGTCACATTATCTAGAAACTTATAGTGCAGCTATTTCTTGTCAGACTCATACATGTGACAACAGTCTACTCTCAAAGATGTGTTCTTATGATATTTTTTTTCTTTTACTGCAGCACAAACATCTTCTTGCATTTCATTATCATGTTTTGCTGCTGTTCATCTATCTCTTGATTACGACATTCTAATTATAATCACTGATTGGGATGAAACAGTACTTTTTCTCTATATTTTCCTATATATAAATGCTTCTCATTTTTTTGTGAAATCACTCTCTTGAGTGATGTGGCCATATGTGAACTGACATTATACACCTCAAATTCAGGTTTTTTTAAACTGAATCAGTTCTCTGTGCATATCCTTTTACTCCTTGCTTTCAGTGTTAGGTGTTTACAACTGAAATGTGCACTTTTCTGTTATTTAATCACCTACAGATAACGGAGTGCACCTGGTGGTTTAAAATCTTCATAACCAACTTCCTCCAGTTGTAGGGTTTGAAAGTAGTTAGCTATGTCCTATAATGACCAACCAAAACTTTTCATTTCAAAGAGCTAATAAAGGCACAAAATATATTGAAATCTACCTGTAGGTTTGTCAGGGTACTTAGTTTTGTAACAAATAATTAAAAACACATTTCACGCTTCGAAAATAAGGGTATTAGCTCTTTTTATTTATATAGCAACACAGTATAACTAATCTGTGTTCTTCATAAAACAATTTATCCAGAAATTAAATCTTTAAAAAATAGCTTTACATTGGCTGATCAAATATCTTTGCCGACCTCAGCAAGCTGGCCTGATGGTGTAAAATTATTGGAAGCAACCAACATGAAAAACTACAGAATTCTTACTGCTGGCTTGGGTCACGCAAGTTGAGATACATTGTTTTCTTAAACAATGTGATATTTGAATTGGGGGGAAAATGGTGTGACATTAATGATCTGTGGCAGGAAAACTAGTGCAAATGAAAAAAAAAACAAGTTGTACAATGCTTTTTGTTTACAAAATGACATCTAGATAATATATGGAGAAAATAAATTGTGGATAAAGTTAACAGCATTAGCGGTAAAGTTTTACTTTAAGTACAGATTCTTAAAGAAGGTTCATGGATCTCTGCTTATAATAGTATGCATCTCTTTCATCTAATACAGTAACCTTAAGGGGTAGTTACCTTGGCATTTTCTTATGTAAATGACATTAACCATCCATTCTTAACCACATGCAAGAACAATTTATAGAAGTGCAAGAAATGGAATGTGTGTCACACAGAGCAGTATGCCAAAAAAAAGGATAGACCAAACTAATGGACTAGGACTAAAGCTACAATTCCCATATCTAAGTAAGTGACATTGTGAGATATCTAAGTAAAGTTTTTTTTTTTTGTGTGTTCCAACTACCTGGGTTAAAATTATATCTGCTTTTCTGTGTTGCATTTTTAAAAGGGGTTTGAAAGGTCCAGCAAATAATTACCTAAAATAAACAAATAAAAGCACAAGTAGTTATTGAGAAACTTGAGTCTCTTTTCATTCCAGGATTTCCAAATATACTGGAAAAGTGGGTCTATATCACGTTGTCGAAGTTTTACAACTACGAATGCTATATGGCCAAACCCATATGTTCAAAGTTGTAAAACTTTGAAAACTTAAAAAAAACAAATAAATAAAAAACGTACCTGACGGTTGTAAGGAGGGGGGCAAGCCCCCTGCACCCCCCACACCCCCCACTCTTTAAATATACCAACTCCGAGATTGCACTACAGTGTAGTAAAGGCAAATCTTCCCTTTGCGCACTGTACTACGTTGTAGTACAGTCTTGAAGTTGGTATATTTAAAGAGTGGGGGGAGTGCAGGGGGCTTGCCCCCCTGCTTACAACTGCCAGGTAATTTATTATTTTTATTTATTTATTTTTTTAAGTTTTTGATGTTTTACAACTTTGAACATATGGTTCGACCATTTAGCGTTCAAAGTTGTAAAACTTCGACAATGTGATATAGACTCTGGAAAAGTATATGACTTTGTATGGGCAAAACAGAATCCAGGAACCACTCAGGATCCTTTGAATGTTAAAAAGGCTTATGGTCTTACTTATACATCCAGAACTACCATAGGACATTCAACTGAAACATCTTTTAAAGGGAAGTAGTGTAGATTGTCTATGGTAGAAAATTACTTACAAAGAGTACCAGTCAGACCACATGATTGCTAACTCCTAGTCAGTGATTAATGTCCCTAAAACAAAGGTTACAGCCATAAATTTGGATCACAAAGGTACTAGGACATGCAAAGATAAAGTAGCCAATTTAGATGAAGGGTATTATAAAGAAGGGCAATAGACCTTCAATTGCCAGGCACTGTCTTAAGCAATCCAGTAATTCAGGAATTCCAACACCATATTATCCATAATGTCCACAAGTCTGTAGAAGAAATTTTCCATTTACCTGTGTCTGCAGAATGAGGAAAACATGTTTGCAGCCTGTGCCTATTTTTATATCTCCATTTGATGATATTTTGGGTTGTAGGATAGATTACTATGCTGCCCAAATATATGGCAAAAATTTACTGTTGACTCCTCCAGACTACTCTCAGCTAATATATTACTAAGTACAAGGTTGGAACTGAGGTTTCCAATTTTGTTTTCAGAATATGTATTCAGGAAGGCCTTAATGCAAGCTAAATCAGCTGTTGAGACAAGATGAATCATTATTATTCTTCCAAATTTATATGGCATTACTTAACCCTGCCAAACATAGATGAAAAGTCTTGCAAGACTTGGCAAACAGGTCATTTTCTTTGAAACCTTTGGATATTAAACTTGGGTAGATTCCATTGTGCTTTTCCTACACTTGTTTGCCATGCAAACAAACAAGTCCTTATACTTCTTATTCTTATTAGTAGCATACAAGGTCCTATATCATAAGCCTAGTTCACACAGAAGATGGGGCATTGGAAAGGTCCTCAGCTTCAAAGAAGGTTATTGTCATTCTTGCATGTAAGGTTTCACAATAGTTAATTACATTTCAATGAAATAAGTAGATAGACGACAGTGAAGATATTCTAGATAGCAAGAACTAGTTTACTTGACTAGTAAAAGCTATTATAATCAAGCACAGTGGTTAATGATGGTAGCTGTGTAGATGAAAGAGTAACTTCTCATTTAAAACTATGAAACTTTTTCATCTTGAAATAGTTGTCAAAGAAAAGAAAAAGTGTCATTCAAGTCAGATAGCTTATGTCTTATATGCCAGTGCAGTTAAGAAATGGCTTAATTCTTGTAATTTAAATAAGTCTAAGACTACCAAGTTATGTCACTTAGCACAGTATTATGCCATACCTGTCTGTTCACCTCTGTTATGGTGGGTGGTCTGTACCATCTAGAATGCAACTCTTGTGTCCTATCCCTAAATAATTCATGGCTTAGATTTCTCTAGATTTTTTTTTTTTTATTTTATACTTATGTGTTCTGTTAATGACTTTTGTTTCAATTCTTCTGTGTTTGGTGAGAAATGCAGCTTTCAATGTAAATTTTAACTTCATTGATAATTGTACAATAGACAAAATAACTGCAAAAAGAAAGTTTAGTACCAAATTATTGAGTACCTGCCACAATACTGAATCCTCACAGATAGGCAACATGGGTTCCATCCTAACGTCTGCACTTTAACAGCTGTATATTCACTGACAAACTATATCTTTACAGACATTGAGCAAAGTAAAGTTACAGAAGTTATATTTTTTATCATAAAAGAGCTTTGGAAACTGTTATTTTACTGCCAAAACTGCCATAAATAGGTTTCTGCAGGTAAGAGGTACAATGGCTTGAGAACTATCTTGAAAGCAGAACTTTCTGAATATCTGAATCTTACACCACTCAGACTGGGAGCATACGATGAGGGGTCCCACAAAGTTCAGTCCTAGGCCCTCTGTTATTCTCATTGAATATTAATGATCTGTTCTGGGATTTGCCTAAGACTAACTATACAACATGTAAAGTTGACATTGTACTGACCATGCCTAACAAGAGATCATCCGTTCTGAACAATGAACTTCAGAAGAATTTTGAAGCTATATGGAAATTTCTTTGTAAAAATAAGTGGTCCAACAAACAAACCAAAAAAAGTGATGTTTTTGTTATCTCTAGAAAACTAGGTAGTATCCCTAATTTTACCATTACTGATCTGCTGGGCACCTCTCTTGCTATCAGCACTCATTAGATGGTCCTAGCTCTAATCTTTGACCAAACCCTATTATTCCACCAAAACAGAGGCTTGGGTAGTCAATGTATGATCTCAGTTTAAAGTCTCATGCAGAATCTATAACTTATTAACCACTAAGTGTAGATGAGCCAATGCCATGAATGCAATCTTCCCCAGATTGGAAGACTGCCTCCCTTTAACTGCACTTCTGTCTGCACACAATACTGTGCTCATGCAACTGGCCAAGAATTAAACATTCAGATTCATACACCTAGTTAAGACACATCAACATTGCTTCAGGACTCTCAGCTCAAACAGATGGCTACCTGTTACACTGGAGCTACCTTACTGCTCAGTACACACATGTACAAAGTATTAAATGATGGGTACTGTCCACCACTCCTCAGTAGGCTGCAGGTTAGAAGCAATTCCACACTCTTAAAATAATGCCATTCATTTATGCAGATTGTGAAAAAAAACTTTAATGAAAATAGTTCTAGCTGTTTAGAACAATCTTCCAGAACATATTAAGAATATAGACCAAGTAGAGACTTTCAAAAACATTCAAGAAGCCATCAGTTCAGAGAAAATAGATACAAGTGCTGTGGAGACATGGTCTTACACAGTGGCACACCAGTTTTTATTTTCTGCTGTAAGTGATGGTTCTGTTCCAAAATTTTCAGGTTTAGTCTGTTTGATACTACTTTAGGACAGCAAGAGTGATGCAAATGTAATTGTACCCCCCCTTTTTTGCACAGCCATGAAGTATTTACAAACTGATTGCTAGTCCACTACACTAAGGTAACATCTTACAATTTTGTTAGCTGTGCAATATACTCATATTGCTTACAAATAATTATTTATAATGAAGTTTATAATGTAAATGTCAGCATTAATAATTTATGCATTCTTACAAGTAATTTGTTTTACTTATTCTATATCATACTTTGGCTATTGTGCATGCACTGTTTGTGAAATGCCTAAATGGCAGTACTGTTTTTCTTTTGCATTCCTAAATGTACTTCTTACTTGTTGTAATAGCCACTGTGACCTAGTTTGTGGCTGAAAATTGTTCCTGGACAAGTTCATTTACATAGTTAACAGACTAAAAATGAAATTAAGTTAACAGAGAAATAAATAACATGTTGTTACTAGTACTGTTTTTTCCTCCTCTGCATTACATTGTTTTTTGCAGTGTTTAATCAATGATACCCTTTGTTTGTTCACTGATGAAAAGGCTCCATGCCTAATCAGTCTGCTTTTTCCCTATTTACTAAACAGTAAATTAATAAATAAATACAGATTAGTGTGCTGTGTAAAAACAGTTTGCCATCAAGGGATTCTGATGACACAAGATGCTTTTACAATGACAGATCCTTGACAAAAAATGCCACTGCTCTGTGTGTCTACTTTATTTTTTTTTCTTATTAGTCTATATAAGAGGTAACAAGCAACAGACACATAACAATGCCTTAGAGAAAAGGTTCAAGCACAATAGGTATATAGTTGAAAATCCACATAACATTATATACCTCTCATAAACATAAGCTAAAAAGAAAAAAATTATGTACAAATATATATACACATATACAATGCTACTGCAAACTCTAGAAAAAAGGGAGCCAAGTAGAACTGATAAGAAACCTTAGGTACCTGGAATGGTACTGATAATAATGATATGAATGGTAACAATGAGTAGTGGTATTAATAGTACTAATGAGAAGTAGCACTAGTGGTAATAATACCAACAACAATGATACTAATAGTGCCATTAGCATTGGCATTAATACTGGGAGGGAGCATAACAAATCTCACTAAACGAGTAGAATCATCACATTTATCGATTATAATGATTAGGTAGTCTCACACTCATCCTGAATGATATCAAAGATCAAGTTCCAGAATTTCCGGTGGTAGTCTAGTTTGTTAGGATTCCTTAAAAAGATTTTTTATGAGGATATATATTTTATCACCAGGTTTCTGAAACCTCTCCAAGATAGTTTAGTGCGATCCATCCAATTTTTGGTTATGTAGCATTTAATTAATAAACATAAGGTGATAAGAACATGAAATTTTAGTTTAGGTATTCTAAGATCAGCAATGTGTAAGAGCGCCAGTTCCCATAATAGAGTGGATTTTTGATATCCCATTTTTTTGAATCTAACTTTGAGGCAACACCAAAGTTTATACATGTGACTGCACGACCAAAGGATGTGCCATAGATCAGCTTGAGGAAAGGAGCCGCATGGGCATGGTGGGGACACAATGGGATTGAATCTGTTTAGGATACACAGGGTATAACAGGTATTGTTATTAATCATTAATTGTGCATAGATTTGTTTTTTGAATGGGGAAAACTTAATAGTGGATTCTATCGTTCTTAGTTTATGGCCCTCACTGAGATCCCTGTTATGTTGATTTCAGTAAATAGAAAAGAGTAGTGCATTATGATATTTGGAGGTCATCAATAATTTATAGGTGCTTGACAGCATACTTTTTCTTGGTTAGGCTATATGTGATGTCTATAACTCTAGATATGTCACTTTCAATATTAGATTCGTCTGTAATAATTGCTGTTAAAAGTTCTCTAATTTTACGTAAAATAATAGTGCATTTTTGTCCAAGTTTTAACTCATATTTGAGTTCCTGTCTGTCTGTGTATATCCCATACAATGTAATCTTTGATCAAAGGGTATTTTGATAGGTTAATTATTTTGTTATTTAGTCTGATATTGGGGTTCATATGGATTGGTTGGAGATATGGAAGGGCCTTTTCTAACTCCACATGTTTCATTAGATTTTGAAAAATCTTTACTTTTTGTTTCAGAATGCTGTTGATGGAGGAATTGCTTACATTTTTGGCCGTTAAGAAGGGCAGGGCTTTGGGGTTGAAGTCACTGTTTTTAACATGATTTTGCCAAATTCTAACCCATAATGGATACCATGTCTCTTCTTGCGGGCTAAAATTTGAAATTAGGATAACTCTATTTGCACATATGATCCAGTAATAAAGGTGAAAGTCAGGCAGGCTTAAACCCCTTTTGATTTTGGATAACTTAATTTCTTGATATTTTATCCTAACTGCTTTTGGGTACCAGATTAATTTGGCCAGTTCTTTGTTGATCTTTTGGAAGAAATCATTTGCAATGACCAAATTTGAAGCATTGAACTGGTACAATAGCTTAGGCAGGACATTCATACTTTTAATTGCTGCTTTAGATAAAAGGGACACGTTAAGTTGCTACAATCTGTGAAGGTCCTGTGAGATGCCTGTCCATGTTTTTATAAGGCTATTTTGATACATGGATAGAGAAGTATGTTCAAATTGTATCCCTAAGTACCTAAATGAGTATTTAACTTTAAATGGAGATTCTGCAAATAAAAATTCTTTATGGTATAATGGATTTATGGGGAAAATAAGTGACTTATTTTGATTCACTAAATAATTCAAGACTGCTGAAGATCTGTCAGTTGTATCAGATAATCTCTGGATGTTGGAAATAGGATGTTCAAAATAAATATTTAAGTCGTCTGCATAGGCAGATAAGCTGACTTTGACATTTAGGGTTTTAGGGATGGAGTGAAACGTGGTTTGGGAGATTGAAATTAACAGAGGTTCAAGATATAAATTAAAAAGGTGGGAGATAAGGGGCAACCCTGTCTAGTTCCATTCAGTATTCTAATAGGTTTAGATAATGAAATCTACTCTAGTATGGTTTTACTTATAAATAAAAAATGTTCTATACACAAAAAAGACACATATCGATATATGCTATTTAGTATATATAAATAATATATATAGATATATAGTTTTTCTTATATCTACTATTTTTTATATCAACTATTACCATAACTATTAGTATTATTAGAATTTCCTTTTATTCTTAGATTTATTACTACCACTATTTGGTTGTGAATGCTGTTTAGTATTTTTGCATAAATATTTTACTATTGTCAGTGGATGGCTCAGTAATTAGAGAAGTTGGTTGCCTCTGTAAGTTAATTGATTAATCAACTAATTAACCCAGAGCAAAATGTATATATACTCACAATGTGATTACTTTTGTTGTCTGAAGAAGTTTGCTGACAGAGCAAACGAAAAGCGCTTAATCTTATTAAATCTTTTTGGCTTTTACTGGTCTGCATTGGTTTTGCTGCTACCCGACTTGTTTACTAGTTTAGTTTTGTGTTTATATTTTTTTGAGTTTGTAATGGCTTCTGGGTCTGCGAGCAATGTTACCAATAGCTTCGAACCAGAAAAAACACCTGAAATACTGAGGAGCTGTAATAGTGTTGCAGGAGCAACACCAGCATCAGAAAAAGATCCTAATGTTAACCAACTAGACTTTCTTTTAACTCGGGTCGAGTCTATTTGTTTGAGACTTGACTATTTGGATAAACAACAGCAAGCTATACAGCACAGCTTGCCACCTTTAACATCTGACAATCTCACTACTGCTGGAATATGACGAGTATGTTCAACGGTGCAGGCATCCACTGAAGCGCCTAACAGGGAGGAACCAGGCCCTAACACCGACCAAGTTAATTCTACAAGGCCACCGGCTCAAATGGAGGATTTACATTTCATTAACCACTCGAATAGACCAATGCCTCTTAATGGACATGAAATAAATCCTTCAGTAAACCTTTTAGGCAATCAAGCGAATGTAGCGCTAACTTTTAATCAATGTGTTCCTACACCATCGAGCGCCAACATGGGGACTCAGCAAGGGAACAACAACACAGCACTGAGTGCAAATTTGGGCATTCAGCAAGGGAATAATTATTCAGTGTTTCCTGATCTCTCAACTTGGTTAGCGGAGATATTTTCATTTAATATGACCTCTCCTGTCATGGAGCGACAGGCTGGTGGAGAAGGAGGTAATAACAATCCTGTTTTTGATATTGTTTCACATCTTAAAGTTTTTGATAACCTATTAGTGAAGGTTAAAAAACTGCAGTTGGAAATTTCCTATTTCAAAGAATGTTTGAAATGTAGAATAGTGCCTAAAGGTTTAAGGCACCACCAATTTCCCACTGGTTTGGTGCCTGATTCAGCCTTTCATCAAGAACTTTTGGTGCTTTTTGATCGTCGAGGTTTTGAGTTGATTGAATGCATAGTTAAGCACTATTCTATATGGGTGGAGGACCTTAACAAACAAGTGGCAGAATTAGACGCTAAGGTAAAACTTGACAATGATTTCACCAGGTACAAATATGAATATAGTCATATTTTTACCAGTATTGACCAGTACCTGGTGAAACTTAAAAATAACAAAGCTAAAAAATTAGAACGAGACACTACAGCGTATAAGGAAGGTAAAGCGTATCCACTTCCTCCTATAGCCCAAGTATGGAAAACTGTTTCTGAAGGTAGTTCTATCCCTGGTTACAATAACCAGCCAACTGTGTTTCATTACACTAATCAGTTGCCTAATACTATGGTACAAGTAAATGAAGATGTTAACCAAATTGAAAGGCAAGGTTATATGGAAGTCAGGACAAGTGAAAGACTGGCTAACATCAACAATCAGCGTAATTCAAAAAACTTGAATTTTTCCGAGGGGAACCGGACGGGGACGAGACCCAAACAATGGTACAACAAGAATCCGAGGAAAACGAAAGAGAGTTAGGAGAGAAACAAGACTTGAATTTAATGTCTTATGGCACTAATGAATTACATGATAACTTAGTGCAACACATGATCCCTTTGGTCAATGAGTCTTGTGACTTTTCACCTTCTGAAGATGTAGAAAGTGTTTTTTCTAGTCTCCATTCAGGTCCATCTGACCTAGTGCCTATGAGAAGTAAACCTATAATTATTACCAATAGGACAAATGACTTTAAAGTGTACAATTTTCTTCTACTGATATAGGTTCGGACATGGTGGATTTCTTTTCCAAAGGTAACACATATGTCCCTAAACAAAATTGTGACTTGGTGAGAACAATTATAGATTTAAAAACTTTCACGAGGAAATTGAACTTTAACTTGATGATGGGGTCTAATGTAATTACAGTTCAAGATGACCAATTTAGAATTCCTAGTACTTTTAACCCACCCCTTCATCCACTTATTTCTGTGTTTGAACAAATGTGTGAACTAGATATTCGCTTTAACGTTAAACATAGAGGTAAAATCCATACTAAAGATCCTATTTTACAGAAAGAGAAGGGATTTTTGGAGTTTATTAAATTACATGATATTAGAGTCTGTAAGCCTGATAAAGGAGGGGGACTGGTAATTTTTGATAATATGGATTACTACAACAGAATGGTAGACCTGTTAGATGACCCCGCCTATGAAGTTAGTTCCCGCTCGGAGACCAATCATGCATATTCGGTAACACAGGATAGTATATTAGACATGTTCATAGAGGCTTAATTGAACAAAATATATTCAATTATATGTCTACACAATTTCCAAGGTATCCCTACCTTTTTGGAATTCCCAAAATACATAAAGATTTGGGTAATCCACCTATGAGACCTCTTGTCGATGGACGTGGGTCACCCACTTACCCATGTGCCAAGGTAATTGACCCTATTTTACAAAAATTTGTTAAACTTGAGTCACAAATTTGTAAGGATTCCTGGTCATTTTTAGAGAAGTTAAATGGTTTGGACTTCAACCCTAACTATAACTTCCTTACCGTAGATGTTAAAGACCTCTACACCAGTATACCTCAAGATACTGGTATAGAGTGGGTAACTCGAGTTATGGTTAAGAATAAGGCTACAATAGATGAAATTTCACTTGTGAAAGAGCTCTTGGAAATTGTTTTATACAACAATTTCTTTATGTTTGGCGACAACTTCTTTCTTCAGAAAATAGGTGTGGCAATGGGCTCCCTTGTGGAGCTAGCATTGCTAACTTAGTGATGGCCCACTGGGAGTCTGAGTATGTGTTCAAAAATGACAGTATTAAAAACAAATTAGTCTTTTACACACGGTATCTAGATGATATCTTTATTCTGCTTAACGGTAACCAAAAGTTGAGTGAAACAGTATTAAATATTTTTAACACCTCAACTGATTTCTTCCATTTCACTTCCACCTTTGATACTGATAGGATAGCTTACTTAGACATTAATTTATCAAAAAACCTTGCTTTGAAATGTTACCAGGCAAAAATACACAGGAAGGAAACATATTCGAACACGTTTTTACACTTTACCAGCTGCCACCCTTTTTACCAAAAACGTTCAGTAATTAAAGGTCAGTTAGTACGAGCAGCTCATATAGTTTCTACTGAACAGGATTTCCAAGAGGAATGTCAACTCTTGGGAACGATGTTCACACAGAGAGGCTACCCTTTGGAGCTAATTTCAGGACTGATCTTGGAAGTGAGTGATAAACGTTCCTAAGGAATGTATAAACCTATTTTGTCAATGAAAAAGATAGTTACCATGCAAGAGATCACATCAGAAAATATGGGAAATTCTGTAGTAACAGAATTGAGTGTCCTTGCCACACCTGACTCACCAGAAACAAAGTTCATTACAACCTATAATACATTCAGTTACCACTGTATAGGGATACTACGTAAAAACTGGGTTATTTTTGCAAGTAACCCTAGTATATTAAACAAATTGGGTGAATACCTGGGCACTATATTTAGGAAGGGTAGGAATTTGAAGGTACTATATGAACAACGCCGGAAAAAACAACCAAAAATAACTGGTATGTACAAATGCCAAAATTGCAATTATTGCAAATTAGTAACTGAATCCAACAGATTTGAAATAAATAATGTTCAATATAGACTGAAGTGTAGGGCCAATTGCAACACTACAATGGTAGTGTACCTGGCTAAATGCCAGGGATGCCAGGCATTTTACATCGGTAAGACGGAGAGAAGACTCCGTGACCGTATGTATGAACACTCATATGCCATTAGCAGGAACAAACAAGACAATGCCCTAGCTAAACATGTGGCAGAATTTTCTGGACATCAGTTCAGATTTTTAGTTATAGACCAGCCAGAGCTCAATGTTAGAGGTGGTCCTGCACCATTGCAACTCGAAGAGCTGGAACTATTCTGGCAGATTAGACTTAATGCATATAATCTACCAGGTATAAATGAGACCTGTAGTTTGAGCAGTGTGTTAAAGCTTGAAAGTCTAAAAAGATGAATTTAGGAAAATATATTAATATAGAATGTCAGAATATTCTAATTAATTATTATTCATTTTTATATACATCTGGTTTTAACATTAATTAGATATAAACATATTTTAGATAGGAGAAGCTGTAAAGTGAATTGTTGATATATGTTTGATTTATTTATATTGCATGTTCACACTGAAATCTACTCTAGTATGGTTTTACTTATAAATAAGAAATGTTCTATACACAAAAAAGACACATATCGATATATGTTATTTAGTATATATAAATAATATATATAGATATATAGTTTTTCTTATATCTACTATTTTTTATATCAACTATTACCATAACTATTAGTATTATTAGAATTTCCTTTTATTCTTAGATTTATTACTACCACTATTTGGTTGTGAATGCTGTTTAGTATTTTTGCATAAGTATTTTACTATTGTCAGTGGATGGCTCTGTAATTAGAGACGTTGGTTGCCTCTGTAAGTTAATTGATTAATCAACTAATTAATCCAGAGCAAAATGTATATATACTCACAATGTGATTACTTTTGTTGTCTGAAGAAGTTTGCTGAAAGAGCAAACGAAAAGCGCTTAATCTTATTAAATCTTTTTGGCTTTTACTGGTCTGCATTGGTTTTGTTGCTACCCGACTTGTTTACTAGGTTTAGATAATGTCTTTTTTATGTAGAGATATGTGTAGGTTTTATTATATAAGGTTTCAATAAAGTTGATGAAATCTATGAGTATGTTGAAATGTGACATGGTCGTAAATAGAAACCTCCAACTTACTCTGTCAAATGCTTTACAGGCATCGGGTTTTAGTCCATACCTCAGGTTCTTATATATATTGAGGTGTAACATGACATCCAGTGTTAGAGTATTATCCCAGGTTTGCCTGTTTAGCACAAATCCAGTTTGTTCCGGAGTGATTATGAAGGGCATAACTTTTTTTAATCTTTCAGCTAAAATTGATGATAGAATTTTAATTTCAAGTTAATTAGGGATATAGGCCTATAATTGTAAGGATTAGATCTGTCCAAGCTATTTTTAGATATAAAAATAGTTTCTGAGTTATTTAAATGATAGTCAGATATTCTGTGTACTCTAATGTAGTTATATACCTTCAGAAGGATTGATGATAAAATCTGATTAAATGTTTTGTAGAATTCTGAAGTATATCCATCTAATCAAGGAGCCTTACCCCTTTTCTGTCTTCCTATGGTGTCTGTTATTTCTTGTTGCTCAAGCGGAGCCTCTAAAAGTTCTGTATGGTTCTTTTTTTAATTTTGGGAACATTACCTTGTTGAGATAGTTTGTAATCTCTTCTTGAGAAGACTGTTGGTTATTTAGGTCATATAATTTGGAATAAATTTGATGAGATATTTCTAGTATTTGGGTTTCTGTTTTAAAAACCTTATCTTGATAATGGAGTAGTGAAATTCTAGTTGTCTCTTGCCTATTTGCAATGATACTGACCAATGCTTTGGATGGAACCTGTGCCCATTCTGAATATTTGGCTATGCATCTTAATTCATACATGGAATAGTTGTGTTGAAGTAGTTCATGCAGTTGTCTCTGGGTATTATTTATTAAATTTTCAATATCTGGGTTTGGTTTATTTTGGGCTTTTTTTCAAGATTTACTAACTCCTTAACTAATTTATTTTCTTTTTTTTTTTTTTTGCTATTTTTTTTTAAATATGTAGCCCTATGAATAAGGACTCCTCTCATCTGTGCTTTACAAGCAGCCCACTGAATATCATATGGGATATTTGTGCTCTTTATGAAGTTGTCTAATTGTATTAAAATTTCTGATATCTCACTGATTACTTTAGGTTTTAATAACAGATTATTGTTTAAAGACCAATTAATATTTTTAATCTTTTTTGTTAATTTGAAAAGTTTATTTTCAAACTAATTCTTGATTGATCTGAAAAGTGTCATGGTTCCACATAGTACTTTATATCTCACTCTGTCAGGGACTCTGAAATGAGGAAAAAATCTATCCTTGACCATGTATTGTGACATTTAGAATAATATGTGTATAAACTTCTCTTTTCCTGTCCTTCCCCCAAATGATGTAGGGTCTATTAAGCATAAATTAGTCATAAGTTCACCCAGGGCAATTGACGCTTGTTAATTTTGTGAGAGGGGGTTACTGGTACGATCTATCCCTGGATCAATAACATGCATTCCAACCCCCACCTACTATTTCATGTTCAGGAAACTTACTTAGGATATTGTGAATCTCTAATATAAAATTCTGTTGTTTCTGACAAGGCCCGTAAATATTAAGGAATAATGTTTGTTTTTTGTTGAATGGATTGGTGGCTATAAAGTAACACCATCTGCCCCCCCTCATCTGTAGACTGGTCTATTATTGTTTGCTGAAAGGACTTTTTAATAATAATAGCTACGCCTTTTGATTCTGAGTTATCTCCAGCTGCAATTAGACCTTTAATCCATTTTTTTGTTTAACACCCCTTTCCAGTCCTCTCTGAACATGTGCATTTCTTGTAGAAAACATATGTGTGCCTCTGACTTGAATATTAGATGCATTAGTAGGTTTTTCCTTATTTTTATCTTGCAAACCCCTCACATTCCAGGAATCTATAATCCACATTCCAAAGGCTGATTCGCGAATCAACTGTTTCTATTAGTAAATATTGTTATTCATGAACTACAAGGCTTCAGAGAATTAGAATAAATGTAGTGAATGCAAAAGTAAAAAAAAAATGTAGGTATTCATAATGGCATGTTTACAGCAGTAGCAGCATACTCTTTCAACACCAAACCTGTGCCTATCCACTTGGTTAAAGGAATATGATAATATAATGTTAATAAAAACAGACGTTAGTAATATGAGTTTCTACTTGAGGTATTATGCAACCTAAGTAAAGCGTTGCAACAACTTCATCTAACAATTTAAAAACTCCATAACATATATACAGAAATAGTATACCTCCTAGAGTCGTCATCCTTTGCCCTTCTTACAAAAATCCATTATTTTCCTATTGAAATGTAGTAAAACAAGATATGGTTCAATATAACCACAGCACTGTTTACAAAAGATACAGTATCATGAAATTTGTGGTAATAACTTTATCATTTTTTTGAGTGTAACATTATATTCAAACTCACTGAGAGTGTTTGACAATGTTCTGGTACATAAAAGCACAAAATCGTATATGCAGCATATCACATATAGTGTAAGGCAGGCTACATTGGGAGTAAACCTATAACCAAGCTACCTGAAAATAACATACTCTATTCTTTCCTTTTTTTTCTCTAAAAAAGAAAGCAATTACTTTCAGTTAATATGCGACTGTCTTATGAGACAGCATTGAAAGTTGAGATAAGTTAGTTGCTTGTATTTGACCTACATAATGTTTGGGTTTTCGTGCCCGAGTCATCTAGAGATTACTTCGCAGGTCAAACTGTAACAGATTATCGATCCATCTCTCTCTTTTGAAACTTTGCTTTTGGTTCTATTTTGTTGAACTTTTGTACATCCAGGAAGCAACAAAACGCTGGAGATGAAAATCGTGACTGACTATTGTGTTTATCCATTCAGGGGAGGTCTTACTATCTAAGGCAGGAAGTTGCCACTTAAGGAAATGCCTACTTCCCAATGAGGACTGATGCATATGTTCCTCCAAGGGTCACTTCCTGTTGATAAACACTTCCAAATAAGGTATATAAAAAAGATAATGTTTTATAATTTAAGTTCTACTAGTTCAAATTAATTTATTCAACTGCTATTTTACATGTTTGGACTAAATACAGCTAGTGGTTGCTAGCAAGAAGAAGTCGATCATTCACAAATTACTTATTTAAAGGATTAAACATCAGGGGCTTTGCCGAAGCATTTCAAAAAAGTCACTTTAGCTTCTTTAGGTGAGCCTGCAGTGAACTTCTCATCATTGTGTGTAAAAATTAAAATGTTCGGATATCACATTTGAAATTTAATTTTCATTTTTATGAATTCTGCACAGTAGGGAGAAAGTTTCTGGCACTTTTCTTTAATAGCTAAGGGGAGATCCCATGAAAGTGTTATTCTGTGGCCTTTCCATATGATTTGTTTTTGTTTTCTGGCAGCCAATAACACTCTATGTACATCTTGATAATTCAGCAGCTTAGCGTATACTTGTCTGGGGGTGTCCGCATTTTGTTTAGCATGTAGGGCCCGCTGTGCTCTTTCTATAACAACTCCACTGGCGTTTGGGTCAGATTTTAAAATGAAGTGAAACAATTCTACGATGACTTCAATTAGTTGATTGCTACTATAGGATTCAGGTAAGCCTCATATTATAATGCTATTTCTCTGGCTTCTCGCCTCCAGTTCAAAAATTTTCTGTTGGATGTCTTGTTTTACAGTACTTTTGGTGCTTAGCTCTTCCTTAAGCAAGGCAGTCTGTAATTTGTTGTTTTTGGCAGTCTCTCCCACATTATCCATTCATTCCATAACTTGATTTATTTTGTTCCCAAAGCTAGAAGCTAGATAACTGCTCAGAGAAACCTTGTTAAGCCTTCTGGAGTGGCAGTAGTGCTTCTTTAAGGTCATCCATATGAAAGACAGCTTCCAATCTCAGTTTGACATTAGTTTTGTTAATGTCTAGTTGTTTATTTACCTTCTGTTTTTTAGAAATAGTCTCTTTTTCTGGGGAGGCAATAGCAGATAATTAATTTTTTTCTGGTCTGTGTTTCTATGTTCTCTGCTTCTCTTGATATATCTTTACAGCTGTATCGAACCTTTTTTAGATTTACCTTTTATTGTGCCTATTCACGCCTATGTTTTTACAAGTGGTGAATGCTTCTCTGGATGCAGTAAGGTTTTAGGAGTATAAATCTTCCTTCAGTATGTATCTGAGATTTCACATAAAGTCAGAATCTTGTTAGTAATACATTTATTAGTTGAAATTTTTGAATTTCCGATGTAATTAAGTGGATAAAAGACCAGTCTGGATTTTTTGGATAGGAGCTTCATGGAGAGGGTGTTCATAGGACGTCCACCATCTTGGAATCTCTGTGTGTCTACTTTAATGATCTTGTTTCAACACATTATTGTATTTTTTACAGCAGCTTTTAAACAGCAAGCCCATGTTGGAGTTAACAAATAGTACTCTGGTACATTTGCATAAAAATTAAAGAAACATGAAATGTTACCATATTTCCCTGCTCTGTTAAAGGGATGTCAACTGTTTTTTAGTCTCCTATCTGCTGTTTTAAAATTCATGATGAATTCAACTTAGCTTTGTTTAGGAGCATTTCTATAATTCTCATATCTCTAGTAAGAACTGCTTTGTAAATATTGTGCAAGAGTACTTTTTGGTTCATCTCAAAACAAAACACTGAAATCAACTGTTTTTTTTTTTTTTAAACAGGTCAATGCCAGCTGCTGTCTCACATGCTAGGTTTTGCCTTACCCCATGTCATCTGTCTAATTGTAGTGTGTTTTAAGGTTTCACACAAACAAAATTAAGCCAGATAGCAAAGTTTTATATTTAATTTATTTTTCCATTTCCCCCCTGTCTCTTAACTTAAAGGTGATGCTTTAGATAATGCTAGCTACACCTAAGAGCATGTGTGTGTGGGAGAGGGGTGCATATGTGTGTAGGGGGAGGAGGACTGAGCATGCCTCATCATCTTGTCTGTGACCTAACTCGTGTAACAGCGTCATCATCTTGTCTGTGACCTAACTCGTGTAACAGCATCATCATCTTGTCTGTGACCTAACTCGTGTAACAGCGTCATCATCTTGTCTGTGACCTAACTCGTGTAATAGTAATCAATGTACTAGTATTATCTAATATGGGTGTAGACAGCTGTAGAACTAAAAATGTGGTGATGTGGATAATATTGTCTTAAAATGAACAAAATGGAGGTTTGGAAATTAATTCCAAACCAAAAATGTGGATATAGTAATTGCCCCTGTGCCGCAAACTAACCATAGCTATTAAAATGCACCAAAGGCATTACTTCATCTGTACTTTCTGCACAATATGTGTTTTCTGAATTTGTTGTACTTACCCAAAATTATTTTGGGTTGATCTTTGGGTTTCCAATTTAACCTTGAAGCAAATGTACCTTTTTTCTGTTTCTGTGTTTCACTACAAATACTGACATATGCAAAGCCATGCTGAATCGAGTTTCCTTTATTTTAAAGGGGCTGAGTTTTGACATGTGTAAGGAAGACACTGGAAAATTTGCAAGGCAAAAAGGTAGAAAACTAAAAAAAAAAAATCATGTCTGCCCTCAAAAAGCAGCAAACATTTATATGAAGTAAATACTCAAAATGAAAAATCGAAAGATACTATAATGCTCAAAATGGTTGTAAGATAAGTAGAAATAAGAAAAATAACTGTAGCATTTTAAGCAGATGATAGCAGAAAAGGCTAACAGAGCAATGTAGGACTAAAGGAAAAGATTATCATATTAAGAAAGAAAAGAAGTCTGATTCAGGAGGGTCAGACGTTGTCCAGCAAGATAATGGGATTAAAAAGGATGACATGAACCAATAAGTACTCTTGCACAATATTTACAAAGCAGTTCTTACTAGAGATATGAGAATTATAGAAATGCTGCTAAACAAAGCTAAGTTGAATTCATCATGAATTTTAAAACAGCAGATAGGAGACTAAAAAACAGTTGACATCCCTTTAACAGAGCAGGGAAATATGGTAAGTTAAGGACATTTTGAAACTGGGTTACACTTAGCTTTTTAACAAAGCAGGAGCAAAACAGAAAAAAAATCTTCAGATGTATTTGGCCTCAGTATGCTAAAATCAGTCCTGAAAGACAAACTTGTGCTGAGGGCAAGCTTGAGTGCAGCGTGAAACAGCATGAAGGTACAGCAGGTGCTTCCTACTGCAAGTGCTTGTGTACTTCTCAAACTAAGTATTAAAGTATGGAGAAGCAGGGTGTGAACTAGCTACACTGAAGTAAAACATCTGACACAGTCCAGCCAGTACATTGTTAAACGTGTTATACCGCCTACAGTGGGCATAAGAGTGTTTGACAAAATGAGGAAGAAGGTTGACCAAACTAAATTCATTTTAGAAAAGAGTATTACCAATGGAATATGTACTAGTTGGAAGAAAAACAAAGATGTAATTCTCTGATGATGCCATAACAATTTTGAGAACATGTATTTATTTATTTATTTGTACACGTACACAAGTCTGCTTGTAAATTAGGTGTGTACACTTCTCTAAGGACATTTTTCAAGCATGACCTGGGCTTTAGACAATAATACAACAAAAGCAAGAATCAAGAAACCGACAAACATCAAGAAGTGGTTATACACTGAAGAAAGTATAGACATAAACTTTAAAGTAAAGATGGTTGATCTATACATGAAAACATGCAAAATACCTTTCTTCACTCAAAACTGTTATCATCCTTTGGATGAGATGTTTAAGCAGGGTCCCATCTGTTGAGTTGGTGGCAGCTGAGGTGGCGGTAATGAAGTGAAGGTGGTAGTTGAGGTGGAGGTAATGAGGAGAAGGTGGTAGCTGAGGTGGAGGTAATGAGGAGAAGGTGGTAGCTGAGGTGGAGGTAATGAGGAGAAGGTGGTAGCTGAGGTGGAGGTAATGAGGAGAAGGTGGTAGTTGAGGTGGAGGTAATGAGGAGAAGGTGGTAGCTGAGGTGGAGGTAATGAGGAGAAGGTGGTAGCTGAGGTGGAGGTAATGAGGAAAAGGTGGTAGTTGAGGTGGAGGTAATGAGGAGAAGGTGGTAGCTGAGGTGGAGGTAATGAGGAAAAGGTGGTAGTTGAGGTGGAGGTAATGAGAAGAAGGTGGTAGCTGAGGTGGAGGTAATGAGGAGAAGGGGAAGTTCCCTGATGCCCTGGCAAATTTCTGCTAGTAGTCTTAATACCACTTCAGGTCTCCCCTGATAAAGGTCATTAGCCTAGTAGGACCAACCTGGTCAACAAAGGATAAATAAAAATAAATTACCAACATTCACAAATGTTTTGTTATGGTGGATTATAGCACTATGTACAAAACTGAGTTATCACATTCAGAAATGTGTGTTATGGTGGGTTATAGCACTATGTACAAAACTGAGTTATCACATTCAGAAATGTGTGTTATGGTGGGTTATAGCACTGTGTACAAAACTGAGTTATCACATTCAGAAATGTGTGTTATGGTGGGTTATAGCACTATGTACAAAACTGAGTTATGCCATTCAGAAATGTGTGCTATGGTGGGTTATAGCACTAAAATGTTTTTGATTTTCATCATTAGAAAAATGAATTGCAATCCCAGGGGCAAAATTATTACACTTTAACCAGTATTATGAAAGTAGGCACACTTGTTTCAACTACATGAAGGAATAATATAACAAGGATTTATTTTCCTTCAACTAGAAAATATAATTTGACAAGTCATCGTATAGTCAATGACTTTGACTTTGTCATTTAGATCCATTATGGTATGATCATGGTTGTGCAGTGACCTTAAGAGGAAGATTTCGGTCTGTTTGCCAGTTTTTTTTTATGGTACGATCGTGTGTGTGTGTGTGTGTGTGTGTGTGTGTGTGTGTGTGTGTGTGTGTGTGTGTGTGTGTGTGTGTGTGTGTGTATTACTGTCTTTCCCTTTTTTATCCCCATGGCTTTCACTAACTTGGGTTTGCTACAGGACATAGGCCACCTACAAAAATTCAGAATGTGACTTCCTCTTTATTAAACATCTGTATGAACACTGTAGTTGTTAATTTTTGCTTCTGGATATCTTAAGAATGCTCACTATTTGTCCCCAAATACTTGATATAAGTTTCTGCATAAGTAATTAAACAGAGCAGAGTGCAATAAGTGGGGGACAGTGAACCAAAAATGATAAACAGTATCAGCTCTTCCTTCAAACTATGGTCTCTGAAACATTTTGTCAAATGTATTCCAGAGCAAATTAGTCTTTTGTATACCCCATACTACATATATATCTATTATGAGGAATAAACTATGCTGCCATCTGTTTCTTGTGACATTCTGGCTTGAAACTAAACTCAGGAAGCAGATTGTGTTAACATCTTAGCTTCAGCTGGAAAATATCCAGACAGTAAGAACTCGGCTGCCGGGTACAAAAATGACTTCATCATACCAGATGCCATGAAATAAAGCACATGACATGATTCTCTAATTAACACCAAAGCTATAACTAAGTCATTATTAACAGAAAAGTGAGACTGAAATTGCAGGTGAAACTGAAGACAATGGCTGGATGAATTAAAATTTTATTTTATCTATGAAAATGCTTAAGTACTGTTATTTAGGCACATATCTCTGCAAATCACACATTTGTGCAAATTGTTTTTCAGTGAAATATATTTAAGATAAAAGAAGTGCAAATATGTACCCAGACGTTGCAGAAATGTCGGGTGCAGGCTATTAACGGCTACTGCAGAGGGGTGATATTACATATGTTTGAGTATGATAATGCAGTTATATCAGGAGGCTGAATGAGTCATCAAAAAGGTAAATCAAAAGTAGAGCTGTATAGCAAAGATCTTCTTTTTAAGGTCTTTAAATTGACTGTTGTATGTATTGATTTACCATCTTT